>NC_084481.1:158793073-159098490 GCF_030035675.1 Rhineura floridana | reverse complement strand
TCATCCACCCCATCTGGTTGCACTCAGATGGGCACAGATGGGTTAGGTCAGCTCCACCCAGCTCACCTATACAACTCTCAGTAATTGTGTCTGAAATGTATAAAAATGGTAGGCTACTCTTTCACTTGTAGATTCTGTGAGCTGTTTCACACAACAATTCTTGTCTGTGTGGTTTCTACCCCCGCCCCGCAAGATGGATTAACAGTTAAGCACATACAGTGGCAATGCATCACAGTGAATACAGCAGCAAAGTCCCCTTGTTACTCAGTCTGCTAAGCAAACCTGACCTGGAAGTTTTTGTGGAAATCACATAGCCCACTGGATCCCATTATTGTTTCCCTCCTGATCTCCCTGTAGTTTTCTCCATCAGCCAGCTGAATCCATACATTGGATCTCAGATTCTGTATCCACTGTGGGCTTGGGTCCTGACTCCTTTGTGCATAAATAGTGAACTTCCATTAGGAATGGGAAGTGGAGGTCTCAGATGAAGTTTGTAAGAAGCTGGCAGGCTGATATGGGAAAAGTGTTCCCTTATGAATGTGGGTCCCAAGCCATTTAGGGTTTTAAAGGTAAGTATCAGCCCCTGCTTGTGCTAAAATGTAAATAGGCAGCCAATGTAGTTCTTTTAAGGTTGGGGTAATGTGAACCCACCTGGCTAAATCAGTTAAAAATTTGGCAGCTGCATTCTTCACTAACTGAAGATATCAGTTTGTCTTCAAGGGCAGAACTATATATAATGCATTATAGTAGGCATAGTCAACATGGTGCCCCAGGTCCCATCAGTCACAGCCAGCATGGCCAATGATGATGAGCACTGCTATCCAGCAACTTCTGAAGGGCACCATGTTGACTACACACACATTATAATAATCCAGCCAGGAGTTACCAGAGTATGAAACGCTATGGTAAGACTATCAGATTTTCAGATCTGGATTGACCTGCATTCTGGATGTAAAATCTTTCACATGACTGGAGTAAGATTCTTATCTCCAAACTGAATTAATAAGTAAAGTCAATTCAAAGTTGAAAAATGGCTCCCAATGGTCTTTTAATGTCTTATTTATTACATCGCTTTCATCATTTCCAGAGCTGTACAACATAAGCAACGAACAAATAAAAATAGTCCCTGTCTCAAGGAGCTTTCATGTGAATCATTCCTATCTGTTGCTATTTAAGTGCATTATTTGCTGGATTTCAATCTTCTTCCTGGCATATCCATGCACACACAAATGTACACAAGTTTCCACTAATTATGGCATTTCTTATGAAATTGCTAAGCAATATCTCCATCTTCTCACAAAAATCTTAGCTGTTCGTGATTCTGAACAGGCACCCAATTTCCCATACACAAGTCCCGAAGATCCTATAAAAATCACCTTTACATTGAAAACCTGAAGACACAGTTTCAGTCATGACATTTCCAGTATGTTCTTTCGGTTCAGTTTCCGTGGGTGGGTGGGTAGGAGGGAGGGGAATAACCTAAAGATATACAGCATTCAACAGCAGTTGAAAGACCTTTATGTTTCCTAGAACAAATGGTGACAGTCAGGATGTAACACTACTCTCAGGGTTTAAAGTCTCTGCACTTCAGTTAATTACTTGTGCTATTTGCTTTGCATGAAGCTCTTTCTCCAGTAATTGAATATATCACTGGGTAGCTTCAATGTAATTCACTGCTACTGACTATATTTGCTACATGTCATCTGGTTTGTGCCACCTGTAGCTCATTTGGATCCTGCTTGGTGTCTGCTGTGCAGATAATTCCTTGCTAGTTTCACACATAGAAGATGTTTCTAAACTAGAGTCCTCCTGTGCAGTTGAACCATAACTCTTGCACAACAAAGACAAAGCAAAACTGTAACTGTGTTTCTACACAACACCTCATGTAGTACAGGTTTGCACCAACCACAAGCTTTGGTTAAGATCCCATTGTGGAACTCTAGGAAACAGCCCAACTTGATCCAACATGCTTCATAGGCTGCCCAATTGAGTTCAGGGTCCATTTGAGTCTGCTTAATTTGTCTCCACTCTTCACTATTGGGATTTTTTTTTTAAAAAAAAAGGCTATAATATTTTTCTCTTTTCACAGAAGTGGATAAAATTTGCAGGCATGCTAGCCCCCCCCCCGAGTGGATAAAACTTGCCATATTATGGGGAAATATGTTCAAAGGCTTTTATGATGGACATCTTTAAATTTGTTTGTTTATTTAAAAGTAAAAGGCTATAGTTTTGTATTTTTAGGTGGAATTGCATGAAATTTGCAGGAATGGTCATCCCTTCAGAGGGCATGAATGACTGCTGCAATGGTTTTCCCACAAGGGCAGCTATTACAGTTTTAGAATGGGTGAAAAATAAGTGCCTTCATTTGTCCTAGTGTTTTCAGATATGAGAGAAGTGCCCTGGTAAAGAAACCTGCCAAGCTGCAGGCAAATAGGTCTAGGGACTTTTGTGATAGGCAGCTTTAAAGTTGATTTGGGGATGGGAAGAGATTTGCTTTCTGGGTAAAACTATTCCCGTAAATTACAGGCTTGATCTGTCAGTTACAACAGAGTTCTTCCTCTTCCCTCCCTATTCTGGTATCTTCCTTAAATTTAGAGATATACATTTCATTCTTGCAAAGCTGCTCCCTTCCTGGGACTGGAAAGCAATGGTAAAATCATTTCCTCTGATTAAGAGCTAGTCCTATCAGTCATGAAGGAGCTCTTCATCTTCCTCCCTGATCCTAGTGTATTCCTTAAGCTAGAGACATCAGTTTCTATGTTGCAAAGCTGCTCTCTCTCTAACCACATCCTGGCATTTTCCTTATATAGTAACCTTAGAGACATAGTTTTACTTTTAGTAGATGCATGTCTGTAGCATTTTTTGATGTCTGGATCACTTAAGCACACTGTGTGGATTCATGCAGCCTTGTACAGATACCCTTTCCCCTTGGATGATCTCAAAATTCCTCTGAGGCATTCTGCCTCAGCTTTTCCTCTGAGAGACCTTAATTCAGTTTTCCACATTTCTGTAGCAATTTGCAATTTTTAAAAGAATAATTCTCATGCAAATTCTTCAGCCTTTTAGTGCAAATTTATCCTAGTAAAATTTTTATATGCAGTTTTAACTAATATACACATTTTTGCAACCAATATAAAGCATTTTGTATGCTATCTTTGCTAATATATTCATTTTTATGCACACTTTCCCCTAATACATGCATTTACATAAACATTATTTGGTTGGTGAACTGCATTGCAAAATTTGTATAAGTGTGAATTTTGAACGCTGACTGTGTTTCTGTTCCCATATCATTTTGGAGAGTGCAAATTTGATAGATTTGGCTACAAATGCAAACTGAATGAAATTTCTCCTCCATTCCTACCTGCAAGCAGGTTGCGGATACTGAGTCTCCACTTCCAGGCTCCCCTCCTTCCCACCCCGCTCTTGACCCAGTTTCTTGCTTACTCATTCACCAGTTGCTATCCCCTGCCTAGCAAAGGGGCAAAATGCCCCTCTTTCCTCCCAACCTCAACAGCTCAGTAGCCACCTTCAACTCCATACTTAGCTTTTCCCCAGTGCCAACCGGAAGGGCTTCTGCAGTGGAACGTGTGTGTGTGTGTGTGTGTGTGTGTAAGAGAGAGAGAGAGAGAGAGAGAGAGGGAGGGAGGGAGGGAGGGAGGGAGAGAGAGAGAGAGAGAGAGAGTGTCATGGACATTTTTAAAAGAGAGAGACTGGGCCCTGAGTATTAATAACATGTGCAGGGTGTGTGTGCATGAGTGCATGTGTGCACATGCCGAGATCTGGGTGTTCAGTGAAATCTCTCTTTTATCAATTTTCCAGCCTGCTCTTTGCATCTTTTAATGGAAACTGTTGGTGAGAAAATGGAAAGATATGCTAGGTTATGGAAGTGAAGAGGTAGTGAAAGGACTAAGCACCCCTCCCCTCACACCACTGTACATGCCTCTTTTTTTTAAAAAAAAGTCAGGAGAGTAGTACTAAGAATGGTCCACACCTGTGGAAATTGTGCTGCTGTTCTTATCATTGCAAAAAAAAGAAAAAGAAAAAAGCAGCTTTTCTACAGTCTGAAAAATGACTGAAGCAGCATGGTAGGGGGAAGAAAATGGCAATGATTTAATGATGATGTCTTCTGGCTGCCCTGTAAATAGTGTGAGAATGAAGCATAGCTGTTTGAGAGTCAGGACCTCGGCTGATAGCACCTTGAAAGCTCTTTGAGTGGTTAGTAGGAAATAAATAATTTCATGATGAACAAGGGATTCATCTTCTCAGATTCCTTTATGAAGCTACATGTGTATGGGAACATTTGCGCACAAGCACATACACACATGAGACAGAGACATTTAAATCTCATTTTTAAAAAACAGTGTTTTGTACACTAGATTCCCATTCTTTCTATGTAAAAATCCACTCTCACACACACTCACTCTCACCTTAAGCAGAATGTAGTGTGTGAATTGTGGCCGGCAGTAGTTTTATAAATGGGTGCTAAGTCTTTTTTCATGCAGTGTATAAAACATACATCCAGGTTTTGAATGATTCCCATAAGACTTGAGAAGTGGAGGAAAATGGTACTGGCTGGTGGTGTGTGCTATACTGAAGACATTAAAGCTACCCCTGTTTGAGCTAGCTGAGGAAAAACCATTATGCTATAGTTTTCTTCTTCTTCTTCTTCTTCTTCTTCTTCTTCATTTCTAAAGAGTTTACAGTTTAATGCAGGGAATCAAGGAATCTGTTTCTCTGTCATAGTTTCAGTACCTGTCTCAGTAAACTTCCCATAGACTTTCTTCTTTGAATTTAACGTCACATGTGTGCTATTTCTTCAGGTTATCTTTGCTGGATAACAAATGTTTTAGAATTTCTCTAGGCAGATAGATAATATAATAGCAAAAAAAAAATAAGAGACATTTTGTGGAATAAAATAGTGAGATATCATCAGTCTTCCAGCTAAGTACATTGTATATGGAAAGTCTCCTGCCAGATACACATAATTATTCCTAAATGGAACTGTTGTTGCTGAGCATGTTGTGTTTGCAAGGGATTTGTAGTTAATATTTAGAAAAAGTCAAAGAATGGAAGTACAGAGATCTTTTTTACTTATTGATGAGTTGTTTGGCAGAAGCACCATCATTTTCCTACTCCAAGTTCAGCAAGATCAACTTTCATTTTGGAACCCAGCAAAAGCAAGAATCCAGCGAACACAACATAAGAGCAGCCCTGCTGGATCAGGCCAATGACCTATCTAGTTCAATTTCCTGTTCTCACGGTGGCCTACCAGCTGCCTATGGGAAGTCCACAAGCAGGACCTGAGCTCAGTAGCGCTTTCTCCACTTGTGATCCAGCAGGCCATTGGATAAGTTTCCTAAGCAGGAACGGGTAATGAGGCCAGTTGGAGACAGAGGAAATAAAAGGTGGGGGTGGGAGTGGGAGGTATCCTTAAAGAAGGTATGACTGACTGGAACACTGAACAGAAGCACTTCACACTGCAACATTTTGTTGCAATTCCTACTTTTTTAAACGAAACCACAAACTGAAATAAAAGCTATAGACTTACTTTCTTTATATGGAAACATCAGTAAGAAGCATCAATCATACACAGCACTAGAATTATGCTAAAACCCATGGAACATAATTAACAAGGAAGTTTGGTCGCCTCTATTGAAGGAGCTGTGACAACTCTGGCCTCCAGTAAAAAACATTATCCATTCCATCAGAGGATCTAATGTCAGTTACTGCTTTCCAAATTAACTCCCACTGATGGCAAATGCTGGAGAACACTGGCTTTTCATAATAGTCTAGCCTTTAATTATAGTTGGCATCAAGCCATTAAGATAAATCAGATTTTACAAGGTCATGAAATGCTTCAAAGAAACATGCCTGTGTGGCTGCTATGCTAGGTATGCAGAGAGCCACAGTTGCTGGAACTGATCCCACTTGTCATTGTCTATGGATGAGAATCCTGAGCATTTTTAAAAACCATAATCCATGTCAGAGCTTTTTCCTGTGATACAGTAGTTTAAAAAAGGCTGAGAACTATGGCAATGGAACACAGGAAGCAGCCTGAGTCCAAGTCCATCTAGCTTGTTACTGTTTACACTGATTAACAATAGCTCTCCAGAGTTTCAGGCTATGTTCCCAGTTCTGCCTCTCTCAGCTGTACCTGGCTTTCACTGGGTGTGGTTCTGCTAAAAAGAGGTGGTGGTGAGACCTCCATTTTAAACAAATCCCACTGTATTGGATCATTTCCTGTCAATCTCCAATATTCAGTTTTTTGGCAAGGTGC
The DNA here is from genome assembly GCF_030035675.1 of Rhineura floridana. Lineage (NCBI taxonomy): Eukaryota > Metazoa > Chordata > Lepidosauria > Squamata > Rhineuridae > Rhineura > Rhineura floridana. Next base: position 159,092,210 of record NC_084481.1, on the reverse strand, counting down.
TCAAGCATGTGTTGACATCTTAGTTCAGGGTGTTCCTGGGCGAGATGGATTATCTAGATCCATTTCAAGCAGCTTCAGGCCTGGTTATGGGACAGAAAAACAGTTTTTGTCCTCTTTGTGGAATTTCTATGCTGGGAACTGGACAGGTGGAGTGTGTCCCTGTTGGTTCTGCCTCTCTGTGACTTTTGATACCACTAACCATGATATCCTTCTGGGTGCCTGGCAGGAATCAGAGCAAGAGAAACTGTTTTTCAGTCTTCCTTGGTGGGGTGATTCCAGAGAGTGGTGCTAGGGAACTCTGGTTAGATGTCTTGACTTCAAGGTTCCATCTTATCCCCCATACTGTTTAATAGTTACATGAAACTGCTATGTGAGCTATGGGAGTTTGAGGTTTGATGTCACTAATATGCTGATGACATCCAGCTCTATCACTCTTTTCCATCTAAATCCAATTTCAAATTCTGAACCAGTGTCTGATGTTGGTAATGGACTGGATGAGGTCAAACAAATTGAAGTTTAATCCAGACAACTCAGAGATGCTCCTGGTCGGTGGAAATACAGCTTCAACTTTTATGGAATGGGGTTGAACTCTCTTGAAGATCTAGGCTGACAGTTTGGATGTACCCCTGGATTCAACCCTGAGTCTAGATTCTCAGGTTTTGATAATGACCAGGAGTACTTCTGTACAGCTAATGCTAGTGTGCCAAATGAACCCATTCCTTGAAATATCACATCTGGTAGATGTGAAGGCCCAGAAAAAAATCAGACCCCGCTGGGGTTTTCCTCCCCCCCCCCAAATTTTTCAAAAGAAACCGCAATGGTATTTTTGGGGGGGGGAAATGGTCCCACCCCAGTTTTTCCAAAAACCTCCAGAAAAAAATCAGAAAAATTCCCCCCACAATGTTTACATTTCCCCCCTGGGCCTTCACATCTCTGATCTGGCCATGGTAACATATGCTTTCATCATATCTCATTTGGACTATGATAACACACTTCACATACAGAGCTGCTTTTGAAAAGTGTTTGGAAGCTCCAGACACCTCAGAATGCTAGAGAGGAACTACTAATCAGGGCAATTATTGGAACATGTGATTTCTATGTTACAACACCTGCACTGGCTGCTGATTTGTTTCTGGGCACAATTCAAATTGCTGGCAATGACCTACAAAGTCCTCAATGACTTGAGGTCAGGTTATCTGAAAGATCATACTCTCCCATATGAGCTGGCCAAATCTGATGACCTGCTGGAGAGGCCCTTCTTCTCCTACTGAAGAATAATAATCAAATTTATTACCCATCCTTTACCAGCAGGTCCCAGTTGGTGATCTCTAAGCAGTCTTGCAGTAAATGTTGCTTGGAATTCAATTGAGGGTGTTTGCTGAGGTTATATGGCAAGCTTGACACCAGCTCATGTGCTGGAAAGGAATGGTGAGCCACTGTTTGCAAAAAAGAGTGTGGAGTTAAAAATGTATGGATTGAGTTGACTTGCATTTTCAAAATGTTCTCTAGATGATTATGTATATAGCCACATGGAAAAATGTTAGGGTGAACTGAAGTGTGCATTCCCTTGGACACAGCTACAAGCATTTCTATAGTTGCTGTAGTAGGAGAAACTCCTGCTGTGATCTACAGAAGTGGCTATGGCTATCTCCATGACCACCTTCACTAATCCATATAAATATTTCTCCAAAAAGCTGTACACTCGCACATATTTGGGAAAAGGCTGCTCACAACTGTGAATCAGAGATAGCGATAGCTTGGGCTGGCCCCAGGTATGTAGCAGGCAGTTGAATCTGGTGATGGGATAACATAATATTCTGCATCAGAAGCAGCAGTTTAGGTGCTGCAGGGCCGACCATGTGCCATACACCGCACTGTCCTCCAAAGTCAGGAGGCCTGCCCCTGCTGCACCCTCTGCATCTGCCACCTGAGGAAGTCAACTCATTCTGCCTAATGGGAGGGCTGGCCTTGATGGTAAGGGCAGGGTTGGACAACTGGCCAGGGCCCATAGATGTTGGGCACAGTTCCTGATCCAAGTTCTGCATTGCTTTTCCAGCTTCCAAGAGACCAGCAGGGAAGGTGGATTAAAGATCACAGATGTGACTGAGCAACACACACTTGATCTTGGAGGACAGGTATATTGCCCAGGAGAGACCAGGTTCTTACTTCAGAGCCTCTAAAAAGCAAGTAGCCAGCTCTGGGAAGTGGCCCTATGCATTCAGTCACATTACTTTGTGGGTACACAGCTTCAAGCCTTATTAAAACTGGAGCAGGCTCACTACAAGAGCCTGTACATGATGTTCAACATGTAGGCTAGAAAGAAAAACAACAACAGCAACAGGATGACAGGCCTCTCAAAAATATACCCAGAATTGGAAAGAGATGGGGATATCTTTTTTTCTAGGAGTGGAATAAACAGAATGAAGTGCAAACTCATTTGACAGAGATCACAAACATCCATACTACAGTCTTACAGAAGGACAGACAGACGGTATCTCTTTCATTTGTATTGCTTCATTGGCTTTCTACCATTATCTAAACCCCAGGGAAGTCAGAAACCCCTCTGCTTTCAGACAGCATTATAATTATTCCATTTAAATGACTCCCCTCCATGAATACCGAACATTGCAGTACAGGCACACAGGGATGACAAATCCCCCTCCTTTAATTTTTTATTTCAATCTGCAGACATAATACTGTGAACAAACATGGCCTGTTGAGCCTGTACATGCCAGCTATACTTCTAACTGGATCCCATTTCAGCCCAGTAATAGACAGGCCAGATGGCAAAGCACAGTGATGCTCATCTAACTCCATAGAGCTCCAGCAAAGCTGTTGTGAGTGTCCGTGTTTCAGAACAGGATGAAAGATACCAGAGATGGCAGCATTCATGATGGAAGGCTTTCTGCTTGTTTGTTTTTCGTGGAATAAAGAAGCACCATTGATGCTGTATCAAAGAGGTCAATGGCTCTGATCAATCCACCATCTGCACTACAGCCAAGGAAGCCCCAATTAACAAAGTAAGACAAGGTGCCATTGACACAATTAGCAATTTTGTCAATGGCTTTAAAAAGCCAATTGGAGATACAGGTGGCTTGATAAGATTGGGGTCCTGGTATGTGTTTCCGGGCGGGGATAGAGGTTTTTATAATCCAATGTTCCTGCTGTGGTCCCAGTCTGAACTGGGCCCTTTGCCTTTCATGTTTTCATTGGTTTCCATTCCCACCAATGGGAGCTTTCCCCTCAAGACAAAGAGTAGCACAGAAGAGAGCACAAAGGCACAGATGATCTCCGTGCTGAGAGACCAAACTGCTCTGAACTGGAGCAAGGAAAGCTGGAGGGAAGGGCTCACTTTGGTGTGCCTCTCCCTATGATGTGCAGAGCTTTTCCGTTTTCAGTGTGGTATTCTTTGGTCAGAGAAAAAGGAAACACAACTCTGAGAGATTGCATTGCAGGCAATGAGATCCTGACAACACTTGTATATGAAGTAAAACACTCCAAATGCCTACTTATTTTAATAGTTTTTTATATTTTCTCCAACTCTTTTTGCAATGGGGATAACCACTATTTGTCACAGTATTGCCATTATGATAAACTTCAAACTGTGCAGGGTAACTCAAAAGTGACTTGAATTTTGTGCCAGGCTTTTTGCATACTTAAAATTAAAGATGCTTCATCAGTGAGCATCAATGCCTTTTGATGGTGGGTGGGTACTAAATACTGGGCACACTCCACTCACTTGGATGGCCACTGGACAGAACCAGTTTGGCAATTTGAATGTGGTCAGCCAAGGAGAACCAAGATGAAGGGTTTTTTTAGTACAGGAAGAGGGAGCCTTGGGGAGCCCCGAGGGCATGCTTTTGGAGGAACTAATGCTGCTTTAAATGGGAGAATATTTTTATCTTTGTTCTTGCCTTGGGAAGGGCTGTAGCTCAGTGATAGAACATCCGCTTTGCAGGCAGAAGGTCCCAGGTTCAATCCCTGGCTTCTCCAGGGAGAGGTGGGCAACCGCTGTCTGAAGGCCTCGAAAGTCACTGCAAGTCATACTAAGCTGGGTGAACCTATGGTCTGATTCTGCACAAGGCAGCTTCCTTTGTCCCTAAGTCTGGCATCCTATGCTCAACAAGCAGAAAGAAACAGATATTAAAAATATACCACAAGCCTCTATTGCTATCCTTTCACAAAGAAACTTTCATAGTCTGCCATACAATGCTGTTATTGTGTTTTCCCAGTGAAATTTAGTAGCAATCCTGTCCCTGCTCACAGTGCATGTAATGAAGATAGGATAGCTCTATGGAGTAGTTATTTTTAGTGAATGAAAAAGAACAGACATTACTTGCTGGTTTAAAAAAAACCCTGGAAATGACAGGATAGAATTAATAAAGTCTGCCACAATTCTTGGCTACTCTGCATAGCACATAAGGTGTGCCTGGGCACCAGACTGAACCCTCCTGAAGCATCTCTGGCCTTTAGATCAGAATGACACCCTACACATATCAGGAAGAGATGCTCGGAGAATCTCTTTGTCGCTCTCCACTTTGCGTTCTAATCATCCCTCTGCTACTCCTGAACTCAGCAAGTTGTAATCTCTTCCTGTCAGTCTTTGTCCTCATCGACACAGTAATGAAACTGTGCTAGATAATCCTATTAGAGCCTGACAGTATTGCTGTGGGCCTCTGCCAAGAAGGGTGTGAAGCGGTGCTTTCTGGAACAGGTTGTACCTGAGCCAAAACCATATGGACTGTTGACAAGCTCACTCTCTTCAGCCCAGTTACAAATCAAGTGCAAACCTGAAATGCAAATGCTATCTTAAATGGTAGTAGATTTTTGGCCACCTTTACATTTTTTTAAATTATTATTATTCTGAACTGCCAATTTCTCTTATTTCTCCTTCCACCTTCATTTTTTTAAACAAGGCTCATGCCATACAACTGATTTCAGATTTCTTCTCAGTGTGATTTTGAGCTGTCTTGCCCTTTCTCTCTTAAAGCCTTCATCATTATTGTTTATTTATAGACCCCATTTTATTGGCGGGGGGAATCAAAAAGGCAGTTTAGAAAATTAAACCTATGCCATAAAATAACAATAAAACATGCAACAAAATACCCAGAGTTTGGGAAAGCCAGTGTTTCAGTTCATGATCCTTCAGTGCCTGGAAATGGCTGCATTAATAGTTAAGTTTTTACCAACTGGTGAAATACCTACACTGTATCTGCCTATTGTGACTCAGGGGTCTCAGACAGGGGTGGGGAACAGGAGCCGGCTGGTGGATCAGATCCTGAGCAAACTCACCGCCTAAGGAGCCACCCACCTGTCAGTCACCCAATGTCACAATGACACCTGATAACACCAAGGAACATTCTTCCTTTGTGGGTGCGCCTTGAACTGTGCTGGCAGAGGAAAATCCTTTGGATCAAAAAGTTGGCGCCTTTTGAATTTGGCATCTTTTTCTGTTGCCATGCAAGGTGATAGAAAAAAGCATCAAATTCAAAAAGCGCTGACTTTTTGATTCAAAGGACGAATGAGAAACACGCTTAGGAGTGTGCTCCTGATTCACCTTCATTTTAGTTGAGACTTCACATTTCAAGCCGCAGCTTGACATTTCCTATGCCTCATATCATATATGACATCAGCTGTGGGAAAAGGTGGATATGGCTTGCCAAAACATTCTGGTGGGCCAACCTCCAAGACCTGGCAGACCTAATCAGGCTGATGGGCAGAATGTTCCCCACCACTGGCAATAGCAAGACGTTCTAGAAACAGCACAGGTTTATGGTTTCATGAAGTCTTGTACTGGAGGCTTGGTTCCTGTCTTGATGTGTTGTATCTTGCAGAAATGATATTGATCTTGGACAATTTCCTGACCTTGTTTCTGGATTGTATTTGGGCCTCAACTGATTCCCTGTGCTTGACCTTGACTTGTTCTGATTGTGTGGCACCAGCAACCCAGCCTACATTACATGGAATAACTCTTCAACAATAAGCCCTCCTTTAAAAAAATAGAAGAAAAGAGAGAGGTAAATTTGCTTTCCGTTCCTGGCTGCAAAGGACAGAGGAAAATCCCATCCTCCTATCCCAAAACAGAGAGCTACCTTGGATTCATCTTTCCATCATAACCATGAGTACTCCTAAGAGGAAATCCTTTACATGCACGATAATACACCTAAACATCCCAAATGACTGCTGCTTATGGGCAGCATTGCACTCTATTAATCTGTTGAAAGGCAAGCCAATTTCATCTTGTTGTTCCTGGTGGCTTCTTATGATGTGATCAATGCTTCCTCTGCAAAATCTTATGTCAGGCCTAGGATGTGACTCAGGAACCAGACCAACGGCTGTAGTTAATTCGTGTTTTATTAGGGTAATGTCCAAACAAAGACTGCGTTTTCTCATGAAGCAATACAGGGATACAGGTCCTGCGGCATTGGGAGAAAGTTGACAGAGCAAGGGACTTCTTCCCGCCTGTTCTTTAAGAAGGGGCCAAACGGGCGTGCAATCTTTTGCTCCTCCTTAACTGCCCCTCAGGTACTGCCCGCCTTCCCCCCCTTCTCTCCTGTCTTTTCAGCTGTCTGCGTGTGCGCAGTGAGGGGGGAAGCATCACCCCCTCCTCTTCTGAAGTTTCCGATTCCAGGATGGGGGTTAGGGGAGGGGCTGATGGTAAACTGCCTCCCCGCTTTTCGGCTGTGAGCAGCCCTCCCTCTTTCCCCTCTTGCTCTGAGCCTGAAAGAGGGGGAGGCGTGAGAATGTCCAGGGAGGGCTCAGGCTCCCCGTTGCTAAGCGACCTTATCACTGGCAGTTCCTCTGTTTCGTCTTCGCTCCAAAGGGGGGAAGTTCCTCCCCCTTCCCTCTGCCATCCATCCGAATACTCTTCTCCCAACTCTCCGGGATCCAGCTCCCCGGGATTGGGACCCCAGCTCTGCCTTCCGACACCATCCCCCCTCCCAGGCTGTGCCCCCCTCCCCTTCTCTGGCTTGGGACGGTGGGGAAAACGTTGATGGAAAAGTTTTACCAATTCTGGAGCATGAACATCAGCTGCATCTTCCCATGATCTGTCAGCCACCCCATAGCCTTTCCAGTGAATCAAGTACTGCAGCTTGTGGCGTCTGATCCTGGAATCTAAGATCTCCTCAACTTCAAACTCAAGCTGCTCATTTACCAGGAGTGGAGCTCCGGGAGGTTCCTCCGGCTGTAACTCACTGGGAGGGGCGGCTTTCGTTAAGAGGGATCGATGGAACACAGGATGTATTTTAAACGTGTCCGGCAGCTTCAGTCGGTACGCCACGGGATTGATTTGAGTTTCTATTTCTAAAGGACCCACCCTCTTGTCTTGTAATTTTCTACATTTGCCCGGCATCTGGAGGAAGCGGGTGGACAGCCATACCTGGTCTCCCGGTTGAAGGGGGGGGGCTCCTTCCTGTGCAGGTCAGCAACTCGCTTGTACTCCGTTTTGGCTTCGTTTAACTGCTGTTTCAGTGTCTGTTGCGCCGCTTGCTATTCCTTAAGGAAGTTCTCAGCTGCCGGTACCAGCATTCCTTCTGAGCTGCTTGGAAAGACTTTAGGATGGAATCCATAATTAGCGAAGAACGGGGTTTGTTGAGTGCTGGAGTGCAGAGAATTGTTGTAGGCGAACTCTGCAAAGTGCAAATATGATACCCAGTCAGTCTGTTGATAGGACACATAACTTCGTAAATATCTTTCCAAAATGGCGTTCAAGCGTTCCGTCTGCCCATCTGTCTGGGGGTGATGGGCGGAAGAGAGTTTTAATTCCGTCTGCAACTGTTTCCACATTGCTCTCCAAAATTTGGCTGTGAACTGAGTTCCTCGGTCTGAGACTACGCTGTTTGGCAATCCATGCAGCCGGTAGACTTCTTTTATGAATAACTTGGCCGTTTCTTTAGCCTCTAAGGCCCCTGCACAAGGAAGAAAGTGTGCCATTTTGGTAAGTAGATCCACCACTACTAAGATGGCTGTCATTCCTTGGGACTTGGGTAGATCAGTTATAAAATCCATGGAGAGGTCCTTCCAGGGTTCGTGTGGGACAGGCAACGGTTGTAACAGTCCTGCTGGTGTCCCTGTTTGTGTTTTTGTCCGCAGACAGACAGAGCAGGACTTTACATAACTCTCAATATCACGACGCATTTTAGGCCACCAGAAGTCCTTGGCCACGTTCTGAATGGTCTTCTAAATCCCAAAGTGTCCCGCTGTGATGGAATCATGACACTGGCGTAGGATTCTGAGCCTTAATTCCCCTTCTGGCACATATCTGGTGGTTTTGAACCATAACAGTCCATTTCTCCAGTGAAAGGTTACTTCTGAGTCTTGACCTTGTCCCATCTCCTGCTGATATTTTAGCATGTCTGCATCTTCTTGTTGTGCCTTTTTGAGTTCCTCTTCCCATGAAGGCTGGCATACTCCCAACGTTAATTTCTCTGGCGGGATTACGTACTGAGGCTGGTCCTCGGATTCACTTTCTTTGTATTGTGGCTGTCTGGATAAGGCATCCACTCTCTGGTTTTTGGCTTGGGCATGGTAAGTAATCTGGAAGTTAAACCTAGTGAAGAACTGGGACCATCTTATCTGTCTCTGGTTCAGCTTTCTGGCGGTTTGGAGGCTTTCAAGATTCTTGTGGTCGGAGCGCACTTCAATTCGATGAGAGGTCCCCTCTAGGTATTGTCTCCAGTTTTCAAAAGAGTCCTTGATGGCCAGCAGCTCCTTCTCCCAAACTGTGTAGTTCTTCTCTGCAGGCTTTAACTTCCGAGAGAAGTACGCACAGGGGTGCAGCTCCTTCCCTTCTTGGTCTAATTGTAGCAGGACCCCCCCAATGGCAAAATCTGAAGCATCTGCTTCCACTACGAAAGGGCGGTTCGGATCAGCAAAGCGCAGAATGGGCTCAGTAGCAAACCTTCTCTTCAGCTCCTCAAAGGCCTCGGTGGCGTTCTCTGTCCATTGAAACTTCTTCTTCCCCCTTAAACAGTCAGTCAGAGGAGCTGTTAATTTGGAAAACCCTGGAATGAACTTTCTGTAATAATTGGCAAACACCAAAAACCGTTGTACATCCTTTTTGGTGACAGGTTGGCCCCAGTAAAATATGCAGCTTACTTTCCCTGGGTCCATCTCCACGCCTTCCACTGAGATTCGATATCCAAGGAAGTCTAGAGACTTGAGGTCAAATCCACATTTCTCTAATTTAGCATACAGGTGATTTTCTCTCAGTCTCTTCAACACCGTCTTCACATGCTGGTCGTGGTCTTCCTGGTTCTTTGAGAACACCAGGATATCATCTAAGTAACAGATTACATACGTGTCCAACAAGTCTCTAAACACGTCGTTCATGAATTTTTGAAAAATTCCTGGACTTCCACAAAGCCCAAACGGCATGACCAGGTATTCATACTGTCCGTAAGCGGTCAAGAATCCTGTTTTCCATTCATCTCCCTCCTTCATTCTGATCAGATTGTATGCTCCTCTCAAATCCAACTTCGTGAAGATTTTTGCAGAGCGCAGTCGGTCCAGCAACTCTGAGATCAGGGGCAGCGGGTAGCTGTTGGGGATGGTGATCTGGTTCAATGCGCGATAGTCGTTACAGGGTCTGAGTTCCCCCCCTTCTTTTTCACAAACAATAGTGGCGCTCCAGCAGGGGATTGTGATTGGCGTATGAATCCTCGCCTCAGGTTTTTATCCAGGAATTCCTTCAGGGCCTCCCTCTCATTCTCTGTGAGAGAGTAGATTCTCCCTGATGGGATGCTGGCTCCTGGCACTAGGTCAAACACACAGTCGTAAGGGCGGTGGGGGGGTAAAGTCTCTGCCTCTTTTTCATCAAGCACATCTTTGAATTCTTCATACTTTGGCGGCAGGGTCACTTGCTCGATCTCTTGCACTGCCCCCGCTAGGGTGTTCTTGATTCCTTCAGGTTGACAGTTCTCCTGGCAATACTGTGAGGTGAACCACACCACCGCCTCCTTCCAACTTATTTTGGGTTCATGCTTTGCTAGCCAGGGCATTCCAGAATCACCTCAAAGTTCGAGAGATCTGACACATATAGTGAAATGAACTCTTCGTGCCCAGGGATTTGAAGTTTCACTTCCTCCGTGGCTTGTGTCACCCCTCCTGACTTCAGGGGTCTCCCATCGATAGTCTCCACAGCTAGGGGAGCGTCCAGTTTCCACCGGGAAATTCCATGACGCTTGACCAACTTTGCATCAATAAAATTTGTGGAGGCTCCACTGTCAATTAAGGCAGTGGAATTAGACACCACTCCTCTGGAAGTTGTAATCCGAATAGGCAAGACCAACACCCCCTTTGAGGGAGGTTGGATCGTTGGGGGGCCTTTATACAACGCTGCCCCCAGTCCACCGGCCTGCACGTGGACTGGGTGTTCTAGTTTCCCGACGGCTCGGCTTTCCCCCCTTTCAGTCCACAGTCTCTGGCCACATGGCCCGGCTTTGAACAATAAAAGCATAAACGTTCCCGGCGTCGTCTTTCCTTTTCTTCTTCCGACAGTCTTGGCCTAGCCCCTCCCTGTCCCTCAGTTGCATTACCTGCCATCCCTGCAGTGGGAAGGGTCTTGTTGCGGGATGCCGAGGCTGAGTATCTCGGGACCTCCTGCTTCCTTTCCAGGCGCCTTCCTTCCATCCGGTGATCTATCTGTAGGCATAGCCAGATGAGCCCTGGTAGGTCAGCGGGGGGGGGAGGTCCTGGCCAACTCATCCAGGATTTCAGCATTTAATCCACTCCGGTACATAAACATCAGGGCGGCGTCATTGTAACCAGTTTCCTGGGACAGAATTTTAAAAGTGTTAGTGTACTCGGAAACAGTCCCTTTAGCTAGCTTCAGAGCACCTAGTTGCCGCGCTACTGTTTCAGCCCTTTCGGGTCTTGAAACATCTCGGTCATCTCCTGTATAAATCCTCTGTACCTTCCTAAGACAGTATCCTTTCTCACGAGATACGGAGTCACCCATTTTGCAGCTTCTCCCTCCAGGAGGCTAATCACGAAAGCTACTTTAGCCCCATCGTCTGGAAATTCCGTGTGCCTGACATCCAGATATAACTCACATTGAGCCATGAAGGTTGCCAACTGATCACTTTGTCCCGCGTATTTTGGGGGCAATCCAATGGGAACCTTTACTACGGCAGCTGGAGGGGCTGTTCGCATCTGGTCTATCGTGGCCTTCAAGGTTTGATTATCCATCTTCAGCGCCTTGACTGCTGCTAGCAGGGCTTGAACATCCGTCTGCAAATCAGCTACCTTAGTCCTCAAGAGTTTCACTTCTTCCGTCTCAGAAGTGGGGTTCGTCCCCCCCCGCTGCTCCCTTTGACATCTTGTCCCAGTCAAGTGAAGAGAGCGTTGAGGGTGATTTAGGTGGCTCTGTCAAGCTGTCAGGCCCAGGATGTGACTCAGGAACCAGACCAATGGCTGTAGTTAATTCGTGTTTTATTAGGGTAATGTCCAAACAAAGACTGCGTTTTCTCATGAAGCAATACAGGGATACAGGTCCTGCGGCATTGGGAGAAAGTTGACAGAGCAAGGGACTTCTTCCCGCCTGTTCTTTAAGAAGGGGCCAAATGGGCGTGCAATCTTTCGCTCCTCCTTAACTGCCCCTCAGGTACTGCCCGCCTTCCCCCCTTCTCTCCTGTCTTTTCAGCTGTCTGCGTGTGCGCAGTGAGGGGGGAAGCATCACCCCCTCCTCTTCTGAAGTTTCCGATTCCAGGATGGGGGTTAGGGGAGGGGCTGATGGTAAACTGCCTCCCCGCTTTTCGGCTGTGAGCAGCCCTCCCTCTTTCCCCTCTTGCTCTGAGCCTGAAAGAGGGGGAGGCGTGAGAATGTCCAGGGAGGGCTCAGGCTCCCCGTTGCTAAGCGACCTTATCACTGGCAGTTCCTCTGTTTCGTCTTCGCTCCAAAGGGGGGAAGTTCCTCCCCCTTCCCTCTGCCATCCATCCGAATACTCTTCTCCCAACTCTCCGGGATCCAGCTCCCCGGGATTGGGACCCCAGCTCTGCCTTCCGACATCTTAATACCTGTTGTAGTTGTTTTACTGTTCAGTACACCGCTTAGAGATCTTTTTATATATTAAGTGGTGTAGAAATAGTCCTAGATCATGAAAAACTGTAGAATGCTTTAAAAGAAATGCGGGTGCCACAGCATCTGATTGTCCTGATGTGCAACCTATACTCTAGACAAGAGTCTACTGTAAGGACAGAATATGGAGAAACTGATTGGTTCCCAATATAAAAGGGTGTGAGACAGGGGTGTTTTTTATCACCCTATTTGTTTAATCAGTACGCAGAACATATCATACAGAAAGAGGGATTGGACCAAGAGGAAGGAGGTGTGAAAATTGGAGGGAGAAATATCAATAATTTAAGATATGCAGACGACACCATACTACTAGCAGAAACCAGTAATGATTTGAAACAAATGTCGATGAAAGTTAAAGAGGAAATCACAAAAGCAGGACTACAGCTGAACGTCAAAAAGACTAAAGTAATGACAACAGAAGATTTATGTAACTTTAAAGTTGACAATGAGGACATTGAACTTGTCAAGGATTAGCAATACCTCGGCACAGTCATTAACCAAAATGGAGACAATAGTCAAGAAATCAGAAGGCTAGGACTGCGGAGGGCACTTATGAGAGAACTAGAAAAGGTCCTCAAATGCAAAGATGTATCACTGAACACCAAAGTCAGGATCATTCAGATCATGGTATTCCCGATCTCTATGTATGGATGTGAAAGTTGGACAGTGAAAAAGGTGGATAAGAGAAAAATCAACTCATTTGAAATGTGGTGCTGGAGGAGAGCTTTGCGTATACCATGGACTGTGAAAAAGAGAAATAATTGGGTGTTAGAACAAATTAAACCAGAACTGTCACTAGAAGCTAAAATGATGAAACTGAGGTTATCATGCTTTGGGCACATAATGAGAAGACATGATTCACTAGAAAAGACAATAATGCTGGGAAAAACAGAAGGAAGTAGAAAAAGCAGAAGGCCAAACAAGAGATGGATTGATTCCATAAAGGAAGCCACAGACATGAACGTACAAGATCTGAGCAGGGTGGTTCATGACAGATGCTCTTGGAGGTCACTGATTCATAGTGTCGCCATAGGTCGTGGTCAACTTGAAGGCACATAACAACAACAACATAGAAATAGTCTAAATAAATAGATAAGCGTCATTTCCTAGAAAAGCCAAGGAGGCTTTGGGCTATCATCTGCTTTTGCTTCAGATACAGTTACCACCTTGAAGAAAGGAAAACTAAATTAATGGTTGGATTTACCCCTCCCCACAGTTTCTTTTTTGTTATCTGCCCCTTTTATTAAGGCTCACCTATGTGGAAATAAATGGCATGCTCTTCTGCTGTTGACCTGTGATTGCATGTAAAGTCATTAATATTTCCCTAACCATGGCAGGAGTTATTTATTGATCACTTTTATATCCTGACTTTACTCCAAGAAGGCATATGTGGCACTGTTTGTCTGGGTGCTCAAAACAAACTAGACTAAGGGTCCAGCTACATCTGGTGGTAGCAGTCACATATAAAGCAAGGAGTGGGGACCCGGTTTTTAAAGAAAAAAGAAAGTGAGTGGGAGAAATTCCAGACTCTCCCCTGGTTTACCCCCTTGTAGTCTTGCCTTCTCCTCCTTTTTTGTCTTGTCTTTTAACTCCTTGTCTTCAAAGTCAGATCCAGCTGGGAGAGAAAAATGTCTGGTGTTAAGAACTGTAGGGACAGGGAGAGACGTGGTGGGAGATCAGATAGATATGACTCTCCATTGTTGAAATAGGATGCTGGATGAGATAAACCCTTGGTCTGGTCCACTGGGGTTCTTCTTATGATCTTGGGCTTTATATGTGATTGCAGCAGGCCCAGTTTTATACAAATGGGTCTGCTGGTGTAGTGTGTAATTTGAACTCGAGAAAATAATAGTGGCCTACCTAAGGCCACCCAGTGAGCCCCATGAGTGAGCAGGGATGTGAACCAGGGCTTTCCATATTCAAATAGAGCATTCTATCATGACTCCACAACATGCCACAGTCATGTTAATGGTTTATGTTACCTGTGTGGAAAGATGGCAGCTGGGGCGTAAAATACAGGAACCAAAGGTTCATTGGGAGCTCCTAGTGGCTGTGGAATCTTTTGGAAATGAGTGGACTGACTATGTTGCTGGTTGAAACACATATGTGTATGTACACACACACAAATTATTTTTTCTTACAATATTTAGAATCAGACTTGGGGAAGTTATGAAAATTTTATCAGAAATGATTTGTTTGATTAGTGCATTTAATCAGCACATCTCAAATAAGTTTGAGTGGTGGCTTATCTGCAAACGAGATGTGACCTGAAAGAAAGAGATCTGCAACAGAGCAGTTTCAAGTGGGGAGCCATCTTCTCCCAAAATGAACATCTATACAAACCTTAAGCCTTCAAAGATGTTGGATATGTACTCCTTCCAAATGACAGTTGGTCCCTTTGACACAAAGCTTTAGAGATAGGTGATAATGGCACAGTTCCTAGGGGCAGTTGATTTTGATGTGAAGGCCTGGAGGCAGTTAGGTCAAGGTAGGTAGAATCATGAGAGTTAAAAGAGTTAAGGAAATGGTCAGGGAGTATTTATGAGTGGGTGATAGAGGTAAGTGAGGGAACAATGAACAAGAAGTGAGTCCATGAATAAACAGAGAGAAAGAACAGCCAGGAGGGATTCATGATGTCATTATTTCATGTTGCCTGCTGAAAACTGTTCTGCAGACATCTTCTATACCAGTGTTCTTTAACCTTGGATCCCTAGGTGCTGTTGGATAACAACTGCCATCATCCCTAACCAGCTTAGCCTATGGTCAAGCATAATGAGAACTGCAGTCCAATTATACCTGGGGACCCAAGGCTGAAGAACATTGTTCTACTCTGGATGGCCTAAATCCTCTCTGCCACTGCTGCCCAAGTGACACATGCCTGTATGTACACAAGCCAATCAGTGGCAGCGGAGGAGTGGTACAGCCTACACCCACCCATAGCAATTACTCCGATGCTGATTCTGTGAAGCCAGTGTCCTCTTTTACTTACGCACCTAAAATTGCTTAAATGTAGTTTCTCATTCTCTGGGGCTAAAGTAATTTTAAAGCCAGGTTTACAGGCTGCAGGCTATCAAATCTGTTTTGCAATGTTTTATACACGGCTCTGGACAACAGAGACCGAGACCTTTTCTCTTCAGTCAGCAGGATGAGGTTGACGTTGAATGTAAATCCTAGCTCCCAAACATCAGCCTCTTTTCTTGGCAGAGACTTTCACAAATCTCTGAGCTGACCTTCTCTCCCAGATAGGTCGTGGCATCCCATCAACTCTAATTCTTCCTGATCTTTCTGGAACACTTTTCATTCTGCCGACTTCAGGGATCTGTCTTTGCAGAGCTCAGAGCATACTGTGGCCTTTTAGACACCATAACCCTCCACGCTGTCATCAAGAATAAGGGCTTTTGTAACATCTCGCCATGGAAGTAAGTGTATTTTTCTTTTAGCTGTTTAGTTTCAGTTTTCAAAAAACAAAAAGTTTGCGAGAGGTTAAATGGGTCAACAACTTGAGTTGGAGGACTGTTAAACAAGTAGTTACACAACTCCCCCCACCCCGAATGCTGGAAAGATGTCACCTGGCTCCATAGTGGTCTCTTAATTGATCTCATTTCACACAGTTACCCACTGAGCTGCTGGAGATGATACATCATTCTCCACTCTGTTTTTCCTTTGCCCTTAGAACATGAACACACACACACACGCTTATTAGGAATATGGACTGAGATTCCTGGGTTCTTCCAAACTCATTATACTGAAACACAGTCGTATACTATTTCATTTTCATGTAAGACAGATTTTGAGACTCCAAGTTTATTACTCTTGGGCGTTTAACCACAATGTATTTTACTTCATGTTATGAAAGAAGCAAGTATTCAATTATTTTCTTCAAACTTTAGGTACATTGACTTGCCAATTAAATAGACAGACATCTCTTCAAAAGGTAGGCCTTGCCCATTCATAGAACTCATGTTTTGTTTAGCACCTATTTTCTTGTTTAGTTGGCTCTGTAAGAGCTCTTAACATTCAAGCCCAGGGCAGATTCTGTACATGGGCTCAGGCAGGGCCAATCGGGGGAGGGGGGATCAGGATGGGTTTTGGCCTAGGCTTCAAACTCAAAAGGGGACCCAAATTATTAATTTGTTGGCATTTGATAAGTTGTTGATCATTTATTTTTATGCACATCGAACCAGAATATGACACACTGTCCCAGCGAGAAAATATTCCAATTATGTCTCACACATTTTTGAGCCTTATTTTGTTTTCATGTGCTGATATTTTTTATTTTTATTATGAGTTGGGGCCTCAAAAGCTGAAAGTGCCCTGGGCCTCTCTGGACCTCTGATTGGGCTCCAGGACAAGGGGAGAGTCTGTTTGTAAAAAATAATAAGGATGAAGCAAGGCAAGGTATTGGATTGTGGTGATTGGCTTTCACTGTTTTAAAATCTGGAAACACCTGAGTCACTCCTTAAATTTAGTATTGCCCAATGTTTAATTATTTATTTAATCCTTTGAAATATTTTCCCCAATGTTTAATCATGCTTTCAGACTGGTTGTAGGACTCCTTTTGTGCCCAACCTCACCAGAGGGCCCTTTCAGGGCTGATTTCATGATCAGCAAGAACATGAGCATGACAACTGGTCATCTGTGCAAGAGTAAAGCTGAAGCTGAATTTTAAAAGATAATTAAGTAGTAAAACAGAAATAACAGCACAAACAAGTTCATGAGCCTGTTTTAAAAGTAATCCATTTGACCAGCTTGGCTGATCTCAACTGGATCAAGTCAGTATAGATGTAAGAAGGCATCAATTTCTGTTCCATCCCATATTTATCACATGCAGCACTTTTTCCATTCTGCTGCGGTTCAGCTTCCAACAAACAATGTTATTTGTCTCACTGTCTACTCTGGTGGCAGAGAACCCAGGATGGTTTACAACATAGCACATACCAAACAAAAAATGTCAGTCCTTAGCCTAATATCTATACCATATCAAAACTTAATGCAATTATAATACTAAGAAATTCATAATAAAATGCAACATCTCACAACATAAGTTATTATCTACTTATCTCTACTGTAAAATGTAATACATATATAACAGTAACAACCTACGAAATAAGGGAAGGAAAAATCAGGAGCAGGGAATATAAAATACAAAAAACAATGTACAAGTAATAAATCTATTCTCTGTACAACAGTAGTGTTTAATTACCTCCTCCTGCCCTCACAGAAAATGACAGACCCTCCGGCTTTCACCTGGGAGCTGCCTTCTCCTCTCCTAATCTCTCACCCTGGGAGGTCTCAACTTCACTGCCTCTCACACAGATTTCTCCCTCCCTCTATTTGTCACTTTCATGTGGGTGAAGTCCTTGTCCCCCCCAATGGCATCCCAGAAGGGAAGGCACCATATAATCGCTTGTGGGGTCTCCCCTTGCGGTGACCCTGCTTTTGTTGGCACATCACTGGGTAGCCCGTTGCCTGCAGCATGACTAACTTCTCTCTCCCCATCCTGAAACATTCCCTCAAGGTAGACAGAATCCACTTTGCCTGCCTTTATGCAGCAGCAGCTAATCAACACTGTCCCATGCACCAAATCAACAGCAAATTAGTGTTAAAGAAAAAAAAAAGTTAACAGTCTTAGAGGATAGCTTTAGCCATAAAGGGCAGGGGGTAAGACAATTGAAGTTCACCTCCCTTTTTTCTTTGCTTGATAACCCAGCTGCCAGCACCTTTGTTGTTGCTGCTGCCAAGATTATCATCCCTGATGCCTTATTTACTAGGGTGAGGTGGTTGTTATGATATTATTTATGCTGTTGTATATTATTGTTTTATTTTTTTGTATATTTTAATCTGCTATAATACACCTGGAGTCTTTTTAGAAAAAGGAAATTTAATCAATGAAAGTTTAATAAACTAAACTTTCAGGAAGAGGGTCAGTTCAACCATGGCAGGAGTGGTGGCTTCCTTGGCTTTGGTGGCAGCAGGAGGAGCAGAGTGTTGGTCACCACTGCCATGTTACCCCCAGAATGCTGCTAGAATGATGGTTGTGGGGGAAACTAATAACAATAACAATAACAACAACAATAATAATACAATTTTTTCATTTATATGCCACTCTTCACTATAAATCACAGAGCAGTTTACAGCATAAAACAGTAAGACACAGCAACATCTAAACAATATAAAGAATGTACACATGTATTAAAACCCAAGTAATAACAAAACATCAGCTAATGTGATGCATTCTATAGAACATCAATATAATATAGACCACCAGCCTCCTGCCTCCGGACACAACCGTGCAATATTTCCTTCTTCTACTGCTGCCCAGTGGCAATAGCAACACCACTCTCTGCCCTCCCTGCCATCCCCCTGGATTGCATTTTAGTAGTGCAATGCCCCAGCGTATAGATCTATGAAATATATAGATTTTATAGATCTGTAGTCTGAGACATTGCAATTTGGGTAAATTAAGATGATGGATGCCCACCACATATGAGAGCCAAGTTTCACTCCCATTCAGAAGTGGCACCACCACCTACCCACTGCTAAAAGTCTGAAGGCTGGGTGGGAAGAACAATGAGTGGCAGCATGGCTGGATCAGGCTGGTTGGGGCCCTTCTGAGCCCCTGCAGCCTTTAGTCAGTGCCTGACCTGGCTGACCACTGGTGCTGGACCTAGGACACAACTACATGTTACACGATTGCCACAGAAGACAGTATTCCACTTGCCCCCCTTCTCTATAACATCTAATTTAAATTACTCCATGTCCTATCAGCAGGAACAAGGAAATGTACATCATCATGATGTCAGGATATGCAAAAATCAAACTAGACATTACAGAGGGGAAGTGGGTGAACCACCTTAGGGCTGCCATTGTCACTAGTGGGCCCATGCTCTTTGTAATATATAGTTCTGCCTGTAGGGTAAATTGATTTTATAGCATAAGCAATAAATCCAACTCTGTCTCCTAAAGTATACATTTATATTGTATTCACCATCTAGTATGCATTTCCTCTGGTTACATGTATTGATTAAAGATCTTGGCTCTCTTCACAGAGAGACTGTCTTTTTCAAGTATGTGCACAGTGCATTTTCTTCTCATAATATTCAAGAAAAATCGACTTGGCTAGGAATGCATCATTGGATGGAAGAAAAGAAATAAAGAAAGAAAATACCAGTTGTAGTGTGCTTGCAGAAACCCATGAGACTCCTCACTTCTACATTTATTTACAAAATTTGTTTCTAGACACAATGGAAAGCACATCCATATCCATCTTTGCTCATGTGCAAAAACTGCCATAGCACCTCACATTACCAAATAAATTCATTGTAGAAATTTGAAGGTAATTGGCACTTCAGGCAGGCTACAAATCTATGCGGATCACTCACACAGTACAATGATTGCAGAAATTAGTTAATTCAGGAGGAATATGATAATCCTTGAATCCTGGCATAAATCTTTCCAAAACGTGCATGCATTACTGCCATTGAGCTGGAAGACCGATATCTATCAGGCTGCTCAATTCTAGGCATTCTGATTTAGATGCTAGTCATCCCACTGTTTTCGCTAAAATGGATATATATCCCTATTAAATCTGCCAAAAGAGAATCTAAATGGCAGCACTCAATAATATGGAGGTAATCTGTTGCATTTATTTACCAAGCCTCATCTAAGGATCATAAATCCCTAATTACATGGTCTTGCCTCCCTCATTATTTATTTTAATGAGAACTAATAATGATGCAAGGTTATCTGTTAGTGAGGTTCTATCCATCTGCTATCCATCTAGGTCTTTCATGCTACTCTCACCACAAGGGTTCCCAGTGGATATGCGAGTGAGAGATTAGAAATGTTTGGAAATTGGATTTCTTACCCCATTAAAGACTAGAAGCTGCCATCTGAGAGACAGTGAAGGGTGCTCTTTGGAATGACCCTGACAGAGTAGAGTGCACTTTACGTACTATAAAATGCTGGAGCTGCAGGCACCAGGGCCAGTTGTCCTTATAACTCAGTTCATTTAAAAAATAATATTATATTTCTAGGATAGTGTGGAAGCAGTATACAGGTCACTGCAAAATCCAAACATGTCCAGAGTTCATTGACTCTTCAGCCTGAGGTCCATCTAGCTCAATATTGTCAACGCTGGCAGACAGCATCTCTCCAGGGTTTCAGGCAAGAGTCCTTCCTACCCCTACCTGGAGATGACTGGGATTAAACCTGGGATCTATTGCATATAAAGCATACTCTGTACCACTGAGTGGAGATTTCTGTACTGAGTTAGCAGAACGTGTGGCTCCTCCTTTTACCCTATGGCCAGGATCCAAAGAAGTATTTTAGGCATGCCCTTGACCTTGGACATGCCCAGTCCCCCTACCCTGATGCTATATAACAAACCATTTGAAAGGCCCCTTAATTTCAAAAGTGGCTTGCCATGTCACATGGAGGGATATTTTGATGAAACACAAGCCCAAACCTTTTTTAGACCCATGGGACAGTAGTTTTGTGGTGCTTTGGACCCTGATCTATTTGTGGAGTACTTTGCTCTTGGACAGGGATGGGGTTCATTGCCTCGTTCCGATCCTCTTGAATATTGAGAGCCTGGCTTTAGTTGCCGATTCACCCTTCCCCCCCCCGTTTGCTTTTGCAATTGCTGATCAGCTGATTTTTAAAGCGAAAAAATGTAATTTTTTAACAAAAATGCTTATGAAAATGCTTATGCTGTTCAACTTTTTTTGATCTATTTACATATCAATCCGGCAGATAATTGCCTCAAATAGGAGGGAGGTTAATAGATGTAAATGGTGATTGTTGTCACCTAGACAGCAGTTAAGAATGCATTAGCTTAGGGGAAAGGCAATTACGAAGACAATAAATATAAAATTCGGAGTGGATTTAAAAAAAAAAAAAAAACCATGCCAATGACAGCTGTGACCCGCTGCAAGAAATCAATGCCGGTCCAAAAACACAGCGGATTGTGGGATTATGTTGAAATCTGGTACTAAATCCAATTTAGCAGGTATTCCACCACCACCACCCATCCGTACTCTCTAAGCAGCATTCTCCCATACACTAGAACATTCAGTTTAACACTTTAGGCCAGCTGGATCATATGCATGCATAGAGATTATGAGAGGACCATGCACCTTCCTTTTCTGGTTTCAGAGCTAGAGGAACATAAGTGCCCAGAGCAGCCATAACCCTGTATACTAATGTTTTCTTACCAGTGTAGTGTGTGTGTGTGTGTGCCCTGGGCAATCTAAGCTGGCTCCCCCATTTGTAAAGAGCTTGGGAAAGGCATCTAAGTGCTATCTGAAGGGCACAGGTTTGGCAGAGGACATTCTACATAGCCCAGCATCTCTCTCATATCTCCAGAAACTCCCACATACCTTTCTTTCTCCTTTACTGAAACATCCTCTGTCTGTTCCGTATCTCTTTATTAATTTACTGTCCCAAACAGTGACACACTGCAGCACTTGGCGCAGGCTGTATGAATGCACTAAACAAAACTACAGTTCAGCTGTCATACAACTGGCAGCCATAAAATTGCCAGAAGGAGAAGCCACAAAAATCTAGAATACACATTATTCTTCCAAACAATATTGGTTCCATTCTTCTTCAGGCAATAAAGGGTTTAGGAATATCAGTACAGGAACATAGGAAGCTGCCTTAAATTGAGTCAGACCATTGGTTCAGCTAGCTTAGTACTGTCTGCACTTACTGACAGCCACCCTCCAGGGTTCCAGGAAGGGATATTTCCCAGTTCTACCTGGAGAAGCCAAGGACTGAACTTGGGACCTTCTTGCAAAGCTGATGCTCTACTAGTGAGCTACAGCTTTTCTCCTTAATGAATACAGCATCCCATGGCTGACTTGAGCTCCTGCCACTTTGCTGATAAACCAGTTAGGAAGCCTGGCTGACCACAGTTGGCTGGGATTAAAAACAAAAATGGCCCTGTAGCACCAGGCTAGTTTGCTTCTCTCTCACACACACTCCTCTGTACAAGGCATGTCATTTTAGGTCAACTTGTGTATCCTTTTGGCGCTTGGCCAAAGGTTGGAAGAGAGATTTTCTCTCTAACACGCATGGCTGCACTGGGGTTAATCTGTAAGTGAAATGTCTCATTGACAACATCTAGATGAACTTTCACATCATTAACCCCAATTCTAGGCTTGTAAAGCCTTATCTACTGTACAGATGCCTTTGCAACTCCTACTGTCCATAATGCATTGTGGCAATACAAACAACATACACAGACTCACCATGTACCTTTGAAGAGGTCTGTCAAGAATTCCTGATTTCTAAAATGACTCAGAGGCAAAGAATTGTGGGGAAAACATCTTCCTTGAAATGGGGCCTCTCTGGCCATGGCTTTGCACAGCTGAAGCTAGTTAATTACACTCAAGCAAGAACACCTGCTTATCAGTGGAGACTGGTACATCAAGGCCATAGGCCTGGGAAGGTTTGGGGAATATGTGACTGTTAGGCGTGAAAACTCCAGAAGCATTTCATCATCTGAAAGCCCTCTGACTGGCTAATTAATTCCCAGTTGTTGCTGGGCATTTCCCCATAAGAATAGGATTCAGACATTAGCCTTTGTTCCCCAATGTTGCTGGTGCTACCTGAGTTGCGGTTCCATTTTACCATGTGCTATCCATGTCTGGGGAGATGTGGAACAATGAAGCTATTTTCCAGTTTACCTCTTTGTAAGTATAGAATAGGCTAGACAGTTTTGTTACTTTTGTCTGTGACTGTAACTCTCTGTATTTTACCTGGCCATCAAGGGTGTGGGTTTTAAGGAACAGATTTGCTGCTATATAGGTGCACTTATATTTTACTTAATAAAGCTACTTCTTATTTACCAGTGTGTGTTCATTGTAGGGGTAGTGTGGCCCTAAATCCAGTACCTTGGCCAATTGACCACAGACTACTGTATAACTGGATATTTTGCCTAGGGCTCTGTGACAAGGAGTGCGCCTTTGGCTCTTTTCTGTTGTCATCCTTGGCAGGTCTATTTCTGGCACTTTGGGTTTCCCTTTGACCCAGAGTGTGTGACCAGATTAAGGGGTGGTGGCAGTCTACCTACCCTCCAGAGTTGTTGTTGGTTTACTCAGCCCTAGTAAGGAGGGCACAGGTTTGTGCCTTGCCAGGATCAATTGCCCTGGGTTGGGGAATTGAGTCCTGGGACTGAACTGGGGTGATTCATGACAAGATCCTGTGCAAATGTTAGAATCTTCTAGGCAACTGGTGCCTGTCTGACAGGACTATGTGCAATTCGATTGGCACAAGCACCTCTCCACTCTCAAGGTAGCCTTGTTTTGCAGACTGTGATTCAGTGGAAAGAGAAGAATGCCTTTATGGCTTTCTTTCTACAACATGCAAAGTTTTCCTGTGGCTCAGTGATGAACTGAGTGAGCAAATGCATACTTCAGGGTAAGGAACATCTCAACAAAGATATACTAGGTTTTGCTCCCCTTTATTTGCAGAAACAAAATCAAAGTGACAGATTGGAAAAGCACTGGAAATACCCTGAATTTACACAGCAACTTGAAACAACAGGTCCAGGTAGGAGGACAGAAGGATCCGTTAAATAAGGATAACAGTTATATGTCTGTGTTGATGATCACAGAATGCTTGAAATCTGGAGTAACCTTGGATTACAAAATGACACACCTTCCCATTGGGAGCTGAGCCCTAATCTCCTGCAATCCTCAATTAGAAAATATCCCATTTTGCAACCAAAGAGAGATTAACTCAGATAAAAAATATGCTATAGATCTTAAATAATAATTTGGATAGCTTTTAGCAGAATTTGTTTTGAAATGTGTAGTTCCGTCAAAGAAAAGGAGTGTAAATACTGTGTGTGTATATATATATATCAAAATGAATGATCATTAAGAAAGAATGGCAATAGACTCAAATCTGCTGGTTCTCTCAGTGCTTAATTGGACAACTTTAGCCCTTTGGGGATGACACAGTGTGTAACATGCATGGGGACAGTATTATGCTCTCTAGCCCAATCCCAAACTATATGTGTTCAGTCTGATATCTGAGTAGAACAGATAATTTACTACTATCTATATAGTATTGTCTCTTCAGACAATAGATTGAATTTATAGAGAGAGACAGGACCAGCAGATACAATCCTGACCACCCCCTGGCACTCCATTACATGTTTTAAGTCTGTATGGCATGTTGTCAGAAATATCCTCTATATACTTCAGTTTTCAGTACTGTGTCTTAGGGCCCATCCATTCTGTCATGTAAAATGGCTAAATTTCCATGTTTTCCTTATTCCATATTGTGCCCTGATAGTCCAAACATGATCCTTCATACTTGGATTAAACGTTCCCTGCATCCATACTTATAGGCGTGCAAACATATGGCAGGTGTGGGGAACTTTTGGCCTTCCAGATGTTGCTGAACAACAACTCCCATCAGCCCTAACAAGCATGGCTAATGTCCATGGACAATGAGAGCTCTAGTTCAGCAACATCTGGAGGGCAAAAGGTTCCCCACACCTGTAATATGGATTTTGGTTAGGCTGCCTGGAGTTCCAGAATCATTTTGAATAGAGATTTGAATGTGGTTTTCCTGTTATTGAATCCTCATCCAGCACTTACCCTTCTGCCTAGAATGCCGCTTTCCATATTGCATGTTTTGTGTGACAAACCTAAAACTGCACAGAGTCAGTGTGATGCTTTTTGCATTATACCAAGGCTCCTTGCTCTGTGGCAAACCCGGGTTTGCTGCTATAGAATATATGAGAAACTTGTTTGAAATGGTCCTCAAATTATTGGCCACTTACCATAACAGATCATATTAGTGTGTTGAAATGCTGTGCATAATTAATTAAATACACAAATCTCTGCATTTTTATTTCATGTGTTTATAATAAATCAAAGTAAGGAAGTTTTAGAAGATCATGAAAACTCAAAATAATCCACCCTGACCATTCCAAAGGAATGTTGTGTGTGTCTTTTAAAGGCTTTGAGGATTGTTAGTTTTGGTAGATTCAAAAGTCTGGTAAAGTCATACCTCATTATCCTCAAGAAAACTAATGAAGGAGCAGAGAAGGGGGAGGGGAGCCTATAGGCTAACTAACCTGCAGCCACTTCAGCATTCCTGCTAAGAGGGAAATAAGTAGTGAAAAAAGGCAATTAATTAAAAGCTTCACCCACATTGGAATGTTAAAACTGTTTCCCCAAACTTTTCAGTTAATAGAAGGATGCAATTTATACTAAGTATCAGAAAACAAGCTAATTCTTAAGTAAAATTGTATTAATTCTTAAGTAAACTTGTGCTTAATGATTTGGAAAAGTCATTGAGGCTTCTATGACATAAGAAGAAAAGGACTACATCACTCCTAGGTGAAAGCTGGGAGATATCTAGCACAAAAATGTCGACCCAGTGTGCGGCAGCTGTAAAAAAGGCAAATTCCATGCTAGCGATAATTAGGAAAGGTATTGAAAATAAAACAGCCGATATCATAATGCCGTTGTATAAATCTATGGTGCGGTCGCATTTGGAATACTGTGTACAGTTCTGGTCGCCTCATCTCAAAAAGGATATTATAGAGTTGGAAAAGGTTCAGAAGAGGGCAACCAGAATGATCAAGGGGATGGAGCGACTCCCTTACGAGGAAAGGTTGCAGCATTTGGGGCTTTTTAGTTTAGAGAAAAGGTGGGTCAGAGGAGACATGATAGAAGTGTATAAAATTATGCATGGCATTGAGAAAGTGGATAGAGAAAAGTTCTTCTCCCTCTCTCATAATACTAGAACTCGTGGACATTCAAAGAAGCTGAATGTTGAAAGATTCAGGACAGACAAAAGGAAGTACTTCTTTACTCAGCGCATAGTTAACTATGGAATTTGCTCCCACAAGATGCAGTAATGGCCACCAGCTTGGATGGCTTTAAAAGAAGATTAGACAAATTCATGGAGGACAGGGCTATCAATGGCTACTAGCCATGATGGCTGTGCTGTGCCACCCTAGTCAGAGGCAGCATGCTTCTGAAAACCAGTTGCCGGAAGCCTCAGGAGGGGAGAGTGTTCTTGCACTCGGGTCCTGCTTACGGGCTTCCCCCAGGCACCTGGTTGGCCACTGTGAGAACAGGATGCTGGACTAGATGGGCCACTGGCCTGATCCAGCAGGCTCTTCTTATGTTCTTATGTTCTTAAAATCTTACTTGAGGACACTACCTCTCATTTGTCTATGGGTTGAACTCCCAGATCCCGACAGAAAGCTTTCATTTAAACCACTTCAGTGTCACCAGACATCAGGATTTATATTTCAATAATCTACCAGTCATCTTTAAAATGTTATATAAGAAATACTCTTTTTGAAGTACAACTTGAGGGTGTAAGAGAAGATGAAGAGTTCTTAGGCAGAATGCTGAAACAACAAGAGCAAAGAGAAGTACAGGAGGTGGAAGGACAACAGCATGTTGAAGCAGAAGAGGAGAGTCTTGAGGGGAGGAAGAATGAAGTGGAGGAAACTCCATGGAAAAATGTGACAATTAGAAGCAGGAGAGCTAGAAGACATTCTGCACTGGTGGAACTGTGGAACCATGTTCAGGTACTTGATGAGACTGGAGGACAGCCTGAGCAGAGGAAGAATTACAGGAAATCCCAGGGGACAGACGGCAAGAGGCAGAAGCTCAGTCAAGCACAGCCAATGAAACCATGCCCCACAACAACAAGAAGAGAAAATTAGTAGTAGTGGGAGACTCTGGAAGGTGGATTAGAGATGCGAGTGAAGAGTTGCCAACACTCATAAAGCCTACTGACTCCCTTTCTTCTTGTCCATGTGGGAACGAATGATACTGTCAAGCAGAGCTACGAAGAAAGCAAGGCCTTTGGGGCCCAGGTAGTTTTATCATCCATCCTTCCAGTACTTTGAAGAAGAATAGAAAGGGAAAATACTCCAGGTGAATGACTGGGTACAAAGGTGGTGCTGATGTGAGAGATTTGGATTCAGGGACCACAGCTACACTTTCTGGAAAATGGACTGCTGAGAAGTGATGGGTTGCACCTCATGAGGACTGGGAAGAATGTGTTTTGCCACAGCATGGAGAACTTCATCAGGAGGGCCTTAAACTGAATCTAAGGAGGAGGAAGTCATAAATTTGGAGGTAACAATTGATGAAGGCTTATGCACAGTTATAGGACTATTATGGGGCTCAATAAGAGTCTTCATAGAAATGTAGAAAGGAAGCCAGACCATAAATCACATGGTCTTTGATGTCTGTATACTAATACCCAGAGTATAGGAAACAAACAGGATGAAGTTGAACTCTTAATACAGGAGAACAAATATGACTTGATAAGTATAACTGAAACTTGGTGGGATGACTCTGTGACTGGACTACAGCAACTGAAAAGGAGGTGGAGTCACACTATACACTAAAAATACAGACTTTGAAGCTTTGGGAATAAAACTTAGAGACTTTGGGGCCCAGATAGTTTTTTCGTCCATCCTTCTGGTACTTAGTAGAGGAGTAGAAAGGGAAAGAAAAATACTCTGGGTGAATGACTGGCTACAAAGGTGGTGCCAATGTGAGTGATTTGGATTCTGGGACCACTGTTTACACTTCCTGGAAGATGGACTGCTCATGAGGATTGGAAAGAATGTGTTTGGCCACAGCATGGAGATCTTAATCAGGAGAACTTTAAACTGAATCCTAAGGAGGAGGGAGATGTAAACTTGATGGTAACGACTGACAAAGACTTGTGCACAGTAAGAGGAACTGAGAGAATGGGTCTAATGGGGCTCAGTAATAGTCTTCATAAAAATATAGGAAGGAAACCAGGCCCTAAATCACATGGTCTTTGATGTCTGTATATAATGCCCAGAGTAATGGAAACAAACAGGACAAAGTGGCTGCAAAAAAAGGCAAATGCTATATTAGGTTGCATTAACAGAAGTATAGCTTCCAAATCGCGTGAAGTATTAGTTCCCCTCTATTCAGCACTGATTAGGCCTCATCTTGAATACTGTGTCCAGTTCTGGTCTCTGCACTTCAAGAAGGATGCAGACAAACTGGAACAGATTCAGAGGAGGGCAACAAGGCTAATCAGGGGACTGGAAACAAAGCCCTATGAGGAGAGACTGAAAGGACTGGGCATGTTTAGCCTGGAGAAGAGAAGACTGAGGGGAGATATGATAGCACTCTTCAAGTACATGAAAGGAGGGCTGGGATCTCTTCTCGATCGTCCCAGAGTCCAGGACATGGAATAATGGGTTCAAGTTGTAGGAAGCCAGATTACGACTGGGCATCAGAAAAAACTTTCTAACTGTTAGAGCCATACAACAATGGAACCAATTACCTTGAGAGGTAGTGGGCTCTCCGACACTAGAGGCATTCAAGAGGCAGCTGGACAGCCATCTGTCGGGAATGCTTTGATATGGATTGTTGCATTGAGTAGGGGGTTGGACTTGATGGCCTTACAGGCCCCTTCCAACTCTACTATTCTATGATTCAAAGTTGAACTCTTAATGCAGGAGAGTAAATACGACTCAATAGGTATAACTGAAACTTGGGATAACTCTGTGACTGGACTATAGCAATTGAAGGATATAACTTGTTCAAAAAAACAGAAGGAATAGAAAAGGAGGCAGAGTCACACTATATGCTAAAAATATGTATTCCTGCACAGAAATGCAGGAGGATGAACTTGGTAGCCCCATCGAGAGCATCTGGATTACAATAAATTGCCACGTTTAGCCTTGAGAAGAGAAGACTGAGGGGAGATATAACAGCAGTTTTCAAGTACTTTAAAGGTTGTCAAACAAAGGAGGGCCAGGATCTCTTCTCAATCATCCCAGAATGCAGGACACAGAATAATGGGCTAAAGTTACAGGAAGCCAAAGTTTGGCTGAACATCAGGAAAAACTTTCTGATTGTTAGAGCAGCATGACAGTGGAACCAATTACCTAAGGATGAAGTGGCATCTATGAACATCTGGGGACTGGATACGCAGGAAATCAATGTGGCCAACAAAATCTACAACATCGCAAATATACCTTCATGCAATATTAAATATTTAATAATAAAACAAAATAATTTGTATACTGCCCTTCATCCAATGATTCCTCGGCAGTTACAGTCAGTTAAAACAATACAATAAAATAAGTACACAGATATTAAATAGCCAATAAAACAGAAAATAACCATAGTTAAAACTGCACAGTGAAAGATTAAAGACACTGAATTTTTAGATATGGATCTCTGCAGATGCTTCCTGTGCTGGCATTTCCTGACAAAAGACATTTCTTTGCATGCAAATGTGTAGATATCAGAGTGAATAATTCTACGAACACACTCCCTAGTAAAAAGACAGAGCTTGTCCCATTCCAGAAATATGTGAGGATTCATTACTGCAAGCTGCCACTGTTCTGCAAAGGCAACCTTGTAACACATTATTTTCCTGACAGACTTGTTTCATGTTGGAAAAAATGCTCTCCCCTGTAGTGTGACCCATTTGTCCTTGAGGTCAGACTTAGCAATTTCCCCCCTAAATAACACACGCGCCCTTCATATGTTTGTATTGCACATGCATGTATTAACACCATTCCTCTTCAAAGTGCATGTAAGTGGAGACTGTGTGTGTATTTTGAAGTGGAGTAAGGCTAAAAAAGATATGCATAATGCAATCTTCTTGTATGCATTTTTGACTTGAGGAGTTAAAGTACAAAAAGTCACATAAGAACTTGCCGAAATTGGGAGCTTCTTGTGTTTATTGAAGAGCTGATTGCCCAAGATTTCAAATTTCCTCGATATGTATATCCAAGCGAAAGGGGAGGGTATTGGTGGATGAGAAGCCAGGAGCGAGAAGGAACCTGTTGGGGATGGAGCAGGGATGGAGAAATCTCTCAATTTTGGTTTCTCTCAGTTCCTCATTTCTCCAGCCTTCAGTTCAGTTTTTCACATTTCTGTATCAGTCTGTGATCTTTCTTAAAGAGGTCATAATGAAAATTAATCAGGATTGTAGTGCAATTTTCTCCTAATATACACATTTTTGCAAGCAATTTCCAGTAATATATTGCATTTTGTATGTTATTTTCACAAATATATGCATTTTTTGCACACTTTCCTGTTATATATACATTTTTGCACACCTTGGTTGGTTGGCAGCACACAATTAAAAGAACTGAATTATAAAGGATAGCTGTGTTTCGCTTCCCATATTGCTTTGAACGTTAAAATTAGGTAGGCTCACATTAAAATCCAAGCAACACCAGATCTCCCCCCCCCTTAGGATAGAGAGAGAATACTTGGAGGGAAGGGACGGGTCAGTGAAGGAAATGTATTTCCACCTCTTTCCACTCCGAGGTGTGGCCCAGTAAACAGAGAGAAACTGCATGAGCAGCATAAGCTCCAGTGTGACAGATAAGGCAGGGGAGATGGGACTTCTTGGGTTGGACACCTTTTCCTTTCCAGTTCTTCCTCTCCACTCTGGTCACTCCTTCACCTTCAGCTCCCTCTTCTCCAACTTTAATATCCAAATTTTCTTAATATATGGAAATGGACTGCCTTCAAGTTGATCCCGACTTATGGCAACCCTATGAATAGGGTTTTCATGGTAAGCGGTATTCAGAGGGGGTTTACCATTGCCTCCCTCTGAGGCTGAGAGGCAGTGACTGGCCCAAGGTCACCCAGTGAGCCTCATGGCTGTGTGGGAATTTGAACCCTGGTAAAAATAAATAGGTGCCACATTACACAATTGTATATGCTGTGTTCCATAATTTGTTTTGAGATGTTTACATATTTATTTGAGGAAGCTGTCTGAAGAAACGTTGGTTCTGGCATAAATAGTCATAGAAGTCTGCACAAAACATGGTAAAATTTATTGACAGGATGCTTTGCCTTGACTTAATCCAGATATATGGGCTCAACAGTTGGCCTTATGGTCATTTATAGAAAACAGCTCCAAGTTTTTTTTCTAACAGCAGTTATTCTTTGCAAGCATGTAAATCAGGGGCCACCTAAATTCTTTTTACATGTGTTAAATACTTTTGCATTGCTGCCAAGCCAAGTCTCCCACATTCTATGTTTTAATTATTTTTATACCTAACATTTATCTGTGTTTCTTGTTAGTTTCAGCCCAGTGTTCCAGCCTGCTGAGAAAATTTGGAATCTTGATTCTGTCTTCTATGGCAGGGGTGGGCAGAATCCAGAGCTTGGAAAAGTTACTTTAATCCTAGTCATTTACATATTGGGATCTGCTGGTGACTAGCAATAGATCAACAAGTATTTCTGACTATACATTGTCTAACAATAGCATAGGGATAAAGGAAGCCTTATACCAAGTCAGACCATGATTGTCTACAGTGACTGGCAAGCTTTCAGACAGGGGATGTTCCCAGTCCAACCTGGAGATTCCAAGGATTGCACCAGGGACGACTGAGCCATACATTCCCTCAGCAAAAACCAGGCTGCTGAAAAAGAATGCTTGGGGAAAAACAGGAGTGGAGTCTTATGTGAATGAATTTGTACGCTTGGTTCTAGTATGGAAATTCCTGGGCTGAGCACGTGTTAGCGAGGGGTGAGAAATTTGAATCATTGGTAGGCAAATCTATCAAATGCATACTTTCCAAAACGCTAGGAGAACTGAAACAGAGCCATCCTTCAGTATTTGCACTTACTTGAATTTTGCAATGCAGATCTCCAACCAATGTTTACAAAATGCATATATTAGTAGAAAGTGTGCATAAAATGAATATATGGGTGAGAATAATATATAAAAATGCATTAGGTGAGGAGAAATTGCTTGACAAAATGTGTGCATTAGTCAAAACCGCCTACAAAAATGTGTTTAGTAGGAGAAATTCACACTAAAGTGCTGGAGAATTTTCATGAGGATTTTTTTAAATTGCAAATTGGTACAGAAACGTGGAGAACTGAATTTAAGATTGAAAAAATGAGAACAGAGAGAACTGAAATCCAGATCTTTCTACCCCTAGCATGTGTTCAGAAGCATCCTGTTTAGTATATGTGTGCGTGGTTGAGCTGCTATTATGTACTTGGTTCTGAACCTCAGTGGTTTAATAAAAACAAAATAGATTCTGCAGGGCTAAAATCTGCCAGCTCCCCCCTCCCAGCTTTGTGTCATCTGCAATGTGACAAGCATTCCTCTACAGTCTAAGCTTTCATTGAAATCATTTATAAAAAATGTTGAAGATCACAGGGCCTAGGCCCGAGCCCATGGCATTCCATTTGCCACATCTCACCAGTTTGATGCAGAACCCTTAAGGAGCGCTCCTTGGGTATGGTTGTAATTTTGTTATCTGCCATTGCAGGATTCTCTCTCCCCTTCCGTATACAAATCTGTTCAACAAGTCCATATTTCATAAATAATGAAAGCTGTTTTGCTGTCATAATTTTTCATTAAACCTTATTTTTCATCCCAAACTCTTTACAGCCAAGAGTTTCCCATTTTTCAATGTCAGAGTTGTGTTTTTTTAAATAGTCAGAGCTTTGTTTGTGGAATAAATATTAACAAAGAAAACAAATTATGTTAACTCAACTGATTTAATAAAGACACCTTAAAATGTTTTCACTTATTTTGAGCAATTTAAAACATAGCATATATATATAGATATAGATATATTAAAAATCCAGAAAGAATATAACATAAGGTTCATTTAGAACAATTTAACAGTTTATCACATTTCCTCTTTTAGAGTGTACACTTCTGCAAGAAGCTGCAAATCATGCTTGCCTTGCCAAAATCCATTTACGTTACAAAAAAAAAGCAGGGATGAAACTGCTTAATTAGTCAAAGATGTCCAAGGTAAAGCATTTGCAAAACAGCTAGCTGCGCTATGTTGTAAAAGGTGTGTGTGTGTGTGTGTGTGTGTGTGTGTGTGTGTGTGTGTGTGTGTGTGTGTTTGAGAGAGAGAGAGAGAAGCAATTTTTTCTTGCCTTATTTTCTTCTGTCTCTGTTTTCATATCACACAACACCTGGGTTGAGTCATTGCTGAGATAAATGGACTAGCTTCTTTTTAGCATTTCATTTATGGAAAACACTTTGGATATCATGTTTCTTTATATAAATCCCCTTCTAAGAGAGACCTCAAATTCTAAAAGAATCAACTAAGGTTGCCTTCCTAACCATTTCTATCAGGCAGGCAGTCCCACTAAATGCAATTGGGCTTACTCCCAAGTAAGTGGGATTAGAATTGCAACCTAACAGCCATGCCATGTGAAACCTCTCTGAGTCAATTTTTAAAAATTGGTCTGAGCTATTTTAGGTTCATTTAAATTAGGCTTTTGGACCAAGTGAGCTTTTAAATTGTTTTTCCTCTTCGAACAGTTCCCCCCCCTGATCATATCACAAATTTATTTGAAGCTCCCCTTAGCTGGGCATGTGTCAGACGAGACCAATGACTAAAGCCATCCTGGGTGCATGGAACTAGCTGTGTGTTATTTTGACTCCTGGAATCGTGTATATTGGGAATGAATTAGCAAGATGAAATTTAGCTCAGATCTATAGAACTGGCATAAATTGTATCATCATTCCTGTGCTGCCATAAGGGAATTCTCAGGCTACAAGGGACTGACTCAGGGCTTATCTACATGGGGTATTACTTCATATTAAAGACGCTTGTTCCCCTCCATTTTCTATTTGCACCTTCCACAGTAAGGGCTCAATGCCAGCTGCGAACATGATGTATTCTATTCTATTTTATTCTATTCACACTGAGGGACAGGATCAATTACACAGTCTCCTAATGACCACACCCTCTAATTTAGCATTTCCACTCCCTCTGGTTGCTTGGTAACTGAGCATGCTCAGTTTATTCTACCAGCTGCAGTAGGTTCCATTTTTTAAAAAACAACCCAGAAGTGCGATTGTTTGTCTTTTCACTGGTATGATACAGCCCGAAATACAAATCTTTGTTTGAGCAGTGTTATGCTTTTGCGCACAAGTTAGGGGGAAAAGAAAAAAATAATGGCACCATTTGCAGCAACATAAAAAAGGTCAGCAGCTTGGAGGAGAGCAGCTGGAAGTTGCTTTCCCACAGGAAATGAAATGAAAGAAGAGAGGAGGACATAGTGACCATGGAAATGGGAACGATTGACACACCTAAAAGCATCAGAGCAAACTGTCTGCAAGGAGGAGCACAGCACAGTGGAGATGGTGTTTCCTCCACTTTTAGTATTATCAGCAGATTGGGTTAGTACAGATTTATAGAGGGAAAACTGTGTGAAAGCTTCTGTTTGCCGGTAATGTCATGTGAACCATACAAATTAAAAGGGGATGTGAGTAGCACCAAACACACAGTAAACCACAATGGTTGTTGTTGTTATGTGCCTTCAAGTCGATTATGACTTATGGCAACCCTATGAATCAGTGACCTCCAAGAGCATCTGTCATGAACCACCCTGTTCAGATCTTGTAAGTTCAGGTCTGTGCCTTCCTTTATGGAATCAATCCATCTCTTGTTTGGCCTTCCGCTTTTTCTACTCCCTTCTGTTTTTCTCAGCATTATTATCTTTTCTAGTGAATCAGGTCTTCTCATTATGTGTCCAAAGTATAATAACTTCAGTTTCATCATTTTAGCTTCTAGTGACAGTTCTGGTTTAATTTGTTCTATCACCCAATTATTTGTCTTTTTCGCATTCCATGGTATGCACAAAGCTCTCCTCCAACATTTCAAATGAGCTGATTATTCTCTCATCCGCTTTTTTCACTGTCCAACTTTCACATCCATACATAGAGATCGGGAATACCATGGTCTGAATGATCCTGACTTTGGTGTTCAGTGATACATCTTTGCATTTGAGGACCTTTTCTAGTTCTCTCATAGGTGCTCTCCCCTGTCCTAGCTGCCTTCTGATTTCTTCACTATTGTTTCTATTTTCATTCATGACTGTGCTAAGGTATTGATCATCCTTGACAAGTTCAATGTCCTCATTGTCAACTTTAAAGTTACATAAATCTTCTGTTGTCATTACTTTAGTCTTTTTGACATTAAGCTGTAGTCCTGCTTTTGTGCTTTCCTCTTTAACTTTCATCAACATTTGTTTCAAATCATTACTGGTTTCTGCTAGTAGTATGGTGTCGTCTGCATATCTTAAATTATTGATATTTCTCCCTCCAATTTTCACACCTCCTTCCTCTTGGTCCAATCCCTCTTTCTGTATGATATGTTCTGCGTACAGATTAAACAAATAGGGTGATAAAATACATCCCTGTCTCACACTCTTTCCTATGCAGCGGCGTAGCTAGAGCTTTTGCCGCCCGGGGCAGTCCCTGAGTTTGCCGCCCCTCTCAATACACTCCAAAAATAGTCTCCCGGAGAACAGAATTCCTTAATTGTGGATAGGCCACTAATAAGGTCTCTCTGATAGGTAGCCATAGGCAAGCCATTGTGCTGCTCCCTTTCCTACTTCACAGGGCTGTTGTAATGGTAAGCAGCCAAGTAAGGACAGCCAAGTGCTTTGTGTTCTTCTGATTCAGTGTTAATAGCATTTTTATCTCACTCTTTAGCCAACAAAAGCACCTTAAAAATGTCAGTGATAAAATAGGTCCTGTCCTTGGGCATACTATCTAAAAGGCACACACAAAAGGAAAATGGATTGGGAGGAAGGAGAAAAAGGAAAAGAAAAGAGCACTTGTTAGTTATAGAGTTCCTGTTACAGAGTTCTTATAATGACCAGCTGGAATGGAAAGTATGCAAAACAATTAAAATTTGCCTAAGGATGGCACAGTCAATTGAATATATTGTCAGTATTAAGACTCAGTCCTGATACTTGTTAACAGTAATTAAAAAACACGTCTTTTAAACTGTCAGTTCATATTTTCTTCACTACCAATGAGAAACCACTGCTGGTTCCTAAAACATCTCAGATTGGGAATAACGGGCAGAACACTGAGTGTTGTGGATACTTTCTATTTTAGAAATGAAGCAACCACAAATCAGCTCATTAAAGTTAAACAGGCGTGTTAAACTGAAGGGTGCTTTCAAAACACGAGGCTGGCCCGTGTTTTTTGTATGTATATATGAATGTTTTTAATGCAGCTTAAATGATGCAACAAAGCCAGTTAACGTTAAGGGTGCTTCCAATCATTTTGTAATGCAAAGATAAAACCTGCGCTGGCAAAAAGTGCTACTCACCCCATGAACAATCAGACATCATATATGCCCCTAAGGGCATACTCCTGTTCTGCATGAAGTAAAGTTTAGTGTGCACCCTTGGCCTTAGATATTCTTTTACTCCGTTTGGAAGGGCGATAATTGGCTGCTGCTCTTTTTTGAAGAATCCGCTTCCACCAGCGGCACAGATGCCCCCGGCAATGACTGAAGCCAAAGCACCGAGCTTGCCCATCTCATGTTGCAAAGCGAGAGTGACCTATAGCATGGGAAAGGACGCCAAAGAAGGGAAGAGGGCTGGGCGGGCCTATTCCAGAGCAGAGCCCGGAGCGAAAACTGGGTGTGGCTTGGCTGCGGGGGGCGTGTTCCCCGCGTCAGTCTCCCAACCCCGTGAGGCTTCCCTAAGGATTCAGGTTGCGGCTTCGGGGTCGACTCAAAATTGTGTTTCTTGCTGCTTTGCAAGTTCCGAACGTTACAGAATTTATGTGGAAGAATATAAACCCATAAAAAGCCTAATAGAAGAAGGGACTAGCAAGAAAAAAGGACTGTCTCCATTGTAAAATGTCCACATACTTCCACTGACAAGATTGAAAAAGACAAGGGACTCTTCATTGATAGGGCAAAATTATATTCAGATGTTTAACATTCTGACTGCAGCAAAACTATTAATTGTAACAGCAGACCTTACAAATGTGCTTCAGGATAGTTAGAGCTAGTGAAATAAAGCATATTGTTCCTGTTTGATGCAGGAGACTGGCTGAGTAGGAAAACCAGCCACAAAACAATCTTACACAAGTTTATTAGTAATCTAAAAGGTAAATGTATAACTGGGCTAAGACTTTTTCTTGACGTTGCATTTCAGTAGAAGTTTTCCCAAATCCTCGCCTCTGTGGGCTTAAGTAGACGAGACCAATCAGGACTAAACTCAGTTCCAGAATACAGGTGGCCAAATTTAAAGTACGGGGCTACCGACTAGTGTGTCGGACACGCACACACACACACACACACACACACTATTAGGGCATGAGTGACCCTCCTTGGGCATGGGTCTGTTACATTACATGGTACCTATCTAGCATCCTCCGCCATCAGAAAGAAGATACTGAGGCGTCTCTTAGCTGCACCAGATTACAGGACCTTGGTCACTCCGATGGCTGCCCAAGAGAAGTCAGCAGTCACGGGCCAAAACAGGTTCCCTTGCCTACTGTGTCTACAAGGGAAGCAGGCGCTCGCTCGCTCACCCGCCGGTGTTGTGCATCTATGCGAGACTGGCCACCACCGAGCAGCGCAGCTCAGCTCGACGCTTCTCTTCAATGTGCTCAGGCACCATGAGCACGCGCTGAGGGGAGCTGCTGTTGCTAGACTGGCGCAAAAGCGTCAGCGGAACCCTCCAAAGCCGAAGAGGCCAGAGCCGTAGAGCAGCCATTACTGACTAGACTGCAGGGACGCATGCGCATGCGGGGATAGGCAGCTTCTCTAGCTCTGAAACAACAGTAACTTTTTGCCCCACCTATCTTCCTTTATAAATGCACAACCAATGCGTCTGTTCTGTGTCTGCTTTAAGCTCGGAGGCGTTTCCTCCGGCCAGCCCAAGAATGTGCCGCCCAGGGCGGACTGCCCCCTCGCCCCCCTCCTAGCTACGCCACTGTTCCTATGGGGAGCCAATTGGTTTCTCCATATTCTGTCCTTACAGTAGCCTCTTGTCCACAGTATAGGTTGCACATCAGGACAATCAGATGCTGTGGCACCCCCATTTCTTTTACAGTATTCCATAGTTTTTCAAGATCTACACAGTCAAAGGCTTTGCTGTAATCTATAAAGCACAGGGTGATTAGCCTTATTATACAAGGAACAGGTTAAAATGCGAGTATAATGCAATGTACTGTTTCTGCTCCATCGCATGTGGCTTAGCATACAAATTATTTCCCAGTGGACTATTCTATAAGAACAGTTACTTGCAGGTAAGGAGTCAAGGTAGCTCTTCTTATACACAGGGTCATCTTCCTTCCTAGTCCTAGAAAGCCCTGCTGGATCAGATCAAATACCCATCTATTCCTGAATCCTGTTCTCACAGTGATCAACCAGATGCCTAGGGAAGCCCACAAACAAGACATGAGAGCAACAGTACCCTCCCCACTTGTGACTCCCAGCAACTAGTATTCAGAGACATATAGTCTCCAGCACTGGAAGTAGTGCATCGCCATCATAGCTAGCATTCACTGATAGCCTTATTCTCCATGAATACACATGATAGCCATGATAGCCATACTAACTCATGCACACACATTACAAAAAAGGCTGCTCTTGACTCAGAGGAGCTGGTAACGATTGGTAGGTGGGGTGAGGCATCCAAGTAGATGCTGCTTGCTTTGAACTTCTTTGAAGAGTTAGCAGCATGGTCAGTCTATGTACCTGCTTGTTTTTCGGGCTCAGTCTGTATATCGGTCAATAGGCATATCTCTGAAAATGTTGTAAAAGGACATTAGCAGCCAAGGGGTGGGGAAAAGACAGGGTCTACCCAGAACCGTTCAAGCTGGGATGGCTGTAGCCTGGCTGTACAGTTCATCATTACAGTGACAGGCCCATCACTAATTTTGTAATATATGCAGTGTATCACATTTGAAATGTTAACTTTATGTACATTTTCCTTTTCTTGAAATGTTATTACCCAGCTTGAGACTACAATGAATGAGATAAATGTGTATCAGTAATTACACTTTGTAGTTTTTAAACAAAGAAACGTGAGCAGGTCTTATTTTCCTCATCCACAGTGCACTTAATCAACTTCTTAAAATAATATCTCCAGGCAGCTCATTGCTCCTGCCAGGAATCAGGATGGCCTACGCTTAATCAATAACACATAGGCCAGAGAGTCGAGGAATAAGGAGGAGAGCTCCATGACAATCTCAGATGTCCAAAAGGCAAAGAGAAAATGTCACTTTGCAGTAAAGAAAAACTAGGTCACAGTGCAATCCTATACATGCCTACTCAGAAGTAAGTTCCATTGGGTTCAATAGGACTTACTGCCAGAGCTTGGAAAAGTTACTTTTTTGAACTACAACTCCCATCAGCCCAATCCAGTGGCCATGCTGGCTGGGGCTGATGGGAGTTGTAGTTCAAAAAAGTAACTTTTCCAAGTTCTGCTTACTGCCAAGTCAGTGTGCATAGAATTGCACTGTTAACATGCAATTTAATATACTAGGGATAGTGAACTGCTGACCTGTGGGTCAAATACAGCTCATCCAGGCATTTTTCTGGCCCTTGAGATACTCACTGACTTTGCCAGCAGTGTGGGGGCATTTGCAGTAGTAGCAGTTGAAAAAAATATCACTGGCCACTACCTTTTAATTGGCTGTTTCTTGATCTGACTCAGTGGGGTGAAAACTGCCCTGTCCCTGCTCATCAGGTTGATTATATGATGGAACACAGGAATATTTAAATTTGCCTTCTATCAGATCAGACCATTGGCCCATCTGGCTCAGTATTTTCCACATTGGCTGCCAGTGGCTCTCTTGGGGATTCAGACAAGGGTCTCTCCCAGCTTAATCTGAAGATGCCAGGGATTGAATATAGGACCTTCTGTATGTAAGACATATGCTCTACCACTAAGCTATGGCCCTTCCTTGTAATTTGTATGTTAAGCCACATGCGATGGAGCAGGAATGGGGAAGAAATATGATTCAGTTCTCATTTCAAGTTGAATCTATCAAATATGCTCTTTCTGAAAGAATATGAGAACCAAAACACAGTAATCCTTTGAAATTCACACTTCTCTGAATTTTGCAATGCAGTTCTCCAATCAAAACTGTTTACATAAATGCATATATTAGGGGAAGTGTGCATGAAAATGGATAACCTAGTAGAAATAACATACAAAAATGTATATTAGCAAAAATTGCTTGCAAAATGCTATATGAGTATAAACTTCACATATAATAAACATTTTAATTAGGAGAAATTTGTATTAAAATTCTGAAGAATTTTCATGAGGATTTTTTTTTAAAAAACCACAAATTGCTGCAGAAATGTGGAGAACTGAATTTGAATTTGAAATAATAAGAAACTGAGAAAACTGAACTTGACAGATCCTTCCATCCCTACTTGGGAGTATGTCCAGTTGAATACAGGTCACTTCTGGGGAAACCTGCACAAAATTACTCAACAGAGGTGATTTTCAGGAATTTAGCTAACTAAAATACAGGTTTGGTGTGCTCTTTACTTGAGAAAAAATGACAAAAAGAACAGTATCCAAAAATAAGCAAATCGGTTTTATGGTTGTATTTCCCTTCCTGAACGGAAGAAATATAAATGTTATAATCTGTAGCAATACAGTTTAGACCATGGCAATACTCAGAACATCTCTGCTTATCTGCTCCACTGCAAACATATTCAGAAGTCTGATGGGAATTTAATAAAACAAGTATGGTGGGTTTGCCGTGACAGTCTCTTCCATCTTGTTAGATGACTCTTACCTCCCTGTTCTGAAATGTACATAACTGGAGTATAACTGGGAAATGAGGCAACATCATTACCAGTAAAAATAAGTATGAACTTGCATTGTTTTCTTCAGGTTTAGCTTTTTCAAACTGCACAAATTCAGCATGAAGTGCTTCTTTTATTCTGGTCACAATTTCCAAAAGGGGCAGAACTAAAAGAATAAGTAGAATTGCTGGATTTTTCTAAAAGGCAAAACAAAACCAATAGTGTATTGGCAAATTCAGAAGTGCAGGGTCCCTTCACGATTGTCACTCCACGTCACCTCACAGCTATGCTCACCCCTTTGCTTGTTTGCTTGCCCCTTCAATCGCTTGCTCCCTGCTGTCATCTCCATACTCCTCAGTCCTTCCTGCACATACTTTCTTCCACAACAGCAAACATCCCCAGGAGCTAATCAGCACGAAAGGCGAGTGTGTTTATTTATTTATTTATTTTATTACATTTATATACCGCCCCATAGCTGAAGCTCTCTGGGCGGTTTACAACAATATGATGTCATTATCAGTTTATGTAAGATCAGACTGTATTTTTCAAGAATACACAGACACAAAAAGGATTTTAAAGACCATAATTCAACCACTCTACAAGTTCTCAGTGGCTGACTCACCCCCTTTCACTCCACTCAGCAGGAAAGGACAAGAAAGCATGCTAGAAGGCTCTTCTCAGTGGCTAACACACTGACCTTTCATATTATTTATTTATTTAGTTAGTTAGTTAGTTATTAGTTATATCCTGCCCTTCCTCCCAGTAGGAGCCCAGTTGGCTCATAGGACGCTGGAGACATAGGGACCTGGCTGGGCCCCTGCTCCCAAAAAAGTAAAGGGTCTAAGACCCCCCCAAGACCCAGATGAGCAAAACACCCTAAACAAAATTACTTTTGAAGGTGAACAGGAACTCGTCGTAGATATTCTAAAAGAACAATGTATGTGAATTGTCTGAGGCCCTAGCCTTCAGAGCACAGAATACAGAGATCCAGTGTGGTGTAGTGGTTAGAGTGTCAGACTAGTACCTGGAGACTAGGGTTCGAATCCCACTCAGCCACAAAGCTCACTGGGTGACCTTGGGCCAGTCATTGTCTGTCGGCCTAACCTACCTCACAGGATTGTTGTGAGGATAAAATGGAGAGGGGGGCACCCTGTACACCACCTTGAGCTCCTTGAAGGAAATGTGGGATATAAATGTAAGAAATAAAAAACATTTTCCCTTTTAAAGTAGAACGTTAAAATGGTAACAGCGAGGAGACTTCCCCTTGTCCATGAAAGAAACAAAGCAGACAGATTCAGAGCTAGAGACCAGCAAAATGGAAGAACACAGATGTGTTCAATTTCATTGTGTGAAGGGGGCAAGGAGGAATTTGTGGGAAGAGCCATGCCATCCCTCAGTGCTGCTGTGTGTGATGGGCTCACCTCCTGGCCAATATCTCCAAACTTCTGAGGTCTTAAAACTTGTGGTGTTTTGCTGTAGTTATTTATAGCATTTGTACCTCTCTTTCCAGCCCCAAAGACTCTCCATCCTACAACTGTCTACCACAGCCTACTCTAGGCCTTCCTAGGTGTAGTTCATGATGCCTTGGACTTTCTTCCAGTGCTTTTCCTGTAGCCAGGCAACAGCAGGGGAACCCTCTGAGTTCTGGCCACAGAGAGTCAAGAGAATCTTTCCATGATGGAAGTGAACAAATGGGACCTGCAATAAAATGTTGAAGTGTGGAGTGCTCCTGTTCAGTGTTTCAGCTGTGAACAAGCCATGTCTTTTTTCAGGAGATTCAGTTACACCCCTCTCATTCTCGTAGTTTCCCCTATCCAGTTGTCAGGCAGCATTCCGTGGCCACTGAACCAGCTGTCTTCATTGGGCTATTTCTGTGGATAAAATAGTCATGAAGTGATATGTGCAGGACAAGCCTATGTATGCATACTCGGTCTGAACTTCCACTGTGTTTAGTGGGGCTTACTTCCTGATAAATGGGCATAGGGTTGCCCTGTGAAATGCATACTTCCACCTCTCTTTTCCTTGCTCTAAGCCAAATAGTGTTTGGATTATGTGCAATAGGAGCTATTTACTGTTTTAGTATTAGGCTAAATTGTCTCGAAAGAGGATGTTACAATAAAACCAGCATATTTTCTAATTAGCTGGCATTACTGGTGAATGCATGCCCTTCCCTTATCGGAGTTACCAGCAGGTATTTGGGAAACCCTTTCTGTGCCTTCAATAATATCTCAACCAAATTCCATGAATATAAAGAATTAACCTGCATTACCTTATTATGGGCTGATGACAATTATGATGTTATGTGCTTATACTGGGGCACTACTGGCTCTTGAACTGGACCTAGCAAGGGTTGAAATCATTTGTGGTGGGTACAGGACTATTTGGGGGAAATAATTTGCCTCCAGGTTAGCAAACTGGACACCAAGCAGATTTTGGGGTGGGTGGATGGGGAGAGAATCCAGTAACATACAGTCCAATATAGGTCTATTCAGAAGTAAGTCATATTGGATTCAACAGGGCTTACTTTGAGGTAAGTGTATATGGGACTGTTTGGTTTATAAACTAAAGTAAATATGGCTTACAGTTCTCTACCAAAACGCTGTACTTAAAAAGGAATAGCAGGGTGGGCCATGTACTCTACAATTCTGTTCTTATGATTAAATAAAAGAGCAACAGAGGATAACTCTTCCTCTCTGAATATATTAGCATCTGTTAAATTATGCTTTGTTTCCAAGTTCCTTATTGTTTTGGTTGCCTTTATGATTTATGAATATAAACATGAAAAACACCTTTCTCAGTCTGAGATTAATAAGAATTCCTTCACACATTACAAAGCAGCATGAGCAACTCATGAAGGTATACTATTATACCCATTTTACAGATGGCAGACTAAGAGATTGTGATAGTATTATTAAAGCACTTGGGATATTAAAAATACTGCATATTTAGTACCCATACTAATAAAACAGGATGCACAACAAAAATTCAGGTAAGACAGACATACAGTATGGGAGACTGGACTGAGAATCAGTGCACATGGATTCTTTTTCCATCTCTGCCACTTTGCTGGCATTTGTCCACTTTTCCTGTCGGCTCTAATTTCCCTTTCTGCAGAGTGCAAATAATGAGAACAGATTGTAATGTAAAAACGTTAGCAGCAGTGAAATTGCTTTGTGGTGGTTGTGTTAAAAGAGGAAATTGACCTGTCCCAGCCAGGCAGAGAGCCTGCAGGGTGCTGGACACAGCCTGGTGAGAATGGACCTAGTGGTCAGAACAACCAGCAGGCTACTGCAGCAAGGCACAGGGGGCAAACAACGGAGAGTTGCTTGCAGGCTGCTGGTCATGTTCAGGTCATGTTCAGGTACTGCAGGTTTAGGAGAGCTCCCAGTGACAGCAGGAATTAATCTAGTGGTCCAGAGCTCAATTGGGTCATTGGATCCCCACCACCCTGTCCCTTAAGTATATTGCAAAGAGTTTAAAGAGGCAGTACTCTGGTTTGGTGCCAGACACTGTGACACTATTGAATAGCCTTAAATTGTGCCTTTTAGCCTTTGTGGATGTGAAATTTATATTTGAGCTTCTGCTCCTACGTCTAGAGTCAATCATATTTCCCTTCTTACAGCAAGTTCCCCTTGGACTTTAAACCCAGCTGTTTAACCTTCTGGGCTGATGATCCTGCCTCACGGTGATTATCAGAAGGGTCATCATCAGAGGAGACTGGCTCAAAACAAAACTATTGATATGTGCATTTTTTATGTATTAATACATACAGTAATGTGCAGAAGCCAGATCTGGTGCAGAATGCGTTTCAAGCGTTGCTCTTTCTGATCATATGAAGTCATGCTGGTTACAGTCATAAAAAAATAAACAGGGGGCAGCTACAGAGCTCCCATCATACAACCACTCTGCAGTTAA
Source organism: Rhineura floridana (assembly GCF_030035675.1). Taxonomy (NCBI): domain Eukaryota; kingdom Metazoa; phylum Chordata; class Lepidosauria; order Squamata; family Rhineuridae; genus Rhineura; species Rhineura floridana. Next base: position 159,047,641 of record NC_084481.1, on the reverse strand, counting down.
TGTACCAGAATTAAACCTGTAACTGAGATGACACTTGTCATTCTTTGTAAAATGCATTGAGATTTAGTGGTGAAAAGTACTGTGGGAAGCCCAAGTATTTATGATAATGGAGCTAACCAATGTGTCAAGTGCAGTGTAAACTAATGCAACACAGACCCAAAGGGATCGTGTATATTACATTAGCATCTTAATAATGTAGGCAAAATGAGAGAGCCAACAAAGCACATAAAATTTAACTCAGCGCAGATGCTCTCAAGCCAGAGAGAGAGAAACAGTCACTAACACCATCTGTATATGCAAAATTGCCCCTGTTTAAATTAAGCCAGCAGAAACAAGGAAACACACATATTTGGCATACATAACAGTTTGAAAACATGCTGGGTGTGTTCAAGCCAAAGTTAAGAACATCCATCTCAATGGGATTTAACTTACATAGTGTGGTGCCCTCAAGTTGCTGCTAGACTACAACTTCCATCATCCCTGACCATTGGCCATATTGGCTGGGACACATAGGAGTTGAGGTCCAACAGCCTCTGGAGGGCTCTGTGCTGGCCACCCATGTTTTAATAATATAGTTCAGGGCATAGCTGAACTCTCCCACCCAGCCCAGTCCTAAGAATGACACTGATTTCAACAGGACTTGCTGTCAAGTTACAGAGAGTTGGAATGTTAAGAGTTAAATAGTCCTAGAAAGTGAATATAAATGGGTGAGTTTGACCTTTTTGTTGCACCTGGACCCCAATGTTCCTGCCTTCTAGGATATAACATTGCATTTGCATCACCTGCCCAATATCCAGAGTTAGGACTTACCATCGTGTCAAATTCACAGGCAAATTCCTATTAGTAGTGGGAGAGGAATCTGCCAAATGGAGTCACCTGATTCTGTCTGGTTGGATAATGCTGTGGACAGGCTCATGAGTCCACTTTGGAATCCTCAGTCCTGCAGATTTATTTACAAGGCGATCTGACAGCTACCAGTCTCTTCTCAGTTTTGTTTTGAAAAATGGCATACCTGCTAGAGGAATGGTTGTAAGTAGTAGCACATGGGGCTCCTGCTGCTGCCACACACTTAACAAAGACTGCCCTTTATTCTCCCTGGGAGCAACTGCATTTGATGACATGACATAACTCTCAGGAAAAAAATGTAAGGAAAAAGAAGCAGAGCTGACCATGCAATTCTTCCTGACAGTGATGGGACATCCAGTATAGTCTCTCCCAGGGATGGAGGATAAAGTACAGTCTATACAACATGCACAGGAGCTCCATGTGCTACCTAAAACTGTGCCTCTAGCTGGTATTTTATCTTTTAAACAAAACTAAGAGAAGATAAGAGACTCGGACTGCCATTTAAATACCTTATTTTTATAGCTCCCCCCGTGTGGATTTTTCAGGATTTCTCATTTAAAAAATCTACATAGAAACAGAGTGGGATGAAAATGGGGTTCATCCCCGTTAGTGCACACTTTAAGCAGCAAATAATGTAAAAACATTTCACTTCCAGCTTCAAGCTCCAAATTGCCGATTACAGTTGTGTATGTATTGTGCTTTGAAAATCAGCCAGGAGAGACTCCCGGAAATCTAGCTGTGATGACATCATCAAAATGGCCGCTATATGCTTTATCTGTAAATAGCTCAAGAACTACTTGATCAATTTTAGTGTGCAAACTATTGTTGTAAAGGTGTTTGAATTTTCTAAAACAAATGTTAGAAGTAATGATGCTGAGCCTATTATACTTTTTAGTTTATTTACATAACATAAAATAGGTAATTATTATTCTTTTCATGTGAGCATCTCATATCATATGCAAGAGTGAAACAAGTATCAGAAACAGTCACTAGTGCCTTGTGTGAACACTGCAACAAACTAGGGGGAACTGTTCGTCCACCAAATGCGATTCATAATGTATTCATATGTGCTGTAATTGATGATATAGACCATAATACATCTTCCAGTACATCTGTGGACACCTTCCATGGCTCCAACATATCCCTCATGCTACACCCACCAGAAAATATGGCTGTGACAACTACTTTCAATATAGGAAATCCAAAAGATAAAGGTGGAATATCCTTGCCAGGGTGGTACATAACACCTCCTCCAGTGCCGAAATATTCATGTGATGTTCTGTTACAAAATTGCTCAATTGAAGATAAACATATTGATCCTTCCCGAGAAATGAAGTTCAGTGGATGAATCCTGAAACATATGGGGAAGACAAACTATTCTTCATGCTAGGGCAGCTCCACATATATAACTTCAACGATTGGTACAATAGTGTAATACATATATAACTGTAAACTGCAATTTGGAGCAAGTAGCCGGAAATGAAATGTTTTTACAGTAACAGTGTGCACTACATGCAGAAACAGGACCGGATGGACCTGCACAGCTGAGTCCATCCCTAGTCTCTGTAAGTAAAGAACCTAGTCTTTTGCTAATGAGGGTTGTCTCAAGTCTGCAATTTCTAGCATTCAGTTGGAGCTAGCTAGGCATACTTCCTGAAGTCCAAGCTGTTCCTCCAAATACGGGAGGAAATATAGAGAAAAACAGAGTTCTTTTGACTCAACTATTGCTTCCTATAGCGGATTTTCTGCAGTAAGCAAGGAAGAAAGTACCTGCCTATCATAGGTTCTGAATTATTATATCCCTCCTGACATTGTTGTCTTGGGCTTCTCAGCCAAGTTACTGAACAGATAAAAGTTAACCCTTTAGGAGCTGAGTGAGCAGAGACTGGAAGCTGGTAGAGTGGTGACTTGGTGCCCCAGACAGATCACTTCCACCTAGATACTGATAAGTCATAGTGTTCTGTTAATACAGTGGGAGGTTGCAGGTACTCTTTTGTTGGGGTGTTTCAGTTTAGTCCCAGTGATAAAGCTGGGGTAACCAAAACCCATTTAAATTGGCATATTGAGTGATTCTCCAGGGTTAAGACCAAGGGTAAAGATTCCTTGAACGACACCAAGGTATGCCACAATGGAATTGGAGAACAATCGTATTAATGTTTTCTTGGAAGCAAGTTTCACTGGACCCAGTGGTAAATTAGTCACACTGCTTTCAGCTAGACTTGTTCCCTGGCAAGTGTGCAAAGATATGCAACTTTAGGCTGCAGCCCTATACCCCCTTACCTAGAAGTAAGCTTCATTGAACTCAGATTTAATTCTGAGTAGACATGCCTAGGATTGTGCATGTGCTTAACTTTCCCACTGAATTCAGTTAAGAGGAATACTTTGAATGGATTGCCTTGATAAGCCTTATGTAGTAAGCCTAAGCACACTTACCAGGGTATAAGCCCCACTGAGCTCAATGGGACTCTTCTCAGTAAACATGCTTGGGACTGCACAGTTAAAAGTGCTTAAGTTTGCCTGCATTGCATCCATAGAGACTTATGCCAGCTTACTTTATCCAGCATATGTGTGATTCTTTTAAGCATTTTGTAACAGCTAAACAGCCTTAGATAATTATCTGTAAAACTAATGAAACTTCCCAGAAACTCAGAGGGTTTGTGTGCCAAAAACAAGATGGCTAGCATGTTGAAAATGCTAATGATCCCCTCTTCCAATGATTGCAGCAAGTACTCACCCTGATGTTGCAAGCGAGCCGTTAGAGCATTGCAACAGAGCTTCAAGGTGGCCATACAGACCAGTGGGTGTGAACAGAAGAAAGTGACTAATGAACTCAGTCCATTGGCTTCACACAGAGTTCTCTGTGGAAGTTTTATTTTAGTGGTTATATGGCTTCTAGAGTATGTCTAAACAGCAGGTGGGTATAAATGAAATGGCTTAGATTAAAGACATGCATGCACACTTCCAAATGTCTCAAACATAAAACAAAATGTGAATGGAGGGCTCTGTCTACTTTCACTGCCTACTTTCAATTCACTTCTGCCTAAACAACCAATTCAAAACTAAGACAATAGAGGGCAAAATTATGCCCCCTTTTGCTTTTGAATAGTAATAACAATAAAATATAAAACATTTACAATATGTACCTCCCTTTTAATTTTTTTTTTACACTGGTCTCTTTTGTTCCTGGTTCCTGCTAGAACTGGAAGAGAAATAACTATAAGAAGGTTGTTCAATACTTTTAAAGCTCAAAGTATATATTGCAGCTGCAGGGAATAATCATGGGGAAACAGTTTGGACACGTCAGTTGCTTTTCTAGTTCAAATATCAGTGGAAATGTGGACTTCATTGGGCTTGCCCTTGGCTGGATTTGCAAGTTAGGTTATACCCACACCATGCACTTAAATTGTTCTTATACCGCTTTAACAGTCATGGCTTCACCCAAAGAATTCTGGGAACTGTAGTTTGTTAAGGTTACTGACCTCACAGAGCTACTATTTCCAGCACCTTTAACAAAGTACAGTTCCCAGAATACCCCATGACTGTTAAAGTGGTATAAAACTGTTTTAAATGTATGGTGTGGATATGACCTTAGGTTCAATGGCAGTAATTGTGATGGCCCTTTCTACTGGCAACTATCATGTATTTTTTGTATGCACATTCTTCTCACATTTATTTATTTATCATTCTCTGTATTTATAGGCTGCATTTCCGTGTTTCATTTCTCAAGGCAGTTCCCAACACGTTAAAACAAATCTATACCATTACAAATAATAACAGAATAAAAACTTCATCTAAAACCCAACTAAAAATCATCACAGCAGTAAGTGTAAAAGCAGACAGCACAAAGAGCACATTAGAAAACCAGCAACAGAAAAGTAGCAAAGTATATATAAATTAAAAGCAATTTTCACTTTAAAAATTTAAAATATTATAAAAGAATTAATGAAGAAAGGGTACCAAATCAATTTATTGAACATTGGAGTTCATTTATAAATCATTGGAACACAAAATCCTTAGACCACGTTCACCTTTACACTTTGTTTTCATTCATGTGAATTTCTTGATATAGAAAATTAATTGATTAATATAGTTTTATAATTAGGATAAGTAACAAATATTAGTCTTTTGTTTCTCTTTCAGTGTGTATGAGATGCGACATCATTTTTTACCATTCTGTTGTGGTAATTCTTTTTTCTATAAAAAAAATAAAAATTAGTCTTTGAGGCCCATTTAAAAGTCATCAAGGTAGGGGCCATGCATGTCAAAGTAGGAAGGAAGTTCCAGAGGCATGGGTGTAATATGTGCTCTTAAATAGGGACAATTTCAGAACTATTAGTATTGCTATTTGTTTTGTTGGCCCTGCTCTTGTGCCTTTAAAAGCAGAGTCTAACACATCAAAATTTAGCAGATGAATTTTTTCTTGACATGAAGATAACATGGTGGGAGCAGCTTCATCTGCTAAATTCCTCTGTGACGTGCTGCTGTTCAAGACAGTATTGGCAGCAGGGCCAGTAAAAGTTAGCACTGTGAACAGCCCCCCCCCAATCCGATTTGGGGCCTGATCTGGTGATCTGGAGAGGACCAATCTGACCTGGAATTATCTGGAGCTGACCTGACCTGGATCTGGGCTCTGAGATGAATTGAGGGCCTTGCACAATCTTTCAAACCCTGATTAAAGATGTGGTCAGGAGGGGGAGATGAAGTGGAGGCTGGTGGCTCCAATGTCAGTGGGCAGTGAATATACTCCAGGTTTTAGTCTGGACTTTCAAGGAGCTGTCCAAGGGGCTGAAAGCCCCCACTGGGGAGATGCCTGCATGCATCTCCTTCTCCCCCCTCTCCTCACTGCCTGACCTTCCTTTTGACAGCCCCAATTAAACTCTGAGTGGACCCAACCTGACCCAGGGTGATCTGGGGCTGCATCAACCCACTCAGGCAGAATCTTGGGTCAACCTGAATCAGCCCAATTCAGTTCATATATAGGATTTGGCTGAAGCCGCTGCACAGCCCTAGTAAAAGTAGTGGCAGTCCGATGCTTATGCAGGGCTTTCCATAATACTCCTGTTTTAAACTGAAATGTGGGATATGAATGGGAGGAGCGGAAGCTGTAATTAAAATGCATTTGTGCAAATCTTAAGAGTGTCAAAATTCACTCACAGTACAATAAATTTGGGGCAAAAGAGGCCACAAGCCTTTCAGCTTCAGGAAAGTGAAATTAAATAGCAACATTGCATTTCCTGTACCCTCTCCTTGGGGAATACATAACCCAAGGCTGTGTGAGAACTATACGTATGTGCAAATTAAATATGAATAGCCAGTTTAAATTATTTCTATCATGACCTAGATGCACAAGACATTTCTCACTTGGCTGCAGTACACAGGCTCCACGTTTTCACTGCTCACTTCCTTTGCCCTCTCAAACAACTGCGATAAAGATAAAAAGAGTTAGTTTTTCAGCAGTCAGCAAACTAATGTAGAAGTTATTTTAACCATAATTTAGGAAATGTAGTCCTCATTCATGATAATAATTTAGGAAAATGCCTTACTCATTAGAATGGAACATCTAACATGGCTCAGTGGCATTATCTCTCTATTATAAATGAACTCAAGCACAACTACCCTCTGAGGTAGGCCAGGCTGTTAGAAGTCCTTTGTTACATACTCCAGAATAGTGCTACCACCAGCCACATTAATAACACTTAGTCTGAACACATATACCATTAGGAACACAGGAAGCCCTCAAATCAAACTATTTTTTATTTAAAAACAAAGCAGAGAGAGATACAGAAAGGGGAGATTACTTTTTAAAATAAAATAGAGAACTAGCACTTTACTTCTCATGAAATCTATAAGACCATCCATCAAATGAAATCTAATACAAAACAACTAACATTTCAAAGCAGTTTACAGGTGGGGAGGGGAGGGGGCCCCACCTGGATTCCATGGGGCTGGGAGGAGTTAAGTCTTGACTAGAGATGTAAAATTTCTGGAAATTTTGAAGCCATGGAAAAAAAACATTTTCCTCATTTTTTTCATAAAAGAAGTTTTTGGAAAAATTGAAAAAATGCAATATTAGCACTTTTTACAGATTGAAAGTCACTTTCTTCAGGAACATCAAATGTAATTATGTACAAGTTGGTTTGGCATAATATTATCACATTTGATATATTAAAAGTACATTTTATTCAAACTATTACAAAATGAATTTACTTTTTTAATTTTAATTTTTTTTTGGTAACAAATGGATCTACAAGATCCTGAACTGTAAGGAACCTCTTTCGTTTTGCCAGTTTATGAGGAGCAGACAAAAAACAATTTAAAAAACAGAAGAAACCATCAACATTAATAACAAAGAAAATTATTTATGTCTCTGCTAGTCCTTCACAGTGTCAAGCAGACAAAAAGCATCCATTCCCATAAAAAAACTGAGAAAAAGGGGGGACCCAGATTCAATTAAACATTTTATTCATCATGCTAAAATAAAACATTCCATTATCCATTTTTTCATTTTTTCAATTTTTTCAATTTTTCAGGAAAAAAACAAAAAAGGCTTGGGAAAAACACAGAAAAAAACAGTTTTTTCCCAAATGTTTCCAGTTTTTTTCCAGGCCTTCACATCTCTAGTCTTGATCCACAGCATGAAGAACAAAAATGTTCAATCAAACTTATTTCTATGGCAAGCAGGGACCTTCCAGATAAGAGGTGAGAATCCAAAGGTCCCAATCAGATAGCAACCTCATGTGATCTGATTACATTCTGTCCAGGTGCTTTGTATGTGTACTTCAGTTAACATATTGATAGAGTCATGAAGAGGCTACTTCCCCCCAGAACTCCTGAAGAAATTGACATACATACATAACTACATACACTTAGAAAAGACAGAGTCTTTTAGCATATTTAAAACTAACACCGAATGGGTGAGGCATGGCCATCTAAAGGAGCAGGTACATAGCTTGGGGCCTCAGTGGCGTGGAGTGCCTTTCATCAGCCTGTGCCCCTACCTGGACAGGGACAGCCTAACTTCAGTTGTTTATGCTCTGGTAACCTCTAGGGTGGATTACTGCAATGTGTTATTCGTGGTGCTACCTTTGAAGATGGTTTGGAAACTGCAGCTGGCACAGAATTTGGCAGTCAGATTGTTAACCAGCGGAGGATCGTCGGGACATAGAACACCTATTCTGGCATAAGTGCAATTGCTACCAATTAGTTTCCAGGCTCAATTCAAAGTGTTGATTTTGACCTATAAAGCCTTATGAGGCTCAGGACCCAATACCTCAAAGACCGCCTCTCTCCACATGAACCAACCTAGACCCTGCGTTCATCATCTGAGGCCCTTTTCCATGAGCCCCCTCTGAGGGTGGTAACACAAGAATGGGTCTTTTCAGTGGTGGCTCCCTGCTTGTGGAATGCTCTCCCCAGGGAGGTACACCTTTGCCACAATTATCTATTTTTAGGCACCTGGCAAAACTCTTCCTTTTTACCCTGCCTTTTGGCCCTTAATGTTAAAGGGCTTTAGGGTAAATGGCCTCTTTCAGTGTGGCAGATGTTGCAAGACCTGTCTTTATTTGTACTGATCTGTTTTTAGGTTATGTTATGTAGGGATGGAATGATCTGTCCGTTTTGGTTCCCACCATTTCTCATTTTTCTAATCTTAAATTTGGTTTTCCACATTTCTGCAGCAATTTGTGAACTTAAAAAATATAAAAATTCTGCAGCATTTTAGTGCAAATTTCTCCAAATAAATACATTTTTGTATGCAGTACACATTTTTGCAAGCACGTTATCCTAATATAATGCATTGTATGTTATTTTCTCCAATATATGCATTTTATATACATTTCCTCTTAATATATTCATTTTTAAAAACATTGGTTGGTTGGAGAACCACATCATAAAATTCAGAGAAGTGCAAATTTTGAAGGATGGCTGTGTTTTGGTTCTCACATTGTTTCAAAAAGTGAGACTTTGATCAATTCAGCTTGAAATGTGAAGTGAATTGAATTGCTCATCCATCCTGAATGTTGCGTTTGCTGTTTTAATGGTTTTGTTATAATTGGTATAATTTAACCTTATTGTTGTAAGTTGCTTTGGGTGGCTTTGCAAGGAAAGTGACTAAATAAATAAATAAATAACAATAATTCATTTATTAAGGCATAAGCTTTCATGACCCAGAGCCAATAACCTAAAATTAAAATAACTACTGTGACCAATTAACTACAGTGATCAATTTTGTTTTTAGATAATTGTCACTGTTCTTTTTGTATTTATTTCTCTCCAACTTCACTTCTTACAATTGCATGTATAGATATTGCCAATTTAGGGTTACACTTCATGCATTTATTATTGTGGACTGTGGCCACAAAATTTATGCCACAATCAACTTGTTAATCTTTGAAGTGTTCCAAGACTCTTTGTAGTTTTGCAGCAACAGACTAACATGGCTGCCCCTTTGGAAAATGCATACAGTACACTAAGGCACATGAAACAAATATTTTTATACCTATCTGAAATTTGGCAGAGTTCATCCCCCTTTGGGGGGGTACTATATCTGCATATTTCATGTGGAAAAATCAGAACGTTTTGGCCATTTTACTTTTGGAAATATTTTTTTTTGGGGAAAGAGTGCAATATTTAAAGGTGGCTAACACAGAAACCCCTTGATCTACCTGTCTGAAATTTGGTAGAGTTAAGCCCTGTTTGAGGTGTCTACTACATGTGCAGTTTCATGCATCTATGTGAAAAAAGCAAAAAGTTATGCCCATTTTGGTTTCACAATGCAAGTCAATGGACGGACAAAAGCTTTCTTTTCCCCTGAATATTGTTTTGGATTCGGGGTCTGAGCAAGCCCCCTCCCCGAAGCAATCCAAAATGAATAGGAGCCCAATCCAAAGCCCTGAAGTGGGCCCTGAAGCAAAGAAGGGGGGTCCGACAGCCCTAGAATAAAGGCATGTTGTTAAGATGGTAGGATTAGATGCACAACCCAGGAGAATAATGATTTAAAGGGGGATCAAGGAGTTCGAGTGGATTGAAGTTTTTAAAAGAAAAGGAATGTTCCCTTGAGGAAAGTAGTATGTATTCTGAGTACAGCAGCAGATGGGTGCTGGTGGAAATATAAAAGTTACAAATGTTCAAAACATCCCACTATTGTCATTGTTCTTGGCAATCATGGAACAGCTGGAGAACTATCCCATTAGAAGCCAGAGGAAGACAATTTCTGGTTCCAGCGAGGAGCCTAAGAGCACTTTCCCTGCCTAGTTCCTTGATTGTAGCAACTTTTCCATGCTAAATTGAAGGTGGCTTGCTGAGGAGCCACAATTGAAGCAAAAAGGCCCTTCCCTGCAGTCTGAAAAACTCATTCTCCTGCTGGATTACAGCAGGGCACAGTCCTTTGCAGAACCAGAAGCTGACAATTATACTGTGGGAAGACAATTACTTGGCAAATACGTTTGTATAGTGAATATAGTCAGGGCTTGGCAATGTATGCACTGCATTGCCTGTCCTCCCTCACCTGCTGCTTTAGGATACATATCAGGGTATTTGAAAAACAATGAAAACTCCATCTCAACACAGTTTAACGACTCTCTCTCTCTTGCCCTTTCTCTGAGAAGATGATAGTGGAAAGATAATGTCCATGCTCCCCTCCCCTCCGCCTCATCCCCCTCCTCCTATGCTGTATCAGTGGGGAAACACTGAAACAGTGAAAGTATCATCAAAATGCCTTAGCGGTCCTTACAAGCAGAGGGTTTCTCAACACCATTTTGCCATCCTCGACTGGCTGCCTGAGATTGCTTTGCAATGCTACACTTATCCTGGTAAAAACAGGACATCTCCCATTCTAATAAGCTTAGGAGGACTTTTAATAGCACTTTTAGTGGCAAAATATCCAAAGTGCCCTGAAAAGTATGGCTGGAGTTGATAACTCGGCGGTTAATACAGTTCCCCTCCCTGCTTCTCTCTGTGTCTCCTTTTCTGCCCCTTCTATCCCATCCCACTGACGTGTCAGCAAGAAAGAGAACTCAGGCCCAGGACAGGGCTAGGGGATAATGTACTTGATCCTCAGGGAATCGAGCTCTCTCCCTCCCCCTTATGTTCACCTGAGTTCACGTATTTAATTGCTCCCACACTTAAATAGTTGCCATTCCCTCACATGGGAAAAAGACAATCACTTGTGCACATTGCTGCAGTGAGGGAAAAGAGGTAAAGGCCCAAAATGGTACTAAAAGATAAATCTTCATCAATAGTAATAACTTTTAAACATGTTCTGGCATTTGCCTGATCACTTGAAGACTCAAAGTGTGCACGGCCCCAACCTCCAATGTCCTCATGCCCGTAGTGTTGCCCCTTCAGCCTTTGACATTTCCCATGTTGCTCAGGGCAGGTGTCTTCTACTTGTGAATGTAACAGTGTCATGACTCCAAAGTCCAGCAGCAATCAAGACTTGGAGTCAGAGGCTGCACAGTCTCCTGCGAAGGAACCAGGTGAGGTGCAGGGCTCAGAGTCTGCTACTGGAGATCAGGAGACGACAGAGCCTGAGGAACATGGGCCCCCACATATCCAGGGGTGTAGTTGTCCAGGGTCATGAGGGGGTCATACATTTTTGGAAGTAAGGTCCCAGACAGGTCCCTATGAATGAGCCAATCATCATGAAAGGGGAGTGTGTTAGCCACTGAGAAGAGTTCTTACCTTCCTCGCTGATTGAAGCCCATCAAGAGTGAAAGGAGGTGAGTCAGCCACTGAGAAGACTCTTCTCTGTAGCTAACACACTGCCTCCCCTTTCATGCTGATTGGCTCCTAGAGATATATGTTGTAGCTGAGTGTGGCCTTGGAGGCAACATGGAGAACAAGGGAGATGGGCGAAAGAGGGCAGGGCTGTGAGGGGGCTTGGGGACCCTGCACTTCTGAATTTGCCACTACACTACCACACGTATCTGTAAAGCCAGAACAAGGCACCTCATGCGTACCTTTCCGTTAGATACTGTATATCTCCCACTATACCTCAGTGTTGCAGGAAGCATACCAGAAGGAAGGGTATGGAGTATAAGGCCTATCTTTGGAACAGAGGGTTGGCCCTTAAAGGCTCTAAAGTTATGCACAAGGGAGCAGAGCCTGGGAGAGGAAGTCTGCAACAGGCTAGTTTCTTCACACTCATGCATCCCTTTCTATCTAAGCAAGCAAGAGTTTGAGAACATGTTCCAGCTGGGCAAAAACACTCAAGGAAGAGGCAGAGCATGGCTGGTCAGGGCATGTGACCTGGAGAGACTCCTAAGAGCCAGACAGAGAGTCTTGGAGGGCCACACATTACCCCTAGGCCTGAGGCTTCCTATCCCTGGCTTACAGTATCAGACAAACTCTGCTGTATAAACCAACTTTCAGTCAGTGGCGTCTCACTCCTCAGACCAGGAGGAATAAGTGTTAATTTGCTCCTGGTACTTCTCAGGAAGCACAGTCCACTCAGGCTGTATCTCATGGGTGGGGAGCCCTTCAGATGTTGCTAGATTACAGAGCCAATCATCCTGGACAATTGGTCATGCTGGCTGAGAAGCATTGGAATCCTGAAACATCTGGAGGAACCCTGCTGTATCCAGTGCAACCTTCTCCAACCTGGTACTCTCCAGATGTTTTGGGCTATAATTCCTATCAGCTCCAGCCAGCATAGCCATCTTAGGGTTGATGGGAGTTGTAGTCCAAAATATGTGGTGCAGGCTGATTTACTGGCAATTTTTAGAATTAGCCGCTAACCCAAGTATTATTACTCAACCAATGCAAGCTATTATATTTGCAAAGGGCCCTTTGTAGACAGTTGCTGGCATTTGTTTAACTCTGAAACAATCCCAATCATACCTTTCCCATAACAGCCCAGCTGTTGTAACACTCAAATTTTCCACTACTGGTCTGTTCTGCATTCACCCATTTTCTAGGAATCATAAGCCAGGTCTTCAGCCTATATAAATACCTTGAGTTCTTCTGGAGCTATGCCTGTATATACCCACTGAACACTTGGCCCCAAGTCCTTTAAAGTGTCAGCAGAAAAATGCAAACATTAGTCTAGCATCAAAAGGATTAACTGCAGGAGCTTGTCCCAAAAGATGGATCAGCAATACAGAGAGCATCAGCCAGTGCTTTCCACAGCAAAATTGGGAAATTGTGCTGACTTGGTATTGGCTTCAGAAACTGTCTCTCCATATTTATGTTCCCTAGCACTGGGACAAAATGAATAGCTTAGAGAAAAGGTAGTGATCTGATCTATTGTGGCTTTAATACTAGGGTGAAGCAGAGATGGAGAGTAATCTCTGTATCAGGTTTGTTCTCTTGATATTAGAAGTCCATCCCACTAAAAACATCTTTAAAAGTCTTAAAAACAAATCTTTTAAAAATTCTTTTAAAAAAACTTTAAAACATCTTTTAAAAAAAGAAAACCTAAAACCAATTCCAACACAGATGCAGACTGCAGTAAGGTCTCTACTTAAAAGGCTTGTTGAAAGAGGAAGGTCTTCAATAGCCACTGAAAAGACTAATATTTAAGGGGAGGGAATTCCAAAGGGTAGGTGCCACAATATTAAAGGTCCATTTTTGATTAACACTGTAAAGAACAAAAAAACCTAGTACACCTGTTGAGTCATAAACACAGCTAGATTGTTTTAAAAAAGACTGGTGACCAAATCTCACTGAACACAGTGAACATTCATAGGACTGAGGTATAGATGGACCTGGTGAAATTCCTCTTCCTGTTGAGAAAGAGACTGGTTTTTGTAAGCTTTAGTTCTCTAACAAGACTTTGCAGGCTAACAATGCCTTCCTGTTTCATCTTGGCTGAACCGCCAGCTAGCAGAAATGCCAGCCTGCTTCCAATCCAGACCAGAAAGGAAGGAGAAAAGGCAGGCCTGTGTCCTGCCAGAAGATACTGGCAAGGACCTGGCAAGGCACAAAGTCTGATTTCCTTTCATGTACCAAAGTCACTTCACTCTTATTTCTCCTCTGCATCGCCTTCCATTTTCTAACAGCTGGACTTTATCTGTCTGCCTCATTGACTCTCTATCTCATTTCAAACTTCATCTTTAACAGAACTTTTCCCATGCCTTATAACTTCCCTCTCCCTTATCCAGAGGACTAATTACCTCACTTATCTCTCCAACTCTGGATTATTCCACAATGTCCAGTATTTGAGTGGCTCTTTATAGAGGCCAACATTCATTAGCTTTTAAAGTGTTAAGACCTTTGAATGATTGCTTTAGTTTATTCACCAAACAGTGCCTTTACACAACTGTGGTTTACCTCTGAATATTTACTTTCCAAATTGTTTAGCGAAGAGAGAGAGAGAACTGTTCCTAGGTGTGGGAAGTCAAGAGCAATATATCTCAATGTTAAGACTGCACATATTCAGAGACACAAGGGAATGCATGCTCTTCCAATATTCATATTAGACACACTGACACATGTTAATTATGATCATTCACATTGGCTACTTCCTTGTGTTCAAATCACCTAATTCAAAAGTTCAGAAGCAAGCCAAGTTTCAGGCAAAAGTGGTTTGTTCTCTTTTATCAGAGAATGACTCCTGCCAGCTGTTCTCCTTTTCTCTCTCTTGAGCAGCCAGCTTGGCTTCTGTGGGAGGTATTTTTTGCTGCCTGCCTGTTCATTATTTCATGATCAATTACAGGATATTTCATTCTGAAAAATTAGCAATGCTAATAATAAAATTTTATTTAATTAGTCTCCCATCTGTCTGCCTAAACGGACACTCTGGGCGACGTACATAATATAAAAACAGTATAAAAACATAGCAAGAAAAGAAAGCCAAACAAAAAGGATCAGTATCCTGATCCGAAAAACATTTATTCAGGCATAAGGCCCACTGAGTTCAATTAGGCTTACTTCCAAGTAAGTTTGCTTAGCATCACAGTTCAAGTGCACCATAACTTGAGTTGTGATACCAAGAGTGGAGGTTGGGAACCAGTGGCCTCCAGATGTTGTTGGACTACAACTCCCATCATAGTGGCCATGGCTGATGGAAGCTAGAGTCCAATAGCATCCAGAGGGCCACTGACTATCACCATTGCCTTAGAGACTAAAGGCTGGTTCCCAGAAGTGTATACATCACCTGATGGCTCACAGGTAAGTGTGTAAATTGATTCCACTGAAAAAACATTGCTTTGGAGGGGATATGAATGAGCTATCTGCTGTTTGATCTGGGATGGCCCATTTACATATGCAAATGACATCAAGTAATGAGCATGCATGTACAACCCATTCCTAACTCACGTATAGTGAAACAGACTATAACAACTTTCTTCATTAAACTCAGGAACTGCATTAGATGAAAATAGATGTATATATAGGTGGGTTAAAAGTCAAGTCAAGAAGGTGAGAAGGAAAAAGAATAGAACACACTCTTATTATTAGAACTCCAGATTATTTTTATATTGAGTGAATCCTCCATAACCCTTATTCAAGCCCTGAGAAACACAGTCAGGATTCTTACTGAATTCCCTTCCTGAAACCTCAAACTTTCCCTTATCGTTCTTCTCTTTAAGTATTCTGATGCAAATATATTCTGGCGCAAATAGTGGAATTGTACAAGAATGTGCAGTTTGTTGTTGTTAACCTCTTTGAGGAGGGCCTTCATAGCTGGAAAGCACATGCATAAAGACTCAGGTTCAGTCCTTGGCTTCTGCCATTTAAATTGGATTTCAGCACCTTGGAGAGCTGCTATGAGTCAGGTCACACAATACTGAGCTAATGGAGCAATGGTCTTATTCAATATAATATTGTATGTTTGATTTTGGAAACTCAGCCACCTGACTTCAGATCCAGAATACAGGCCACTGACATACTGTGCCAAATATTTCAAGGGTACTTTATAATAGGGACTAGGGCAATGATGTGAGGGTGAGAGTCAGGAGGTGTGAGGGTTTTCCTTCTGCCACCGGGTTGTCTTTGACTAGCCACTTTTCCTATTTTTGACCGTTCATAATTTCCCCTCCAGTGTATGTGTTTTTTGTTTACATACACAACACTTTCTGTGCAATGATTTGTTATGGGATAATTTGTTATCTATCAAACAATTTATACATGCTATTCAGCATCAGTTGCTATGTGCTGAGGCATAAGTGTTTCTAATGGGAACATTCTGTTTAGTCTCCTTTAATGTGTACCTCCATCATTGCAACTTAATTCTTCCAAATTCTATAGGCAGAAGAATTCCACAACAAAAGCACAACACTTCTCATGCACTTGAATTATGCACAATAAATTGTACAACAGCCTTTCTATTTATATAACTGATTCCTAGTTGTTGAGATTCCTCAAAAAGGATATAATAATAATAATAATAATAATAATAAAATTTTATTTAATTAGTCGCCCATCTGTCCGCCTAAACGGACACTCTGGGCGACATACATAATATAAAAACAGTATAAAAACATATACATACAGCAAATTACAATATTAACAGCAATTCATCTAACCATCCTTCAGTAATACAATATAAAAACCTAACCCACCCCAGAAATCCCATAGGCCTGCCTGAACAGTGTTGGAAAAGGTTCAGAGGAGGGCAACCGGAATGAACAAGGGGATGGAGCAACTCCCTTATGAGGAAAGGTTGCAGCATTTGGGGCTTTTTAGTTTAGAGAAAAGGCGGGTCAGAGGAGACATGATAGAAGTGTATAAAATTATGCATGGCATTGAGAAAGTGGATAGAGAAAAGTTCTTCTCCCTCTCTCATAATACTAGAACTCGTGGACATTCAAAGAAGCTGAATGTTGGAAGATTCAGGACAGACAAAAGAAAGTACTTCTTTACTCAGCGCATAGTTAAACTATGGAATTTGCTCCCACAAGATGCAGTAATGGCCACCAGCTTGGATGGCTTTAAAAGAAGATTAGACAAATTCATGGAGGACAGGGCTATCAATGGCTACTAGCCGTGATGGCTGTGCTCTGCCACCCTAGTCAGAGGCAGCATGCTTCTGAAAACCAGTTGCCGGAAGCCTCAGGAGGGGAGAGTGTTCTTGCACTCGGATCCTGCTTGCAGGCTTCCCCCAGGCACCTGGTTGGCCACTGTGAGAACAGGATGCTGGACTAGATGGGCCACTGGCCTGATCCAGCAGGCTCTTCTTATGTTCTTATGTTGGCTTGTAAGCTGGACAACCTCATCTAGGTGCAACTTAAACACAATATATAGTTGGTACTGTTTTAGGCAGGGTTGCCAATATTAATCTGTTTTCTGACAAGAGCTCTTGTCATCTTTTAATAGCTGTCCCTCAACAGCTGTGTGACAAGCAGAAATTTCAGTGTCACTGTATCTCTTTGTTGGAAGAGGAAAATGGAAATGGACTGCCTTCAAGTCAATCTTGACTTATGGTGACCCTATGAATAGGGTTTTCATGGCAAGCAGTATTCAGAGGAGGTTTACCATTGCCTCCCTCTGAGGCTAAGAAGCAGTGATTGGCGCAAGGTCACCCAGTGAGCTTCATGGCTGTGTGGGGATTCGAACCCTGGTCTCCCAGGTCATAGTCCAGCACCTTAACCACTACACCACAAAGAGATGTTACCCTAATTGAACTTCTGGCTATCATACAGCTATTAAAGGCAGACAGGTTCCATTCAGGGAGGTGGGAGACAGCAACCCTAATTGTATGATATATTGACACTCCTATAGGGATAGAGAGACTGGTAAGATTGCAGGTTCCAATCAGGGCATCTGACCTGTTCCTTTAAATCCCAGGTGTACTGAGACATGGGGTAGCCACAGTTTCTGTTGACTGATGACTCCCCCCCAGCCTAGCCATCTCTCCCCCCCCCCCGCTAAAAGACGAGCCCTACAATTTGCAGCAGGTGGATTAAGGAGAGATTTTCATTATTTTAGTTACTTATGAATTTAGACATTTCTACCCCACTTTTCACAGAATCACATAATTGGAGAGTTGGAAGGGAACCTGTTAAGTGAATGAGGAAGCTTACAACTACAGCATCCCAGACATATGGCCTCTGCTTAAATACCTCCAAAAAAGAAGAGTCCACACCTTGTTTATAAATAAATTGAAAACATCTTGAGAAATTACTAAACCACATCAAAATAATAAAATAATAAAAATAGTAAAATAAATTAAACAATGTGGGTGTTATTCAATGCTAGTCCTACCCAGAATACACCTGTTGAAGTTAATAGACATGACTAATTTAGGTTCATTAATTTCAGTGGATCTCCTCTTAATAGGGCTTGGTTGAACATAACCCTAGATAATAAAAACAATCCAAAATTATTAAAAAATAGTATATCATAAAAACAAGTTAAAAATACGCAAGTGTAAAAGAAGAGAAGTAAAAAGGCCTTAAATTACACTGAAAGCTCAGCAAAATAAAAAAGGTACTAGAATCATGTCTGAAGCTTAAAGGAGAAGGAGCAATCTGCACATCTCTTGGGAAAGAGTTCCATAATCTAAGTGCTGCTAAGAAAGGCTGTCTTTAAAAGTACAGAAGAGATCTCCAGGCTGCGAACTGGCATCCTTAGAGACTGACCACAGTATAGCAAACAACACAAGTAGCTCCATGTGCCTAGTAAAACTTTTGACCAGTTTCTTGAACATTAGCCCTCAACACTGCATGGTCAATGGCTATTTTGTTTTATTTTTACTGGCCTTGTTCCTCTGCCCTCTGGCACACAGAAATTTAGCAAGCAGTGTTTCACCTGTGTGTCATTGCTGTTAAAAGCACAAGAAAAGGGCTAGTTAAAATAAAAAGTACACCCAAGGGCATAGTGTTCCTAAGAAATAACCATTGGGAAATGGGCAAGCCTTTGACAAGACCTAAATTTGCTCTGGATTATGGAAATAATTTCTAGAGTACCTGTCAAGTGTGCAGAATACATTAGAATTTCTTTTCTCTACTTTTAAAAGAGTATGTGATCATATGTGATACTAAAGGACTCAGAGGTAGCAATTTGCTCACCATCCTTAATGAGCTGAGTTGGGCTTTTCATATTCACTAGTTTGCATTCTCTGTCCCAAGGATGGCTAACCTGTGACCTTTCTTGGGTGACAACTTCCATCATCCTTGGCCATTGGCCGTGCTGGCTGGAGATGATGGAAATCCAAAAGCATCTGGAGGACCACAGGTTCCTTATCCTTGCTCTGTTGATTGTACCATGTTAATACAGAATACTCTGATCACTTTGTAGCATCGATTAGACTGACCAGATGCCCAAGAAGAATGCAAAATTGTTCTACCTGTAATAGTTATATAGAAGGGAGAACATTGGTTAGTGCTGATTATCCTACGATGGTAAGGTTCCCCCAGCTGAAATGCTTTTTTCTAAGCCATCTTTAAGATACGTTGGCAGGATTCCTAATATTTGTGTTATGAGGTAAAGGCAGTCATTTTGGCAAGAGATTCTTAAAATAAGGACTGTGAATTAAGTCAACAGACAGTCAGTCCAATTCTCATTAACCTTGGGGAAATCCCATAAGGGGTTTCTATTTTAACATCTTCTGATAACAGGAGGAACAAAATCCTGTAAACGTTTCATATTATCTCCTCAGATAAATGCACACCAGCAGTCTGCCCATTTCAGTTTAATACTTGGAAACTGTGAAGATTAAAATTAAAGCTGAGTGAACTTGAGAAGGGATGCAGCAGAGATGGCTATTCTCTGCTTTTTCCAACCCCCTGGTCTTTTGCTTTGTGTCTCCTCCTGCTGTTTTCCCTTTCCAGTCCACAAACTGCCTTTCAGGTTTGGAGTAACTGGCAAAACAGACACATTGCAAGAGTAGCCAACATTATGCTTATTGGGACCACCTCCTCAATGCTGATAGAAAGAGGAGCGGGTGTACATGTGACTAGTGCTGAGGAGCTTTGCCACAGGTCTGCAGTTAATTGCTAGCACCCTGCATTTGTACAAGTAAAACATCTGTGATATTTTCATCTTTCTCTTAGCACCAAATGTTCTTAACACAAAGGGCCCCCCCTATTATGTCCAGGAACATAGTAATTACCCTAATGGATCAGACTAGCAATCCATCTGGTCTGAAGCTGTCTTGGCCAGTGGCCAGGGCCGGATGCTTTGGAGAAAGTTGCAAGGAATCCCAAAATTAGCAATTAATAAGCAACCTACCCACATAGGAAATTGTCCCCACCTAATTCCTTTGGAGAATGACTGGCTTTTGTGCCAATGAGGGAGTTTATAAATCTTCTTACAGTTATCCTATCACATCCGTGAGGAAATAAATTCTGAAGTCTATATACGTGTTTGGATGCATAGTGGGTTTTTATTATATATTTATTTTTTATGTATTTAAAATAATTTATATCCTACTCTTGCTCCCTAAGGATAAAATGTAAACAATAGAAAATAGACCCACTCTAGTTCACTTTATACCTCGGTCTCATTATCCTGTTTTACCTTTACCATTTTTTGTTACTCTCTCATTCATGTGAATCCTGATCCAATGCATGTTTACTCAGAAGTAAGTCCTACTGGGCCAAATAGAACTTATTCCCCATGTGCATAGGATTGCAACCTTACAATCCAATCCAGTATAAACTTATTCAGAATTAAACCTCTCAGAGTTCAATTAGTATTCCTTCCTTTTAAGTGTACATTGCTGGTAGAAAATGTTATGGTATAATCTACCAGGAACTGAGCAAGCTAGAGTGAAATGAAGAAGAGCCAATTATTTTCAGTTATCATGTAAAACAAAGCAGGAGAAACATTAAGCCTGCAATTAGGGTTGGATGAATCTGTCAATTTCAGCTTACCTTGGTTTCTTATTTTCCAGTCTTAAATTCAGTTCTGCATCAATTTGCATTTTTTAAAATCCTCATGAAAATTCATCAAGATTTTAGTGTGAATTTATCCTAATGTACACATTTTTGTACGAAATTTTGACTAATACACACATTTTTGCAAGCAATTTCCCTAATGCATGTTTGTATATTATTTTCACTACTGTATGCATTTTTATGCATACTTTCCCCTAATATATGCATTTTTGTTAGGGCTGTACATAGTCCCATGGCTACAATCTGGAGGAGGGGCATCAAGCTGACCCACCCTGGGTCGGCCTGGGGACTACCTGCCTTGGTTTGCAGCCACTTCTGAATAAATAGGCTCCACGAGCTAGAGGGAGCCCCCAGCTGACAAAGTGTCAAGGCCCCAACTGACAAAGCGTCAAGGCGAGTTAAGCAGCAGAGTGAGTTTGGCAGCAGGGCGAGGAGGCCAGGGCCCCCCACTCTGCCCGTCTGTTCCCTGACCTCAACTAAACCACAGTCCCCAACCCATTAACATAATAAACCTTGAACAAAACTATGCAGGCAAGAAGCCAGCAGGGGTGTGGGGGCTTTCCAGTGTTTTGCACTGCCTGCAGCATGTATGATTATCTGCCTGTTGGACAGAAGTCGTGGGTGTGCTCTCGGTGCAGTGAGCTCCTGGCTCTCCGGGAATGACTTCATTTCCTTGAGGCCAAGGTGGCTGACCGAGAAAAGCTGAGAGAGGCAGAGAGGTGTGTGGATGAGGCCTTCAGGGACACAATAGCTGTGTCCCACTCCAAGGATGATAGCTCTCCTGCTATCATGGAGAACGATGGTCACAGGGAAGGAGAGCATCCAGCCGATGAAGAGGGAAATGATCCCTTAGAAGGGAGCCATTCCTTGGGGGATGAGCAGCTATCCTCTCGTGCCGAGGATATATCTCCAGGGGCTGGAGGGATCCTTGTAGTGGATGATTCGATCATTAGGAACATAGACAGTGGGGTGTGTGATGGGCGTGTAGACCGCAAGGTGTTTTGCCTGCCTGGTGCGAAGGTTGCGGATATCGCCCGTCATTTAGATAGTTTGGTAGACAGTGCTGGGGAGGAGTCAGTGGTCGTGGTGCACGTTGGCACCAATGACATGGGGAAATGTAGCCGTGAGGTCCTGGAAGCAAAATTTAGGTTGCTTGGTAGGATGCTGAAAGCCAGGACCTCCAAGGTGGCTTTCTCTGAAATACTACTGGTTCCACGCGCAGGACCAGACAGACAGGCACAGTTTTGTAGTCTCAATGCGTGGATGAGACTATGGTGTCGGGAGGAGGGGTTTGGATTTGTTAGGCACTGGGGAACATTTTGGGACAAGCCGGGCCTGTACAAAAGGGACGGGCTCCACTTGAACCAGAATGGAACCAGACTGCTGGCACTTAAAATTAAAAAGGTGGCAGAGCAGCTTTTAAACTGAGTGAGGGGGGAAACCCGACAGGAGCTGAGGAAGGTCCAGTTTGGAATAAACCTCCCCCCGGGGATAAACACCAAAGAAATGATGAAATTTTAAAAGGGGTAGGCCTATAAGTAGGCAATGTGAGAGCAGGGCACAGGATATCAATTCAAAAGGGCAAAATTACCACAGGCCAAACCACAAGTGCCAAAGACACTTGAAGAGAGACACTGCTTACAAGTGCCTGTACGCTAATGCTAGGAGCCTTCGAACCAAGATGGGAGAACTGGAGTGCTTGGTTTTAGAAGAGAGCATTGATATAGTGAGCATAATGGAGACCTGGTGGAATGGAGAAAATCAGTGGGATACGGTTATCCCTGGATATAAACTATATCGGAAGGACAGGGAAGGACGTATTGGTGGCGGTATTGCTCTATACGTGAAAGAAGGCATTGAATCCAGCAAGCTCGAAACCCCAAAAGAGGCAGACTCCTCCACAGAATCATTGTGGGTGGTGATACCATGCCCCAGGAAATTTAATACTGGGAACGATCTATCATCCCCCTGATCAAAATGCTCAGAGAGACCTGGATATGAGATATGAAATTGAGGAAGCATCCAAACTAGGAAATGTGGTAGTAATGGGTGACTTCAACTACCCAGACATAGACTGGCCGCATATGTGTTCCAGTCACAACAAAGAAGCAAAATGTCTAGATATTCTAAATGATTATGCCCTAGACCAGTTGGTCATGGAACCGACCAGAGGGACGGCAACCCTGGACTTAATCCTCAGTGGGGACTGGGGACTGGTGCGAGATGTAAGTGTTGTCGAACCGATTGGGAGCAGTGACCATAGTGCTATTAAATTAAACATACATGTAAATGGCCAATTGCCAAGAAAATCCAACACGGTCACATTTGACTTCAAAAGAGGAAACTTTACAAAAATGAGGGGACTGGTAAAAAGAAAGCTGAAAAACAAAGTCCAGAGGGTCACATCACTCGAAAATGCTTGGAAGTTGTTTAAAAACACTATATTAGAAGCACAACTGGAGTGCATACTGCAGATCAGAAGAGGTACCACCAGGGCCAAG
Source organism: Rhineura floridana (assembly GCF_030035675.1). Taxonomy (NCBI): domain Eukaryota; kingdom Metazoa; phylum Chordata; class Lepidosauria; order Squamata; family Rhineuridae; genus Rhineura; species Rhineura floridana. Next base: position 159,024,516 of record NC_084481.1, on the reverse strand, counting down.
AAGATGCCAGCATGGTTAACAAGAAAAGTCAAGGAAGCTCTTAGAGGCAAAAAGTCTTCCTTCAGAAAATGGAAGTCTTGTCCGAATGAAGAAAATAAAAAGGAACACAAACTCTGGCAAAAGAAATGCAAGAAGACAATAAGGGATGCTAAAAAAGAATTTGAGGAGCACATTGCTAAGAACATAAAAACCAACAACAAAAAATTCTATAAATACATTCAAAGCAGGAGACCATGTAGGGAGGCGATTGGACCCTTGGATGATAAGGTGTACTAAAGAACGATAAGGAGATTGCAGAGAAACTAAATGAATTTTTGCATCTGTCTTCACAGTGGAAGATATAGGGCAGATCCCTGAACCTGAACTAACATTTGCAGGAAGGGATTCTGAGGAACTGAGACAAATAGTGGTAACGAGAGAGGAATTCTAGCCTTAATAGACAATATAAAAACTGACAAATCACCGGGCCCAGATGGCATCCACCCAAGAGTTCTTAAAGACCTCAAATGTGAAATTGCTGATCAGCTAACTAAAATATGTAACTCGTCCCTGAGGACTGGAAAGTGGCAAATGTAAACCCAATATTCAAAAAGGGATCCAGGGGGGATCCTGGAAATTACAGGCCAGTTAGCTTAACTTCTGTCCCTGGAAAACTGGTAGAAAGTATTATTAAAGCTAGATTAACTAAGCACATAGAAGAACAAGCTTTACTGAAGCAGATCCAGCATGGCTTCTGCAAGGGAAAGTCCTGTCTCAGTAACCTATTAGAATTCTTTGAGAGTGTCAACAAGCATATAGATAGAGGTGATCCAGTGGACATAGTGTACTTAGACTTTCGAAAAGCGTTTGACAAGGTACCTCACCAAAGACTTCTGAGGAAGCTTAGCAGTCATGGAATAAGAGGAGAGGTCCTCTTGTGGATAAGGAATTGGTTAAGAAGCAGAAAGCAGAGAGTAGGAATAAATGGACAGTTCTCCCAATGGAGGGCTGTAGAAAGTGGAGTCCCTCAAGGATCGGTATTGGGACCTGTACTTTTCAACTTGTTCATTAATGACCTAGAATTAGGAGTGAGCAGTGAAGTGGCCAAGTTTGCTGACGATATTAAATTGTTCAGGGTTGTTAAAACAAAAATGGATTGCAAAGAGCTCCAAAAAGACCTCTCCAAACTGAGTGAATGGGCGGAAAAATGGCAAATGCAATTCAATATCAACAAGTGTAAAATTATGCATATTGGAGCAAAAAATCTGAATTTCACATATACGCTCATGGGGTCTGAACTGGCGGTGACCGACCAGGAGAGAGACCTCGGGGTTGTAGTGGACAGCATGATGAAAATGTCGACCCAGTGTGCGGCAGCTGTGAAGAAGGCAAATTCCATGCTAGGGATAATTACGAAAGGTATTGAAAATAAAACAGCCGATATCATAATGCCGTTGTATAAATCTATGGTGCGGCCGCATTTGGAATACTGTGTACAGTTCTGGTCGCCTCATCTCAAAAAGGATATTATAGAGTTGGAAAAGGTTCAGAAGAGGGCAACCAGAATGATCAAGGGGATGGAGCGTCTCCCTTACGAGGAAAGGTTGCAGCATTTGGGGCTTTTTAGTTTAGAGAAAAGGCGGGTCAGAGGAGACATGATAGAAATGTATAAAATTATGCATGGCATTGAGAAAGTGGATAGAGAAAAGTTCTTCTCCCTCTCTCATAATACTAGAACTCGTGGGCATTCAAAGAAGCTGAATGTTGGAAGATTCAGGACAGACAAAAGGAAGTACTTCTTTACTCAGCGCATAGTTAAACTATGGAATTTGCTCCCACAAGACACAGTAATGGCCACCAGCTCGGATGGCTTTAAAAGAAGATTAGACCAATTCATGGAGGACAGGGCTATCAATGGCTACTAGCCGTGATGGCTGTGCTCTGCCACCCTAGTCAGAGGCAGCATGCTTCTGAAAACCAGTTGCCGGAAGCCTCAGGAGGGGAGAGTGTTCTTGCACTCGGGTCCTGCTTGTGAGCTTCCCCCAGGCACCTGGTTGGCCACTGTGAGAACAGGATGCTGGACTAGATGGGCCACTGGCCTGATCCAGCAGGCTCTTCTTATGTTCTTATGTTCTTAAATTGGGGGGCAGGACTCATGTATAATTAGGGTAAACCCCCCTAATTAAACATATGTTGGAAAGGGGGTGGACAAAGGAGATGTAGTGTCTTCTTCCCCTCCCTCCCAACTGAAAACAAAGTCAATTTACCCTGCACAATGCTGTTTTGCAAAGGGCTTTCCTCTGCACCCATGGAGGTGCAAGAAAGCCCCTGGCAAAACAGCATCCACACCCATGGAGGATCACTGTCTCTGCTCATCAGGCAGGAAGGAGAGTCTCAGCTGCCTCTTATTCCTGCCTGACACCCCGCCCTGACAGCTCTTGGTCACTCTTGGTTATTGAATCCAACCCATAGTGATCTGTGGCTGTAAGAAACTGACTCAGCAGAAGCCTGAAAACATCTGAATGGGCCTGATTTGGCTTGGACCTTAACCAAATCCAGTGCATAGCCCTAATTTTTGAACACATTTTTGTACAAATTAGTTGAATAATTTCATCACAAAATTTGGAGAAGTGCAAATTTTGAAGGACAATTATGTTCTGGTTTGCATATTGGTTTGCATATTCAAGGAGTGCCAGTAAGACAGTTTCCCATTAAAATGGAAACAAAACTGAATTTCTTTCCCATGTCTATCTGCAGTCTTATGCTCATAATACTTAGGAGTAAGATCCACCCACAGTGGGACTTACTACTGAGTCTACATAGTGTCAGGCTGTACATAATCTCAGTGGCTTCTTTCCTTCTCCAGGGTCTTTACATTCAAGTCCCTGGTGCCCCCCCCACAATTTTCAGAAATTAAGTAGACAAGACTGACAATGAAATGTCATTGTTGGTCTTTAAAACTGAAGGCATAGTAAGATTAATAGATCTGAGGAAGTCTATTTCATTGAATGATGTCTGGAATCAGAAGCTGAAAAACAACTACGTGGACTCTGGTCTATATTTGGAAGCTATTATTTACAACAGTAAGGGTAGCATATACTAGATGTCAGGACTGGAAAAGAATTCTGAAGTCCTTGGAGTCAGCACCGAGTGGATTGAAAATACATTTGAGCTCTTAGGAGCCTGAGTAATTGGGTGCTTAAGACTTTTCCAGCCCAGTTAAACATGGGGTTCTCAGCTGAGAGCTTTCCAACAAAGTAGTGCTCTATGCAAAACATGGGTGATAATAGGATCACTGTACATAGTGTTAGCTGACCCATCAGTAACCAGACAAGGTAAGGCCACATCTATCTACCCCAGGACTCTACTTTGACCAAACTGAGGAAGATGATGATATTAATGGAGAGACTGGGAAGGATACAGATCCTTTTATTCTGCCACCCCAGATTCCTTAACAATTAATACGTATTCCAGAAACAGAAGAGGTAGAGATGCAGGGAAGTTCCCCACGAGGGATTCCCACACTGACTAGCTCATATAGTCTGTAAAGATCAGAGCTTGGAAAAGTTACTTTTTTGAACTACAACTCCCATCAGCCCAATCCTGTGGCCATGCTGGCTGGGGCTGATGGGAGTTGTAGTTTTAAAAAGTAACTTTTCCAAGCTCTGGAAAGATGCCTGATGCCTCTTCCCTTTATTCAGAAGCCAGGCCATCTCCAGAACTAAGATATTTTGGAGTAATAAACAAACTTGAACAAATTCATCCAGCAGGATTGTGTTTCTCAAGGCCCTTCAAAACCTAGCAAGAAAACTTACCAAAGCCTTTGTGGGAAACATAAAAAGGAACAGATTCAAGTTCAGTAGAGGAGAGTTAAGTTGAATATCAGTTTGGGTTGACACTCAAGTGAATTGCCTGAGGAGGCTATGGAAGAGCCTGGTAGTTTTGAAGGCAAGTCCATATGAAGTGGAACTCCTTTCCCAGTGGGGAAAATTTGAAATTATAGCATCCAGCAAGAGGCTAGATTATATGATCCTTAATGTGTCTTCTGAATCAGTTTGTATGAGTTTATGGCTACACTGACACTATATATTTATTCCACTAGTATTCCACTTTGAACAGTCATGTCTTCCCCCAAAGAATTCTGAGAATGGTAGTATGTGAAGGGTGCTGAGAGTTGCTAGGAGATCCCTATTCTCCTCACAGAGCTACAATTTCCCAAGCAGATTTAACAGCCAGTCCTTCTTCCCAGAGAAATCTGGGAATTGCAGGCCTGTGAGAGGAATATGGCTTTCCTAACAACTCTCAGCACCCTTCACAAACTACACTTCCCAGGATTCTTTGGGGAAAACCATGACTGTTTAAATTAGAATAATAGTGGAATAAATGTTCAGTGTGAATGTGGTGTATGAAATGAATAGGCTGGTTCAAATGGCTGCCAGTTCCTCCCTCCAAAGCATCTCTAACACATCTGGGATAGAGTCATGTAAATGAAGTTACATTTTTTTCAGTTGGAACTCTCATATAAGTAACTGTTGGGAAGAAGAAACTGTAATTAGGGATGTACTAGGCTAGCTGATATCCCCAGGGCTGTTCCACATGGGAGAATGAGCAAATATTTGAAAGTTCTTTAGGAGGCACAGTTTCCTAGTGTTTTCCAAGCACATGAATCATTCTGTTCACATGCAGTGTTTGTAACTGGCAGAAGTAATCACTAAGAGGTACCAGTGGACTAGGAAAATGTTCTTGTGGATTGCTCTGCTGCCATCTGTGTATCAGGTTTTCCTTTCTGCATCTCCCTTAGCCTCACGTCTGCTTCAAGAGAACAAATTACCCATCTGATCAATCTTTCACATGCTGAATTGCAGCTGCATGCATCACTTGGTCAAATTGGATCAAGCTGGAATCAGATTCATTGCACACATTACAGAGAGTTTTCACCTGATAAAATACATTACATGTCAAAGTTGATATAATGTTTGCTGTCCAAGACAAATACACTCCAATCTGAAGGCAAGCCATCCATTTGCTGAATGCTACAAATCAGCAAAAAGAGAATGAAAGAGGTTAATAAACGTTATAAAGGTGAAATGGAAAAGGTCAAAGTTATGTAGCAGACAACTGGAAAAGGATGCAAATTTTTCTTCTCATGGTCAGCATAGGAAGTGGTCATGGCTGCAGAGGATCTGAGTCCCAGTTACATATAACCTTCATTCATTTCCTTTTTTTAACCCTGCTGGTTTAAGACCAGAGTTAAGGCTATCTCGTGTTGGCTTCAGCTCTACAAAGCCAGGAAATTGGAAGCTAAGTTTAATGTCTTTACAGAGATGTCCTGTGAGCAGTAATGATGCGCAGTGTCACAAATTGTACTTGCTTACAGCTTACCCTCCATGAAGCCACATTTTTCTTTGGTCTTTCAGGCCCAAATCCAGATGGGGAGAATGAAGTGCCTGAGACCAGCAAAGATGCCCTATGTTGTCCTGGTCCTTATGGCCTCATATAAAGCACTTAAGCCATACTATATTGGTCAAGGAATCCTCATGTGAGTCAACATGCTTACTTGTTGCTTACATCAGTAAGAAGAGTGGTTAAAGACTGGAAAGTGAGAGGGGTCTACTCTGATGCAGTAGGAATGAGGCTGTGAGCACACTAGTCACCCACAGCAAAGCATTTCCATTGGCCACCTGGAGGGGGAATGGGTTCATTTGCCAATCAGTAGTGAAATCTCTTTGAAGTTAATTAAAAAAAAATACACTTGAGCTGAACAGGTTTTATATTTAAAAAGGGGTGGGGTTTGACTAGCATCATGTGCCCCCATTTTCAGAAAAGAGAGGTGGAACCAACAGAACAGTAAGTGTGTCTCTACCCTGAGAGTATTACTGCTGCTTATGACTTGGGGTGTGATGCTTTCTAGCTCCATTGCGACTTATGATGGTGCCAGCAATGAAAAAACATCAAAGCAAGCCTGGGAAATAATTCACCCATTTCACAGATTTTTAACTGGCAACAATGTGCATTGTGACAGTGTGGAGGTAGTGAACATACTGGGTTGCATCCACCTAAGTCATAAACCGCATCCACACTATATGAAAATGGAAATGGACTGCCTTCAAGTTGATTCCGACTTATGGCAACCCTATGAATAGGGTTTTCATGGTAAGCGGTATTCAGAGGGGGTTTCCCATTGCCTTCCTCTGAGGCTGAGAGGCAGTGACTGGCCCAAGGTCACCCAGTGAGCTTCATGGCTGTGTGGGAATTTGAATCCTGGTCTCCCAGGTCATAGTCCAGCACCTTAACCACTACACCACACTGGCTCTATAAGCACATTTAAAGTACATCACTTTCCACAAAGATTCCTGGGAACTGTAGTTTACCCCTCACAGGGCTACAGTTCCCAGCCTCCTTAACAAACTACAGTTCCCAGGATATTTTGGGGAAAGCCATGTGTTTTAAATGTATGGTGTGGATGTGACCATGCTCAGAACAGACCCACTAAAATAAGTGGAATTGACTAGCTGAAGTCCATTGATTTCAATAGGTCTTCTCTGAATATTAATTCAATACAGCCCACTGATTTTGAGCAGGAAAGTGTTGCTTAATTATGTATATTTCCTCTCTAAAAGGCATTCACAGGGATCTCCACAGAACATCAAGTTAGACAAGTGAGCTCACAAACTTTAGCCCACACATCTTTTCTGTTGGAAAGTGGTATTTGGAGGATGCAAAAAGGGCATGCTGGAAGAAGGTGCTTAACTTTCCCCCCCAACTGCACACATGCTTACACACACACACACACTCCAATGCACCTTTAATTCAGGACAGACTGTGGTGGTGCTAGTAGACAACATTGTGTAGAAGAAATGCAAGAGATATTTGCACAGGCAGGAAATTTCACCTTTATTAGCCATACCTTCTTGCTCACTACTTTAATCCACTCTTAAATTACTGTCTTTAAATGATTTATGAGTTGAGCTCAATCCCCCTTTGCACCTCAAGATAAGTAGCATGCTACTGAAACTTGCCCTGAGATGAGACACGTGAAGAGTTGTATATTATCTTTCCAGGCAGTTTCCTTAAATTTGAAATCTAGCCTTTGATCCATCCTTTGATTGTGTAAGCAATAATGAGCAATAATAGGCAAATATCCTTGCTCTAGGAAGGAAAGGAAGAGACAGCATGCGGGGCCTCAGACATGAGAAATAGCTATATATGTAAATCTGCACTGCAGTGGACTGGTTAGCAGAGAGTTGGCAGTCCTTCTTGGCCATTGTCCTTCTTTCCATTTTGTTTTATTGTTGAAAACCTCACCAAAAGAGGAACCCTTTGAGCAATTTATGGGAAAATGTTTAATACATTTTATAAAGAAATAGTAACAGTCTCCTGTGTAAAGCCTTTATGTCTCGTGGCATGTCTAACAGAGAGGGAGGAAGTTGGGATTACCTTGAAATCATGAGCTTTTTATCATCTTGATGTATAGTGCACTTGTGGGAACAGTAAATCAGTGCAAATTTACTTTTCATTCACAAAAATAAGAGCTGGCAGACACTTTAGAGTGAATTATAACCTAAGTCAAGAAACCAGGTTAAAGCTGTGAGACCAAAATGTCAAAAATGAGATAAATCCTGAAACAATTTATTTTTGAAAAAACTCTCCTATGGAGAACTTATGCAGTTATTTAAAACTAGATTTGATAGAGCAGCTTTTAAATGAGATATTATATATTTTTAAAGATCTCTAATGAAAGTACCACAAGTAATATTTTGGAACACTACCATTAGAAAATGAGAAAAAATGTGATTTGGATGGGTGAAGCTGAACAAATGTATCATTTATTTATTTATTATTTGATTTATATCCCATCCTTCCTCCCAGCAGGAGCCCAGGGGGCAAACAAGAGCACTAAAAGCACTTTAAAACATCATAAAACAGACCTTAAAATACATTAAAACAAAAAACATTTTTCTAAAAAGTTTTAAAGACAACTTTAAAAAAGGGTTAAAACATATTGTTTTCTTTTTTAAAAAAAGATTAAAAAAAAACATATTACAAAGCAATTCCAACACAGACACAGACTGGGATAGGTCTCAACTTAAAAGGCAACTCATATCAGCAAAGAGGCAACAGTGGCATCTAGGCTATGTCTAAGAGCTAAACTACATGTTACACTAAATGCAGCAGCAGACAGAGTGGGGATGCGCTGCTCACCTGACCTTTATCTGTCTGAGCCACTACACAAACTGGGATGGAGAGGGGGAGGGGCATGGTGGTGGCAAGCTCAACATGGTGAAAATGTGCCAGCAAGGGAGCTGATGTGCTCCCTTGGCACATTTGCCCTGTGCTGACCTTGCCACTACCACACCCTCTCCCTTTCCACCCTGGTATGCTGCAGTGACACAGCCAGGCAGAGGTCAGGTGAGATGTACAGCTCCACCACACCCACCATCCACAGATGGTTAAATATGTGACTAGATATAATATGCCTTTTCAAAATGGCTGCTGCAGTGCGTGCATGTGGCACACAAAAGAAAGGTTTCCTCATCCCTTTGTGCTATGAATCTGATGAAAATCAGCCTAGAAGCGATGTGATGCTTGGAACCAATAGCTTTTCTCCCCATATAACAGCTTCCAACTACTGTTTGTTTTAAATTTTAAAAATGAAATATGAGCAATCATGCAATTACCATCGTAGCCCAATTTGGACCCTCATATCTCAGCTTTGTAAGCCATTTGCTTGCTCACCCAGCCCCTTTACTCAAGTAGGGATGGGGGAGAAATTAGATTCAGTTTGCACTCAATGGCAAACCTACCTAATTTGCACTTTTCCAAAGAGTATGCAAAGGAAAACCAAGTAATGTGTACAAAAACACATATACCAGAATACAGTGTGCATAAAGATGCATATGTAGTGAAAATAACATACAAAATATTTTATATTAGGGAAATTGCTTTGCAGTATTGTGTATATTAGACAGCATTGCATACAAAAATCTGTATAAGAAATTTGTACTAAAATGCTGATGAATTTTTTAAATTACAAATGTGGAGAACAAAGCTAAAGGTTGGAAAAATAAGAAACGGAGAGAAACCAGAATTGATAGATTCACTCATCCCTATGGATGAACCATGATTAAACGGTAGTGCAGTGGCAAATTCAGAAGTGCAGGGTCACTTGTTAATCACAGCCATGCCCTCTCCCCACTTTTTCTTTGCTGTGGGGTTGAGAATGAGTTCTTTGTTAATGCCTAAGAACCAATAAGCATGAAAGAGGAGAATGTTAGCACTGAGAAGACTCTTATTATTTGACTCATCTTCTTTCATTCTGATTAGCTCCAGTCAGCAGGAAAGGACAAGGAAGCATGTTAGAAGATTATTCTCAGTAGTTAATACACTCTTCTTTCGTGCTGATTGACTTGTAGAATGCTGGAGACATAGGGACCCTGCTGGGATCCTGCTCCCAAAAAAGTAAAGGGTCTAAGACCCCCTAAGACACTCACGACTACGCCCCTGTTAAAGAAGGAAGTCTGTGTTAACCATAGTTTCTCATTCCAACTTTGGAATGAGCCAGGAAATTAAACCAACTTTAATTTCCTAACTCCTTGTGAAACTGGTTACCATAGTTTCCTGGTTCAGACAAAACAAGAAACTATGGAAATTAGAGACTCGTGTTGAATGGAGGGGGAAAGGGGGCTATGTAGTGGGCAAAAGGCTAGTAAATATTTAGCCTTAATAAGCTGCAATATGATCATCTAAACGCAGCGAATATACAGTTTAGCCCTGTTTGTGAAAATAGGGGAGTATACAAATGAAACAACCAGCTATATGTATTCTGTCCTGAGCATCTATTTACATTAATGTAATGATGAAGCAGATCCAGTTTGATTCCAGAATGTCTTCCCAAACATAAGAATGATCTCACTAAAATCAAGTTCATTTAAGTAAAATCAGAAAGTTAAGGATGTGTTCAACTTTCTCCCTTTGGGACAAATGGGGTTTTTAAAGTGCTTACCTCTGAGAGGATGGTGTCACAAATTATACTGAAGGTTTTGCAATCTGGTAATGTATTTTAAAAGTACCTTTTTATGTTAGAAAATGAGAAAGTGAAGGACCTGAATGCCGTCTGACAATTCTAATAAGGTCAACATAACTGAATGCCAAATATCACTGCTGATTACCCATTCAAGGAAGACATTAGAGGTTTCAGCCTGGGTTAGTCTTTCAGCCATCATTGCTTCCCAGAATGGAAAAATGAGGGATTATTTAGGTGAAAGGATAATATTATTATTTATTATTATTATTATTAGTTAAATTTCTATACCGCCCGACTAGCATAGCTCTCTGGGCGGTGTACAACAGAGAAATAATACAACAAAGAAATATAAATATACACAGTATATAAGTAGCCAAACAATAATAATAAACAACAAACTAATGAAAACATCTCAATAAATATACAATTAAGCAATCCCCACACACTTCACAACAGTGTCTAACAAAAATATGCTGTAGTCCAAATAACAGCAAAAATGAATCTCCAAAATTAAATCTTGACCCCAAAAACAACTAAAAAACAACTAACCCAAGTAGTCTATAGACATCCCGAGCAGCAGGTTCACGCGCACATACACACACACACACGGTCTCTGGCCCCTTCAGCAGTTGCTGTTTTTGTAGCTGGAGAGGAACAGGGCCCCACCCCTCCAGGCCAGGTGGAAATCAGTCAGAAATGCAGGGAGCAGGTCTTGCAGAAACTCACACAGGTAGATGGTCTCTGGCCCCTTCAGCAGTTGCTGCTTTTGTAGCTGGAGAGGAACAGGGCCCCACCCCTCCAGGCCAGGTGGAAATTAGCCAGAAATGCAGGGAGCAGGTCTTGCAGAAACTCACACAGGTAGATGGTCTCTGGCCCCTTCAGCAGTTGCTGCTTTTGTAGCTGGAGAGGAACAGGGCCCCACCCCTCCAGGCCAGGTGGAAATTAGCCAGAAATGCAGGGAGCAGGTCTTGCAGAAACTCACACAGGTAGATGGTCTCTGGCCCCTTCAGCAGTTGCTGCTTTTGTAGCTGGAGAGGAACAGGGCCCCACCCCTCCAGGCCAGGTGGAAATGAGCCAGAAATGCAGGGAGCAGGTCTTGCAGAAACTCACACAGGTAGATGATCTTTGGCCCCTTCAGCAGTTGCTGCTTTTGTAGCTGGAGAGAGACAGGGCCCCACTCCTCCAGGCCAGGTGGAAATGAGCCAGAAATGCAGGGAGCAGGTCTTGCAGAAACTCACACAGGTAGATGGTCTTTGGCCCCTTCAGCAGTTGCTGCTTTTGTAGCTGGAGAGGAACAGGGCCCCACCCCTCCAGGCCAGGTGGAAATTAGCCAGAAATGCAGGGAGCAGGTCTTGCAGAAACTCACACAGGTAGATGGTCTTTGGCCCCTTCAGCAGTTGCTGCTTTTGTAGCTGGAGAGAGACAGGGCCCCACCCCTCCAGGCCAGGTGGAAATTAGCCAGAAATGCAGGGAGCAGGTCTTGCAGAAACTCACACAGGTAGATAATAGCAGTAAATGTATTATGAAAGCTCAGGGGGCGGGGGAGGAGCAACCAGGGATATAGAAAATACGACAAGAAGCTCAAAGGCAGACCCAGTTAAATTACCTAGGGTGCAGATATAATTCTCCATTTTGTTTAACATATATTATGGTATTAAAATGGAATGTGATTTAAAAATTATAATTTAGGGTTCATTTCAGCACAAAAATAGCACTGGGTGAGATCTGATAAAACTTAATAGCTAATGTTAGTGTATCTCTCCATTTAACACAAGACCAAGTGCAAATTAAAATAGCAACTATTACGTTAGAGAAGCTGAAAATGCAGGACAGCTTTCATTAAAACTTTTCCTAACCCACTGTAGCCAGCATTTAATCTGTTATAAGCACATAAAAGGCCTGTGATGAAGACAGTGTGTCTTTTGAAACAACAAACTTTGGTTTCTTTTGATAAATAGTATGTACCTATGTGCACAGCCAGATTTCTAAAACAGGATTTTGAATGTATTTGTGCAAGAAATGGTAAAAACAAGATGTTTATGCCTTCTTTTGTTTTTTCAAGTTTCCCCAGGTGGAATCTACTCATGATGTAATTTAACATGGAGTTATTTTATATATATGTTATATATAATTATATGCATATGCAATGCAGGAAGTTCTTGTTAAGACAGATATTAAGATTAAAATAATTATTTTTGCAGATTAGTAGCAGTAATAATAAACTAAATAAATAGTGCTTTACCTGAGACAGAGTAGCTTGCAGAAGACAGAGCACAGTGGTTGGTGGTAGAGCACATGCTTTGCATACAAAAGGTCCCACATTCAGTTTCTGTATCTCCAGATAGGGAAACACCCCTTTCTGGAAACCCTAGTGCAAGGATCAGAACCCAGTGCCTATGGGCACTAGTGTGCCTGCCAGTGCCTTCTATGATGCTCTGAAAGGTTGATAATAATATTGCCCCCCAAATCCACAGTACCTGAGATGGGGGCAGGGCATTTCTGCACCATTTTTGTATTTTTAGATGTGGCAGCCATTGTGTGTAATACCACATAACCTATGGCAGCCATTTTGTGTAATACCACACATCTCATGGCAGCCATTTTGTGTTATGCCACACACTCCACAGCAACCATTTTGTTATTGGCACTCACAGCAGTTTCTCAAAATTCCAAATGGGCCCACTGATTCAGAAAGGTTTATTTATTTATTTATTATTTCAATTTATATACCGCCCTTAGCGAAATAGCTCTCAGGGCGGTGAACAAACAAAATAAAATACAATATATCATAATAAAAATACAAAAACATATACAAACAAACAACGAAAAGCACAGCAAAAACAAAATAAATACTACAAAAATTAAAATACATATTAAAAGATTGGTGACTCCTGCCCTAGAGAGCTAGTGCCAGGCATGGGCAAATAGTCTGATGCAGTGTAAGATGGAGTCCTCTATTCACTTAATGAGCTCATGGCAGGAGCAAGATTGTAACTGGAGACCTCCTGATTTGTAGCTCATTCTTTTTATTTATTTAATAAATTAATATCCTGCCCTTCCTCCCATTCCATTCCACATATTCACAGAAACAGAAGCAAAAGAGAATGATTTACTATAGGAAACTTCACTAAAATTGCAAATCAAATCAAACATATTTAAAGTGACTATTTGAACAATATCAACTGTTTTAATATAGTTGCTTCCTCCCTGCTAAAACAAGATCGGAGCAGCACATATCTTGTTTCTGTTATTTGGGCTGACTGCAGGGGTTGCCACCACTCACCATATGCTCAGAGGCACATGTTACTAAACTCTTCCAAGCTACACAGGAAGTGGATTGGACTGTGAAAGACCAACCCAAATTGTGTTTGTATTTTGACAGATTTGTAGGACGGTACAATATCTCAGAGAGGAGGTCAGGTCTCCTGCTCCCCTGGTGCATTCACTATAGCTGCCCAATTTTCCTGCTTTTTAAAGTTTGATAGAAATATCTGTGGGCTATTGGTACAGTCTTAAACTGCAATGGGTTTTTTTTGCCTATTAGTGAATTTCCCTGCTTTTTAGTCCAGGAGGTAAGAAATGGGATCCTGTGCAGATTTGCTGAGAATGGATTGATCATTTGCATGCTTATTGAGTTCAGTGGGATTTGCTCCCCTGCAATCATGCTTACGATAGGTGAAATTGACCACAGGGGATGGGGAGGTGAGGAGGGGGATGGAAGCAGGCAGGAGGGGGAGGGGAGGTTTGATCATTTACATGCTTATTGAGTTCAATGGTATTTACTCCTGTGTAATCATGGCTAGGATAGGTAAAACTGCCCATGGGGGAGGAGGAGGGGGAGGGGAGAGTAGAGGGAAGGAAGAAGGGGGAGAGGGAAGCAGAAGGAGTGGGAAGGAGGGGAGTGGGAGGGGAGTGGGAGGGGAGGGGGAGGGGGAGGGGAGGAGGAGGGGAGGGGCAAATGGGATGTGATAGGAGGGCAAGTTTGACTGGAGGCATTCAAGAAGCAGTTGGGCAGCCATCTGTCGGGAATGCTTTGATTAGGATTCCTGCATTTAGCAGGGGGTTGGACTTGATGGCCTTATGGGCCCCTTCCAACTCTACTATTCTATGATTCTATGATCATTTGCATGCTTATTGAGTTCAATGGGATTTACTCCTGTGTAATCATGCTTGAAAATGAAATGGACTGCCTTCAAGTCGATTCTGACTTATGGCGACTCTATGAATGGGGTTTTCATGGTAAGTGGTATTCAGAGATGGTTTACCATTGTCTTCCTCTGAGGCTGAGAGGCAGTGACTGGCCCAAGGTCACCCAGTGAGCTTCATGGCTGTGTGGGGATTTGAACCCTGATCTCCCAGGTTGTAGTCCTAGGATAAGTAAAACTGACCGTGGGGGAGGAGGAGGGGGAGGGCAGAGGGGAGAGGGAGGAGGGGGAGGAGGGGATTGGAAGGGGAGGAGGGGATTGGAAGGGGAGGGGGGAGGGAAAGGGAGGGGTGAAGGAAGGGAGAGGGAAGGGGCATGAGGGAGGGGATAGGAGGGGGCAGGTTTGATTATTTGTATGCTTTTTAAGTTCAGTGGGATTTACTCCTGTTCAGTCATGCTTAGGATAGGTAAAACTGACCTGGGGGAGGGGAGGTGCGAGGAGGGGAGGAAGGGGAGGGGGAGAGGGAGTGTAGGAGATTTGGAGGGTGGGCAGTTGGCAGAGGGGAAGCCCCTTTCCTTTCCAAAAGGAAAACATTGTGAACAGTATCATTCATTTTCAGCATTTCTATTCTACAGCAGGCACATGTAGCCTCCCACCCAAATTTAAACCAAAGCTGTCCCTGGCCACATCTACACCAGACTGTTATTTCACTTTGGGCAGTCATCACTTTTCCCAAAGAATCCTGGGAAGTGTAGTTAGCAAAGGGTGCTGAGAGTTGTTAGGAGATGACCTGTTCCCCTCACAGACCTTCAGTCACAGTGGCTGACTGTTAAACCACTCTGGCCACTGGAGCTTTGCCAGTGGAATAGGAGTCTATTTTCAGCACCCTTCACGAACTACACTTCCCAGTATTCTCTGGGGGAAGCCATGACTGTCTCACGTGAATCAAAGTCTGGTGTGGGTGTGGCCCCCTGATTAGGCACGCCCAGCAGCTGGGAGTCTGTCTTTTAGAACACAGACAGTTGGTTCTTACTGAGGATGCCTGACATTATCATTGAGTTCAATGCAAAATTTCTTAATTTAATTAAAAATCAGCCAGACATTTTTTAACTTTTAAACTGAAGAAGATGAAGGTCAAGGGGCAAGGTCATTGGATTACAGGTACTCTGTGAACGTGGCTGATTTTTAATGAATTTCAACAAATTATGAGAACTCTGACAGAAAAAAGTCCAAAAGGGGTCTGGTTTCTCTCTCTCTTTTTATACTTTGAACTCTAAATTCTGTCTGTTTTGTGTATCACCATGAAAATATAGAGGGTTGTTAAGCAAGAGTTTCTGAGTTCAGTTTTGTAAAGTTTTGTTTTGAAATGAGCGTATGGGAAGGATCAGAATGACATGGGGGTATTTTCAATTTAACATTGCGGAATGCAAAAAATTCATGCTAACTATAATATATAGCCACTCTTGTGGCTGTATACAGTAGGGCCCCGCTTTACAGCGCTTCACTTTACAGCATTCCGCTAATACAGCGCTTGTGAATTGTAGAAAGGCCCCGCTTTACAGCGCTTGTTCCGCTTTTTTGCCACCGGGCACCATTTTGGTCAATGTAAGTCAATGGGATCCGCTTTACAGCGGTTTTCACTGTACAGCGGGGGTCCGGAACGTAACCCGCTGTATGAGCGGGGCCCTACTGTAATAAATCCCCAGCCCCCTCCTATGACACTCTGCCATCATTCATTCTCATATAGAATTAACTCTTTATAAGCCACAGCTTAACAGGATGCAAAGTAAAGGCTGCTGAATGGCACATGCTATACATACCAGCAGATTCAGACCCTTGCATATGGTCCAGTTAGGACATTAAAGGAGCAATTGCTGGATTCCACCTATCTCCTCAATTATTTTGCACATTATGACACTACAGAGCTTTTTTGGCTAAAGAACAGTGAATGCTTTAAATCAATACTGTACATACATACTTTTCTGGATCTTTTTTCTTAAGTTCTCTTGTTCTTGAATTCTTAAGAACATAAGAACAGCCAGAATGAATCAGGCCAAAGACCTATCTAGTCCAGCATCTTGTATTCCACAAAAGTCAACCAGATACCTATGGGAAGCTCACAAGTGGGTTATGAGGGCAATAGCCCTCACCCACTCTGGGTCTCCAGTGACTGGTATTCAGAGCTATGTTGCATCTGATGCTGGAGGTAGTGTACCTGGGAGTCATTTGATGAATTTGTCTGATCCCTTCTCAAGCTATCCAGACTGATGGCCATCACCACATTTTGTGGGAGTGAATTGCATAACTGAACTGGGCACTGAACACAGAAGAACTTCATCTTGTCCATCCTGAATCTACCAACATTTCCTCCTATAATAACCTTGCAAATGCTACACATAATTACAGTAGCTATATTAGAGGAAGATCCTTTTGTTACAATGATTTTTGCTGTATTACCAGCGGAGGTGAGCTGATCCTCCCGGATTGCAAGTTTGGCAATGCTTTTTTTAAAGGGGGAGGGGGCAAGTAACAGGAGGTCCAGCACAAGGGATCCCACCAGCTTTGCCTCTGCCCCTTCTCTTCCTGCCACCACTGCTTCATCCTGTTTATGTTACCACCATCAGACCACCAATGGCAGTGCCAATATCATAGCTCTCCTCTCCCCCCCCTCCTGCCTTGGGTTGCCAGGTCCATGGCATGAGACTGATCCTGTATCTTTAGGAGAAGAGAAAGTCAGCCAAGTGCAGGTGCTCTTGAAAGACTGTAATGGGAAAAACCAGGCCTCCAAGAGGTCTTCTGTATCTTTAAAAGTTGTGCAGGGGGGAGGGAGGTTTCCACCTTGTGGTTTTTCCCATTATAGTGTTGCAAGAACAGCTGCACTTGGCTGACTTTCTCTTCTCCTAAAGATACAGGATCAGTTTCAGGCCAAGAACCTGGCAACCCTACTCCTGTCCCTATTTCCACTCCTGTCTCCCTGACCTGTTGTTGTTACTTGCTGTCACATTAGCAAGGACAGTGATGGTGGCTTCTCTGCCAACTTCTCCTCCTTGTGTTGCTCTAGGAAAGGGCCAAGGGCCAGGCATTCTGGGCAAAGTGGCAAGGAGAATGCTTGTAAAGACTTCCAAACTTTTTAAAAATATATATTTATTTTTAACAGGTTTTTTTTAAAAAAAACCCCTAAGTTTAAAAGCCTTTCTAGTTGCTGAGGCAGACTGTGGAAGTGTTGGCAGCAGGACTTGCCTTGGCTTCTGCACAATAATTAAGTGAGGAAAACTGGTGTCCTCCCATGCCAGTCCCCTGAAACAGTTGTCTCATTTTTGGGCCAGCCCTGAGTATCAGAATACTCATTGGTCCATAAATGAAAGTTTGAAGGAAATTAGGTGCCAATAACATTCTTATCATCGGAGTACATTAAGGATGAGAGAACAAACACTGGTGTGATTTTTGTCTACATTCTGAATTACTGTGTATAATACACTACATGACGTAATTATGATGTGTGAATTCAGTATGGTTCTAAGCCGTTGCCTTCATACCTGAGTGAATGAGATTAGATATGCATTTTGCTGTCACTAGCTACTCTTCAGCTGGGTCAACATTTTACAGTATTTCTTGACTCAAGAGCTTGCCTTTGTCCTCCACTGCAAGATCTCATTAGTCTGTCTTGCAGTCTGCAAAGAGCATCAGTCAGCATTGGCAGTCCTCTCAGAGACCAATCTCGTTGCCTATTTAGGAGGTATAAAATTTTCTATGCACAATTTGGTGTGCTAGGTGTCTCCTTGTCATCAGAGAAACTGGGTGACCTACCACTAGAAATGGTTGCTATGTCAGCCTCTTTGCAGAACCAGGCCTTTGAATACTCATGCTTAATTCATGATTTCTCCCAGATAATCACACCAGTATATGACTCACATGTACTTGTGAACCAGCCTCTGCCTCATTCCTAAAACAGAAAATCACATGCTATGCATAGAAGGCTGTAGTAGTGATGTGTGCTTGTAGCTATCAGAGGGTAGATAAAAGCACTTGGAGGACAGATGCTATGGCACATAAAAGATATTCGCCACCTTGAGTAATGGGCAGGGCCCATCAGGGATAAAGACTCATCATGATGAGCAATATCATCTCAGCCTTGGGAGCAGCATGTGGAGAGCAAGCAACTAACTGTGCAGCAGAATGAAGTCCTTTCAATCATAAGGAATCTTTTATGGCCTGGGAAGGAGATAGCAAAGTGGCATTTTCACTCAAGTCTGTAGGTTTAATGATGTTTTATTACTAGGCTGAATGAT
Organism: Rhineura floridana; assembly: GCF_030035675.1. Taxonomy (NCBI): domain Eukaryota; kingdom Metazoa; phylum Chordata; class Lepidosauria; order Squamata; family Rhineuridae; genus Rhineura; species Rhineura floridana. Next base: position 159,006,079 of record NC_084481.1, on the reverse strand, counting down.
TAGGGCCATTCTAACCCATTGGCATTGTGGTACGAGAAGCATGGGGGAAAGGAGCATAGGGAAGGAAGATTAATTCAAAATATTGGAATGATCAATTGCAGGTATGAATAGAAATGCCACTTTATTACTGCATAGTCTGCCGGAGTCCTTCAAAACAACATCAACAACACCAGACAATCAAGAGAGAAGTGGTATATTGGAAAGAGGCAAGCCATTAGAGGAAATGGAGAGTCCTTTAAGTAAAAGGAAATGCTGTGCATTTGCCAGCTCATTATTGTATCCCCCTGCCCATTCACTTTTTGAAAAGTCCCTTAATTTCATTTATGTTTCCTACAAGGGCATAGAGGGCTGTACTTAGCTCTATTGCCCTCCCAAGCTATACAAATCTGAGATACTCTCCTATATTATTGATGCCTGTATTTATTGTTCATATTTCAAGTTTATACTAAATTATTAGACAAACTGCTTCTTTTAGTTCCATACTGCTGCAAGAGAAGAGGAACACCAATTTCTTCTCTAGGATTTTTTTTAAACCCAGTTAGAATGGCTGGTGCATTTGGTCTGTGATATTCGAGACGGGTACCCAGATAAAGTTGAGTTGAATTGGATTTAAGCACATTTACAGCATAATCCTAACTCTTATCTACTCAGTAGTAACTTCCACTGAGTTCAGGGGTGGTGGTGGTTACTGCTTGGTAAATGGGGCTAGGATTGCAATCTTAATTTTCTCTGGGTTACATCTCTTGGTTTTAGAACCCTCTGTGATATAACAATCATCTTGAAGGAGGCTTTTTTAACTTAATTGATTGATGGATGGATTGCATTTATTTATATGCCAACTTCCCACAGCAAGCTGTGCCCAATGTGGCTTACCACAAAAATTCAAATTATACAGCATTAGGGCAGGGGAGAGAAGTCAGTTTACAGAACGTAATAATGAATTTAAATACGCCAATTTTTAGTATTTAGGATGGCTATTTTCATAACCAAGTTGAATCTAGTATTCACACACATTTCAGACAACATTATATTTATAGGGGTTTGGTTTTATGCCATTTTAAAATATTTTGAAGTTTTCTTGACCAAAGGAAGCATCAGTTTGTAACTGGAAAAAATAGCTAGAGGGCTTAACTGATACTAGCAAAGTTCCTGTCACAATGATGAACTATACTTATTTTCTCTGTTACACATTAATGGTAGCCATTCACTTCTGTGGGATCAAAGTAAGTGGTTGCAATTAGGAACATAGTGGAGAAGACAGACCTACCTTGACATTAGGGTGTCAGGTTATTAATGGAGAGGAGGGGGGATTTGAAATTTTGCTTCTCTTCATTGTGTCCCCATGTGAAACTACATTACTTCTTCCCACAGAAGTGAATGACTGCCATTATCTATTAAGAGAGAACATAAGTACATTATGCTATGATGGGAATCCTTTGTTAGTTTGAAATAAGAGAACCTTGTGGGAGCATCCCCAACAGAAAAGAAGGTGTGCACTGCACTAGCCAAGAGTCAAATCACTAAGAGAAATCAATGTGTATTGAGACAGGTATAAATCACAAAGAGTTTCTAAGTTTCTTCCAAATACCTTTTGTGAGCCATGATGAAGCCTGTTCTGTCTGAAGGCATTATAATGTAATCCATCTACAGTGAACACAAAGCAGGAAAAAAAAGTCTGAGGTATGTTAATTAAATAAGCACAGCAGATTTGGTTTATTAATATGTTCTTTGGTACCGAAGGTTATTGGTATCCTACAATGAGGGAGTGGGAGAGATACCTTTTACTAGGCAACTTTTGTTGAAGACTATGCAAGATGGGCAAAATGGAAATCTGGTCAGTTACAGATCCCAGTTACTTCCTAAAACAGCTACTTGTATCTTGAACAGGTAGCTAATTTTCCCCCTATCCTCAATACAAATGAGGAAGCAGATGGTAAAGTAAAAACTCCTAGTTCTCAGTAGATAGAGCAGGAGACCCTGTGGAAGCCCTTGTCATGCTGTGGAACAGCGAGGCACTTCAGGCTCTTGACACAGTTGCCCCTGAGCGCCCTCTCCAGAATTGTGGAGCCCAGTTTGAACCTTGGTACACCAGTGAGCTAAGGGCAATGAAACAGGCTGGACCACAGCTAGAGTGCAAGTGGCAAAAGATGTGCTGTGATGTGATGTGCTGTGAGGCTGATCGAGCATGAGTAAAACATCATAACTGTGCCTCCTATGCAGTGGTGAGGGTGGTGAAGAAGGCCCACTTCTCTGCCACCATCATATCCTCAAGTAGCCGTTTAGCTGAGCTTTTCCATATTGTCAGGGGTCTGTTGGCATCAACTCCAGGAAACAGAGTTTTAGACCCTTTGGAGGCCTACTGTGAATTATTTGCAAGGCACTTTGAGGGTAAAGTTGCTTTCCTATGTCACAGTCTTGATGCACCATCCACATCTTCTGTAGTCCCCAGTGAGGTGGCTAGTGCAATGTCTGCTGCAACTTGGGCACAGTTTCAATTGATGCAGTCTGATGACGTAGACAAGGTGCTTGTGATGATGCGGCCAGCAATGTGTCCTCTTGACCCTTGCCCTTCTTGGCTTATTAAAGCTTGGCAAAGGGGTTTCACCGAGTGGATCAAGGATGTGGTCAATGCATTGTTGCGGGAGCGGTTCCAGCCATCTGACAGTGGCGGTAATCTGACTGCTCCTGAAAAAGCCCAACCTGGACCCATTGGTTTGTGACAACTGCTGCCCAATCACAAATACCCCCTTCCTAGGGAAGGTGATTGAGAGGGTTGTGGCGCAGCAATTGCACTACTCCTGGATGAAAGAGATTATCTTGACTCATTCCAGTCTGGATTCAGGCCTGGTTATGGGACTGAATAGGCTTGGTCACCCTGATGGATGACCTTTATCAGGAGAAGGACAGGGAGAGTGCGACCCTATTATTCTTTCTTACTTGATCTCTTGGCGGTTTTTGATACCATTGATAATGGTAGCCTTCTGGGCCGACTTGGTGAGATGGGTATTGGAGGCACTGTTTTACAGTGGTTCTGATCCTATCTCCAAGGTCATTTTCAGAGAAAAGCATAGGGTGGTTGTCTTTCGGCACCCTGGCAGTTGTGCTGTGCAGTGCCACAGGGTACCATCTTGTCCCCCATGCTGTTTAACATCTATATGAAGCCCTTGAGAGCGGTTATCAGGAGATTTGGGGCAAGGTGTCAGCAGTACGCTGACAATACTATTTCTTTGTAACATCTGAATTGGGAGAGGCCATGCCTGGAATCTGTGGTGGGCTTCATGAGGGCCAATAAACTGAGTCTGAATCGTAGCAAGATGGAGATGCTGTGGGTTGGTGATTCCTGAGTTCGGATAATTGGTCTGTTGCCTGCTAGGATGGGGTCATACTCCCTCTGAAAGAGCAGGTCTGTAGTCTAGGGGTGCTCCTGGATCCATCTTTGTTGCTGGAGGCCCAGGTGACCTCAGTGGCTAGAGGTGCCTTTTACCAGCTTCGGCTGGTAAGACAGCTGCAGCTGTTTCTGGACCAGGATAGTCTGACCATTATTGTCCATGCACTGGTAACCTCCAGGCTGGATTAGTGTAATGCGCTCTATGTGGGGCTACCCTTGAGGCTGGTCTGGAAGCTGCAGCTGGTGCAAAATGCAGCGGTGTGACTATTGCCAACATGTCACCCCACTGTTGAAAGAATTGCACTGGCTACCTATTAGCTACTGGGCCAAGTTCAAGGTTCTGGTTTTGTGTACAAAGCCCTATACAGCTTGGAACCAGGATACCTGAAAGACCGTCTTATCCCTTATATACTCAGTCAATCACTGCACTCTACAGGTGAGGGCCTCCTGCAGATACCATCTTATCAGGAGGTCCCTTCTGCACAACACAGGAAATGGACCTTTAATGTAGTGGTACCTGTCCTTTGGAATTCCCTCCCCTTAAATCAGAGCTTGGAAAAGTCACTTTTTTAAACTACAACTCCCATCAGCCCCAGCTAGCATGGCCACTGGATTGGGCTGATGGGAGTTGTAGTTCAAAAAAGTAACTTTTCCAAGTTCTGCCTTAAATAATAGACAGGCAGCATCTCTGTTATCTTTTCAGCACCTACTGAAGATCTTCCTCTTTCAACGAGCCTTTTAAGTAGAGCCCTTATCTCAGTCTGCATCTGTGTTGGAATTGCTTTTTAATATGTTTTTAAACCTTCTTGTTTTTAAAATGTTTTAAAACCTTTTTTAAAATGTTTTTAAAGATGTTTTGTTTTAATATATTTTAAAGTCTGTTTTTTACAGCACCGGGGGGGGGGGAGAGCCTGGCTGGGAATCCGGAATCTGTGAGTTCAAATCCTCGCTCATGTCTCTTGGGTATCAAGGGCCAGCTAAAGATCACCCCCACAGTGAGTGGCTCAGGGGTTACATGCCCTGCCACCTGTGCAGCTGCGGGCAAGCTGCATAGTCCCAAGGAGCCCAGTTGCCCCCCAGCTGGAGTTGCACACAAGGAAGGGGCTGGCTTGTGCAGCTGTGGCAAGCTGAGCAGGCCCTAGCCAGCTGGGGAGGACTAGCCTCAGAGGGAGGCAACGGTAAACCCCCTATGAATACCGCTTACCATGAAATCCTTATTTGTAGGGTAGCCATAAGTCGGGATCAACTTGAAGACAGTCCATTTCCATTTCAAAGTCTGTTTTAATGATGTTTTAAAGTGTTTTTAGTGCTTTTGTTTGCTGTCCTGAGGTCCTACTGGGAGGACGGGTGGGATATAAATCTAATAAATAAACAAACTTGTATTGATATTCACTAATATGCAAAAAACCTTGCGGTTTAAGAATGTACCTATAGCCCACAGATATTTCTACCAAACTTTAAAAAGCAGGGAAATTGAGCAGCTATAGTGAATGCACCAGGGGAGCAGGAGACCTGAACTCCTCTCTGAGATATTGTACTGCCCTACAAAGTTGTCAAAATGCAAACACATTTTGGGTTGGTCTTTCACAGTCCAATCCACTTGCTGTGTAGCTTGGAAGAATTTGGTAACATGTGCCTCTGAGCATATGGTGAGTGGTGGCAACACCTGTAATCAGCCCAAATAATAGAAAGAAGATATGTCCTGTGCTGATCTTGTTTTAGCAGGGAGGAAGCAACATTATTAAGACAGTTGATATAGTTGAGATGGTCACTTTAAATATGTCTGATTTACTTTGCAATTTTAGTGAAGTTTCCTATAGGTATTAGTGAATTTCCTTGCTTTTTAATCCGGGTGGTAAGAAATGGGATCCTGTGCAAGTTCGCTGAGAATGGATTGATCATTTGCATGCTTATTGAGTTAAGTGGGATTTACAGACACACACACACGGCAATCATGCTTAGGATAGGTGAAACCGACCACAGGGGATGGGGAAGGGGGAGGAGGGAGGGGTGGAAAGGCAGAGGGGAGGACTGGGATGGGAGCAGGCAGGAGGGGGAGGGGAGAAGAAGGACAGATGTGGTCATTTGCATGTTTATTGAGTTCAGTGGGATTTACTCCCGTGCAATCATGCTTAGGATAGGTAAAACTGATCGGAAGTGGGAGAGGGATGGAGGGCTGGAGTGGGCAGGGGAGGCGGAAGAAGGAAGAGGGGACGAGGCAGGGAGAGGAAAGGGGAAGGAGGAAAAGGCAGGTCTGATCATTTGTATGATTATTGAGTTGAATCGGATATACTCCTATGCAATCATGATTAGGATAGGTAAAACTGACCAGGCTGGGCCTGGAAACCAAGATGTCTTCTGTATCTTTCAAAGTTGTGCTGGGGGAAGGGAGAATTCTACCTTGTGGTTTTTCCCATTACAATGTTGCAAGAACACCTGCACATGGCTGACTTTCTCTTCTACTAAAGATACAGGATCAGTCTCAGGCCCTGAACCTGGCAACCCTACCTCCCACCCAAATTTAAAACAAAGCTGTCCCTGGCCACATCCACACCAGGCCTCTATTACACTTTGGACAATCATTATTTATTTATCTATTTATTTAGTGTATTTATATACCGCCCCATAGCCAAAGCTCTCTGGACGGTTTACAATAACTAAAAGCATTAAAAACAAATATACAAATTTAAAAACACATCCTTTAAAAACAATTTAAAAGAATTTATCATGGCTTCTCTCAAAGCCATGGCTCAAAGCCAATCATGGCTTCTCTCAAAGAATACTGGGAAGTGTAGTTAGTGAAGGGTGCTGAGAGTTGCTAGGAGACGCCCTATTCCTCTCACAGACCTTCAGTCAGAGTGGCTGACTGTTAAACCATTCTCTCAGGGGAATAGGAGTCTCTTAGCACCCTTCACAAACTACACTTCCCAGGATTCTTTGAGGGAAGCCATGACTGTCTCAAGTGAAATCAAGTCTGGTGTGGGTGTGGCCCTCTGATTAGCCAAGCCCAGCAGCTGTGAGGCTTTTAGAACACTGACAGTTGGTCCTTACTGAGCATGCCCTGCGTTATAATAGGCTTCCAGCCAAAATTTCTTAAATTAATTAAAAATCAACCAGGCATTTTTTTAACTTTTAAACTGCAGTAGATGAAGGTCAGAGTATGGGGCAAGATCAGTATTAGGATTACAGGTACTGATTTTTAATGAATTTCAACAGATTGAGAACTCTGGCAGAAAAAAGTCCAAAAGGGCTCTGAGGTTTTTCTCTCTCTTTTTAGACTTTGAACTCTCAATTCTCTCTGACTGTTTTGTGTATCGTCATGAAAATTGACAGGGTTGTTAAGCAAGCGTTTCTGAGTTCAGAACTATACGTTTTTTAAGGTTTTGTTTTGAAGTGAGCTTATGGGAAGCCTCAGAATGGCATGCGGGGTATTTTCCATTTAACATTGCGGCTCGTGCCTGTATAATGTAACCACAATCTATCCATCTGCCCTTATTTACTTCAATTAATTGGGGAAATTAGTAAGCACCAATGTGCATGCAAATAAAAGAACATCTATAGTTATAAGTGCCAAAATGACATAAAACAGTAAAATGACTATGTGACTTGAATTGCTAAAATGCAATATGTACAAAAGAGTGAGACAGTTGAAGTAAAATTGTACACAGACTATTCAAACCCACATTGCCTGGACTAACAGCTTACAAACAATGTTTCTATGATGGTGCAAGAGAGAGAGAGGTTGGGCAATCTTGATGTTACCATATGAGGAGCAGGGAGTGGTGCTAGGGACCTGGGAGTCTGAAGCAGAGACCTAGGATGTGCCATGGGAAACTCAAATGCAAATGATGACATGGGTTTGGGCCATATGGGGGCAGAAAGACAACATGATTTAGGAGGTGGAGAAGCTGGAGTTTCACTTGAAAGATATATATTTTAGGACCAACCCTATTCTCTTGATTGTAAATTGTTTTAATTGGTTTTAATATTGTACTTTTATATTGTTGTAAGCTGATCTGGGACCTTATGATGGGGCGGATTAACAACAACAACAATAATGATGATGTTGATAATGAATGAAATACTAATAATTACTTGTTCCAAGGAAAGGAGGAGGAAAGGGGTGAGTTTCTTCAATTTCACCTTAATCCAAGGATTTAGTGTTTGGGCTGTATAGAGATTCTTAGCACATGTTTCTGGATGCAAGTCACAGTCTACAACTATTGAGAGGCAAACATTGGACCATCCAGGGCACTGGCAATGATGGAGGGGGGGCTGAAGGTAGGCAAATGTTTGCAGGTTACGGTTGAGCTCCATGTCATGCAGTTTCCAAGCAAGCAACCCAGGATCATTAGAATCCTCTCAAACTGGAAGAGTTTCCTTAAGGACAGGATGTGGCTTTGTGTCCCACTTAAGGATCCTGACTAACTGCAAGAAATTAATAAACACTTTATTCTCAGTAGTAGCACCTGACTTTGGGATTCTCTCACCCTTTCAATCAGGCAAGCTCCCACTCCCATTGGGTTTTGATGCCATGTTTAAAACATTTTTGTTCTGCTGGCCCATTGGTTGATGGGAGGGTACTGCTGCCATTTGATTTTTCAGATGTGAAAGGTGATTTTGTATCTGATGAAGTGCTGCTTTTAACAAGCTTTTATTGTTAAGTTATATTTGTAGGGTCATACAGTATACTGTATTCTGTTTTGACCTGCCATATGACATTTGGGTGAAGGCTGTAGCAGCTCATGTGGTAGCACGTAGCTGGCCTCCTGACACCAGTGTCATTGTCGCTTACCTGGATGTGTCTGGAGTGCGGCAGGGTGTGATGGCGAAGCTGAATGGGCAAACTGGCAAAGTCAATCCAGCACTCCCAGTGGTGTGTCTGTGAAGCTCAGACCTCACCATCACCTTGCCCTGCTTGAGCTCCATCCAAGTGAAGGTGCAATTACACGTGAATCAGAAGAGCAGTTCTGTGGCTCCGCCTCACCATATCAGCCACTACTGTGTAAAGGGCAGGATATAAATACTGAAAAATATATGGCAAGAGAACAGGATAGAGGATGCTAGGGGTGTGTGTGTGTGTGTTGGTAGTAAGATAGCTGAACCTGGACCAACTCATCCTGGATCATCCCAGCAAAATGATTTTGTGTGTGTGTGTGTGTGCGCGCGCGTGCGCGATTAATTTGCTTTTTTAACACATTCATAATCAAGGTTTACCTATGCTTTCTACCTTAACAAATGAAAGCAAAGTGTGTACAATGAAAGCAAAGTGAAATGTTCTGAAGTCCTATAGATTTTTTTTTATGGCAGAGTTAAACATGAGCATAACTCTTTCCTGCTCAAATTGATGGGACTCAAAAGTGGCTTGTGGCACTTATGTACAATCCAGTTATAGTTCAGCATTTTAAGTCTTGTTTATAAAAGCATTGGATGTTTTCCTAAATAACTCTGGTTAATGTTATATATTCACCATAGATCTCTTGTGAGCACCTAGGACTGTTACACATTGAATTACAGTTGAGCATTCAAAGTGAAGGAAAACTGCTAGGAGCAAAGCTTAAAGCGGTGGAGGACAGTGTTGTCTATTGTACATCTTGGAAATGTGATCCAAATGTTAATTATCAGAAAGGAATGCAGATGTGAGACTCATTCACACCTGTATCCACCTTAGCAATATAATGTCTGAAATGCTGTTACATGGATCTTAGCTAGTGGGGAATTTTATGTACCCACACATATATAATCATAGATATTAAGAAGGCACATTTTTTTTATAATCATAAACTTCAGGCCTATTGGGGCCCTGAGATTCATACGTTTAGGGAACCCTGAATCTTAGCATTTAATTCAGATCTGAAAGAAAGAAAACCTGTTGCAAAACAGCAGCGGTCAAAGAGACCTTCTGTTTGTTTGCCAAGACCCAATGCAGAAAATTAATTACTTTATTGTTCGGAATCAAGGAGCATTTCAATTATGAGAAAAAGCTGTGATTAGTAGGAATTGCCAATATTTGATTCTTGAATCCATCTAAAGGAGAAACGTTTTATAGCATAATCAAACGTTTTAATGAAGAGAAATAGGGAGATTTTAATAATGATTTAAAAACAATCCAGTGTATTAAATTTACAAATTTATAAGTGTGTTTTCATAACGAAAAGGGTACATCTGGGGTGGCCTGCTTGCCTGCCTCTATACCTCTGAGGCTGAAGGATACTAGTTAGCCAGAGTCACCCAGTTTTCCTTAGTCTGTGTGGTTTCACAATGTAGCTCAGGGGTTTAAACAAAATCCTCTTTCATGAGTTATGTATTTCATAAGTAAGGAAATGGGATTTCTGAGAAAGTATGAGGACACAAGAACCCCTATGGCAAAGGAATAGAACTGGGGGTGCTCATACATTCACAAACACCCTGAGTTGAGGCAAAACTTAACTCTAGGGAACTTGTCCACATTTCTCCGGTGTACCTGAGTCAGCCTGACCCATCAGGAAACAATGGCATACAGAATGTACCAAGTATGCTTGAAAGCATATTCACAATAGTAACTGTTCCAACTACAACCAAAATTCATTAGTCTTGAAGAGACAGTAGGACAATGGTAACATTTATGATATGGACAGAATCTTGGAATCACCACTGGAGTTAGCTAATGCTTTCTGATTGGCTTGGAACGATGTTATGTGGGCAAGGACTCATGAGATTGGTGAAATCATTGTCACATGCTGTAACTGTACTCTATAAAAGAGCTTGCACACAGTGCCTCAGTGCAGCCCTCCCTGGGAGGCTGGCCCTGCATATGCTTGTAAGAATCAAGGCCTACCTTTTGCTTCAAGCCTGTGTCTTCAATTTTATTCAAGGACCCCCAGCAAAAGATCCTAAGGAGAAGAATTCTCCAACAAGCTACAGGTATGACAGGGTTTATTTTAGGACAGTGTTTGTCAACTTGGAGCCCCCAGATGTTGTTGGACTACCATCATCCTTGCTGGGGATGATGGAAGATGTACTCCAAAAACATCTGGGGACACAAGGTTGAAGAACACTGTTTTAGGACATGTCAGTTATATGAATATGATCTGTCAGCACTTTGGATTATTTACTTTGGAGATTCAGAAGAATGACTAATTTTCACATTTGTAATCCCTGATAATAAGGAGAGAAGGAGAACTAATTTAAAATGTGTTAGTACTGCCAGATGCACAGCTCTTGCTAGACTTTCTGGACATTTCTTGTAAAAGGAAACAGTGTAAAAAGAATTAATTCTTTAGTGCAAAAAGTGTTTTGTTAGTTTGTACTTTATCTGTAGAAATACTGTCAGTGGCGTCACTAGTGGGAGTGCGGACCTCCGGTGAGTGCCCTCCCAGGGGCATGGACGAGGTGGCTGGGCTTGCGTGCGTACACGCATGCATGCGCACTCAAGGCCAGCCACCCCGTCCATGCCCCTGGGAGGGCGCGCGCCGGAGGGGCACCCAGCCGGAGAAGGCCTGGGAATGCCAGCACGCCTCCCTCGCCCCGCCGACGCTGCTCCTGGTCTTGCCCACCCACCTCCGAGGAGGAGTTGGAGCAGCCTTGCCGGGCAACGGTGCGGGGCGGGGCGGCTCTGGGTGTCACCCCCTCATGGTGACACCCGGGTGTGGGCCACACCCTCCGCACCCCAGTAGTGATGCCCTTGAATACTGTCATATAGCATAACACTGGCCTTAATTGTGGTGTTTGTAGAAATGCAGTAAGATTTTTTTTTGGCAGATATTTTCCATGTATGAAAACTGTCTATGTAAAATTGCCAAGCTAGAAAGGGATGCCATGATCCAGCCAAAGCTATACACTTCAATGGGCCATTAGTTTTAATGGGGAAATTTAAGCACAGGCATTAACTTTGTACTGAAATCAAAAGGGCTTAAAAGTAAATCACTTTGGATAGATTGTGCCCTACATCTGATACTAGCAGTGGTTAGAAATGGTGGGATACTAGTTTGGGTATGGTTTAATTTGGATTGAGCAGGGGATTGGACTCGATGGCCTTCTAGGCCCCTTCCAAGTCTACTCTTCTATGATCTTCCATCTTCTCACATACCTATTTACTAACAGCTACTGTCAGCAAACTGGAGAAAGAAGGAATGGAGGTCTCCCTCCTCTCCCCTCCAGCATCTGGTCATGTGATATATTGATGGCAACTGTAGCACAAATGTGTCAGAGACTAAACTTTTTGTTGTTGCTGCTGTGGCAGTGTCCTCCACCTCCTCCTTCCAGTCATTGGAAAAGACTCTTTACTTTCTTCATTAATAATCTTTGAAGCGCATTCAACTCCTTATCTAGGAAAGTAGATTTCCTATGGGATTTGCTGACACTTTTACATGCAGTAGATTTCAAAGCATATTCACCAAACATCTTTTAGACAAGAAGGGAATATGACAGCCTACAACTATAACCCCCACTTTTTTTGTTTTGCCACTTGAGGCCTGTAATCTTTACAGACAGAAAATGTTTCAGATATTTAAATGATCAGTGTGATTCCCTTTTATCAGCTCCTCATCCCTATTTTAAATTTATGCTATGGAAAGTTGCCATTAAAAGTAGCAAGCACAGAACCATACATCCATTTTGCGCATAGGCAGAGGAAGTTGTGCACACTTAAGCTCAAGGTATATATACATGGGTTATATGAATGAGCACAGATGAGCCACAGAAATCTGTGCTAATCAAATGGATTTTCAAATAGAAAAATAATATATTTCCTAACAAAGGTAACATTGATTTAATAAAGATGGTTTTTATTTTAAAAAATTACTGAACATTTGTGCAATTTTTGCACATCTCAAGTTCTGCATTGGATTCCTGGCTTGAGCAGGGGGTTGGACTCGATGGCCGTATAGGCCCTTTCCAACTGTACTATTCTATGATTCTGTGACTTCTCTTATCTAGTGTTTCCACCTGTCCCCACCCCACTCCTTTGGAGCATATTAGTTTTATGGGTAATTCACTTTATCTGACTAAGGAGCAGTAGCTCATTGCCTGTATGCATATTCCAGAATGCGAAGTGGCCATTTTTCATTAAGGATGGTTAAAGCATTTATAACCATAAGGATGTCCATTCAGTACTGTCTGCAGTTTCTGGTCTTCTACGTGCTTATATAAAATGTAAAATGCAAATGTATAGTGTATGGCTAGGGGGGCTTGTTTGTTTCAAATCACATCTCTAGATTTTATTCTGTTAAAAAGTTTACTTTGCAATGTTCATTTGCATCTGGAAAACACAACATCTTGATTACACAGCCAAAGGCCACCACCAGTTTAATAAAAAGTGGAATGCCAGTATAAATCAGGGGCAGGAGCAAGGGCGGCAATCACCCCCCCCAAAAAAACAAGGAGCTTGCTCCCTACCTAGGATATTTCACCCACCTAGAAATATACTTTGCCTCTTCTGTGCCCCAGAATTTTTTTTCTGGTGTTGTTGCTGGTCAAAACACAATGAAAACAAACTAACCTCGTAATCCATGGCAATGTCTAATATATTTTACGACAACAATAATAAAAGCTATAACATTAAAAAATGGCCCTACTCCTTTAACAACAGAGTTGGAAGTTGCCTGCAACCAATATATTTGGGAGATTTCCTTTTTCACCAAGATGCTTGCCAAGATATTTTATATCACACCACATATCTTCCAGCTAAAGAAATAATTCAAAGGTATAATGAGATCATCAGAATATATATATATATTTACAAGCATAAGGGATGGGAAATTCTAGCATAAAAGAGAAAGAGGGACCATAAAAAGGGGGGAAGAAAATGCAAAAGGTGAGCATGTGACAATGTAATGTTCCTCCCACCGGCACCACCTGTGATACTCCCACCCATGGCTACCAGGAGGGAGAAACGTAGTTTTTATTTTTCTTTAGCTCACCCTAGCACAGATCTCTCAAGATCCCACTGCTAGGCAGCACCACCAGCCACTCCCTGTAAACAATACTGCTAGAGACTTTGCCTTAGTCTCCCTATGGCTTGTTACTTTGTGTCTGGGTGCCCTTGCTGTTCACAACCCCCCTGTATCTTTGTCTATAAAGCATACAATCCTGGGTTGCTCTGGATACTTGACGATGTTACATTTTCTTCCTTCACCGCTGCCACCATTAGATACAGTTTCCCTTCAGCCTTGGTAATTGCCCTGCCCTCCTTTCTGGTCTGTATATCCCCAGCCAAGAATCAGGCTTTTGGTAAACCAATAAAAGTATTTATTTGATAACACTAGGAAATAACAAGATTATAATAATAATAATAATAAAATTTTATTTAGCAGACGCCCATCTGTCCAACTGAACGGACACTCTGGGCGACGTACAATATAAAATACAATATAAAATACAATCTGCTCATATACATAATCATCACATTAATATCATAACATCTCATCTGAAGACCATCTTACATTAATACAGTGTAAAACCTAACCCACCCCAGAGATCCCATAGGCCTGCCTGAAGAGCCAGGTCTTCAAGGCTCGGCGAAAAGTCAACAGGGAGGGGGCATGCCGAAGGTCAAAGGGAAGTAAGTTCCAGAGGGTGGGGGCCACGATCGAAAAAGCCCTCTCCCTGGTCCGCACCAACCTAGCTGTCTTAGTCGGTGGGACCGAGAGAAGGTCCTGTGAGGCTGATCTTGTCTGGTGGCATATTTGGTGATACTGGAGGCGCTCCTTCAGATAAACTGGGCCGTGTCGGAAGGCAGAGCTGGGGTCCCAATCCCGGGGAGCTGGATCCCGGAGAGTTGGGAGAAGAGTATTCGGATGGATGGCAGAGGGAAGGGGGAGGAACTTCCCCCCTTTGGAGCGAAGACGAAACAGAGGAACTGCCAGTGATAAGGTCGCTTAGCAACGGGGAGCCTGAGCCCTCCCTGGACATTCTCACGCCTCCCCCTCTTTCAGGCTCAGAGCAAGAGGGGAAAGAGAGAGGGCTGCTCACAGCCAAAAAGCGGGGAGGCAGTTTACCATCAGCCCCTCCCCTATCCCCCATCCTGGAATCGGAAACTTCAGAAGAGGAGGGGGTGATGCTTCCCCCCTCACCGCGCACACGCAGACAGCTGAAAAGACAGGAGAGAAGGGGAGAAGGCGGGCAGTACCTGAGGGGCAGTTAAGGAGGAGTGAAAGATTGCGCGCCCGTTTGGCCCCTTCTTAAAGAACAGGCGGGAAGAAGTCCCTTGCTCTGTCAACTTTCTCCCAGTGCCGCAGGACCTGTATCCCTGTATTGCTTCATGAGAAAACGCAGTCTTTGTTTGGACATTACCCTAATAAAACACGAATTAACTACAGCCGTTGGTCTGGTTCCTGAGTCACATCCTGGGCCTGACAGCTTGACAGAGCCACCTAAATCACCCTCAACACTCTCTTCACTTGACTGGGACAAGATGTCAAAGGGAGCAGCGGGGGGGACGAACCCCACTTCTGAGACGGAAGAAGTGGAACTCTTGAGGACTAAGGTAGCTGATTTGCAGACGGATGTCCAAGCCCTGCTAGCAGCAGTCAAGGCGCTGAAGACGGATAATCAAACCTTGAAGGCCACGATAGACCAGATGCAAACAGCCCCTCCAGCTGCCGTAGTAAAGGTTCCCATTGGATTGCCCCCAAAATACGCGGGACAAAGTGATCAGTTGGCAACCTTCGTGGCTCAATGTGAGTTATATCTGGATGTCAGGCACACGGAATTTCCAGACGATGGGGCTAAAGTAGGTTTCGTGATTAGCCTCCTGGAGGGAGAAGCTACAAAATGGGTGACTCCGTATCTCGTGAGAAAGGATACTGTCTTAGGAAGGTACAGAGGATTTATACAGGAGATGACCGAGATGTTTCAAGACCCGAAAGGGCTGAAACAGTAGCGCGGCAACTAGGTGCTCTGAAGCTAGCTAAAGGGACTGTTTCCGAGTACACTAACACTTTTAAAATTCTGTCCCAGGAAACTGGCTACAATGACGCCGCCCTGATGTTTATGTACCGGAGTGGATTAAATGCTGAAATCCTGGATGAGTTGGCCAGGACCTCCCCCCCCCGCTGACCTACCAGGGCTCATCCGGCTATGCCTACAGATAGATCACCGGATGGAAGGAAGGCGCCTGGAAAGGAAGCAGGAGGTCCCGAGATACTCAGCCTCGGCATCCCGCAACAAGACCCTTCCCACTGCAGGGATGGCAGGTAATGCAACTGAGGGACAGGGAGGGGCTAGGCCAAGACTGTCGGAAGAAGAAAAGGAAAGACGACGCCGGGAACGTTTATGCTTTTATTGTTCAAAGCCGGGCCAGAGACTGTGGACTGAAAGGGGGGAAAGCCGAGCCATCGGGAAACTAGAACACCCAGTCCACGTGCAGGCCGGTGGACTGGGGGCAGCGTTGTATAAAGGCCCCCCAACAATCCAACCTCCCTCAAAGGGGGTGTTGGTCTTGCCTATTCGTATTACAACTTCCAGAGGAGTGGTGTTTAATTCCACTGCCTTAATTGACAGTGGAGCCTCCACAAATTTTATTGATGCAAAGTTAGTCAAGCGTCATGGAATTTCCCGGTGGAAACTGGACGCTCCCCTAGCTGTGGAGACTATCGATGGGAGACCCCTGAAGTCAGGAGGGGTGACACAAGCCACGGAGGAAGTGAAACTTCAAATCCCTGGGCACGAAGAGTTCATTTTGCTATACGTGTCAGATCTCTCGAACTTTGAGGTGATTCTGGGAATGCCCTGGCTAGCAAAGCATGAACCCAAAATAAGTTGGAAGGAGGCGGTGGTGTGGTTCACCTCACAGTATTGCCAGGAGAACTGTCAACCTGAAGGAATCAAGAACACCCTAGCGGGGGCAGTGCAAGAGATCAAGCAAGTGACCCTGCCGCCAAAGTATGAAGAATTCAAAGATGTGTTTGATGAAAAAGAGGCAGAGACTTTACCCCCCCACCGCCCTTACGACTGTGCAATTGACCTAGTGCCAGGAGCCAGCATCCCATCAGGGAGAATCTACTCTCTCACAGAGAATGAGAGGGAGGCCCTGAAGGAATTCCTGGATAAAAACCTGAGGCGAGGATTCATACGCCAATCACAATCCCCTGCTGGAGCGCCACTATTGTTTGTGAAAAAGAAGGGGGGGAACTCAGACCCTGTAACGACTATCGCGCATTGAACCAGATCACCATCCCCAACAGCTACCCGCTGCCCCTGATCTCAGAGTTGCTGGACCGACTGCGCTCTGCAAAAATCTTCACGAAGTTGGATTTGAGAGGAGCGTACAATCTGATCAGAATGAAGGAGGGAGATGAATGGAAAACAGGATTCTTGACCGCTTACGGACAGTATGAATACCTGGTCATGCCGTTTGGGCTTTGTGGAAGTCCAGGAATTTTTCAAAAATTCATGAACGACGTGTTTAGAGACTTGTTGGACACGTATGTAATCTGTTACTTAGATGATATCCTGGTGTTCTCAAAGAACCAGGAAGACCACGACCAGCATGTGAAGACGGTGTTGAAGAGACTGAGAGAAAATCACCTGTATGCTAAATTAGAGAAATGTGGATTTGACCTCAAGTCTCTAGACTTCCTTGGATATCGAATCTCAGCGGAAGGTGTGGAGATGGACCCAGGGAAAGTAAGCTGCATATTGGACTGGGGCCAACCTGTCACCAAAAAGGATGTACAACGGTTTTTGGGGTTTGCCAATTATTACAGAAAGTTCATTCCAGGGTTTTCCAAATTAACAGCTCCTCTGACTGACTGTTTAAGGGGGAAGAAGAAGTTTCAATGGACAGAGAACACCACCGAGGCCTTTGAGGAGCTGAAGAGAAGGTTTGCTACTGAGCCCATTCTGCGCTTTGCTGATCCAAACCGCCCTTTCGTAGTGGAAGCAGATGCTTCAGATTTTGCCATTGGGGGGGTCCTGCTACAATTAGACCAAGAAGGGAAGGAGCTGCACCCCTGTGCGTACTTCTCTCAGAAGTTAAAGCCTGCAGAGAAGAACTACACAGTTAGGGAGAAGGAGCTGCTGGCCATCAAGGACTCTTTTGAAAACTGGAGACAATACCTAGAGGGGACCTCTCATCGAATTGAAGTGCGCTCCGACCACAAGAATCTTGAAAGCCTCCAAACCGCCAGAAAGCTGAACCAGAGACAGATAAGATGGTCCCAGTTCTTCACTAGGTTTAACTTCCAGATTACTTACCATGCCCAAGCCAAAAACCAGAGAGCGGATGCCTTATCCAGACAGCCACAATACAAAGAAAGTGAATCCGAGGACCAGCCTCAGTACGTAATCCCGCCAGAGAAATTAACGTTGGGAGTATGCCAGCCTTCATGGGAAGAGGAACTCAAAAAGGCACAACAAGAAGATGCAGACATGCTAAAATATCAGCAGGAGACGGGACAAGGTCAAGACTCAGAAGTAACCTTTCACTGGAGAAATGGACTGTTATGGTTCAAAACTGCCAGATATGTGCCAGAAGGGGAATTAAGGCTCAGAATCCTACGCCAGTGTCATGATTCCATCACAGCGGGACACTTTGGGATTTACAAGACCATTCAGAACGTGGCCAAGGACTTCTGGTGGCCTAAAATGCGTCGGGATATTGAGAGTTATGTAAAGTCCTGCTCTGTCTGTCTGCGGACAAAAACACAAACAGGGACACCAGCAGGACTGTTACAACCGTTGCCTGTCCCACACGAACCCTGGAAGGACCTCTCCATGGATTTTATAACTGATCTACCCAAGTCCCAAGGAATGACAGCCATCTTAGTAGTGGTGGATCTACTTACCAAAATGGCACACTTTCTTCCTTGTGCAGGGGCCTTAGAGGCTAAAGAAACGGCCAAGTTATTCATAAAAGAAGTTACCGGCTGCATGGATTGCCAAACAGCGTAGTCTCAGACCGAGGAACTCAGTTCACAGCCAAATTTTGGAGAGCAATGTGGAAACAGTTGCAGACGGAATTAAAACTCTCCTCCGCCCATCACCCCCAGATAGATGGGCAGACGGAACGCTTGAACGCCGTTTTGGAAAGATATTTACGAAGTTATGTGTCCTATCAACAGACTGACTGGGTATCATATTTGCACTTTGCAGAGTTCGCCTACAACAATTCTCTGCACTCCAGCACTCAACAAACCCCGTTCTTCGCTAATTATGGATTCCATCCTAAAGTCTTTCCAAGCAGCTCAGAAGGAATGCTGGTACCGGCAGCTGAGAACTTCCTTAAGGAATTGCAAGCGGCGCAACAGACACTGAAACAGCAGTTAAACGAAGCCAAAACGGAGTACAAGCGAGTTGCTGACCTGCACAGGAAGGAGGGCCCCCCCCTTCAACCGGGAGACCAGGTATGGCTGTCCACCCGCTTCCTCCAGATGCCGGGCAAATGTAGAAAATTTCAAGACAAGAGGGTGGGTCCTTTCGAAATAGAAACTCAAATCAATCCCGTGGCGTACCGACTGAAGCTGCCTGACATGTTTAAAATACATCCTGTGTTCCATCGATCCCTCTTAACGAAAGCCGCCCCTCCCAGTGAGTTACGGCCGGAGGAACCTCCCGGAGCTCCACTCCTGGTAAATGAGCAGCTTGAGTTTGAAGTTGAGGAGATCTTAGATTCCAGGATCAGACGCCACAAGCTGCAGTACTTGATTCACTGGAAAGGCTATGGGGTGGCTGACAGATCATGGGAAGATGCAGCTGATGTGCATGCTCCAGAATTGGTAAAACTTTTCCATCAACGTTTTCCCCACTGGCCCAAGCCAGACAAGGGGAGGGGGGCACAGCTTGGGAGGGGGGATGGTGTCGGAAGGCAGAGCTGGGGTCCCAATCCCGGGGAGCTGGATCCCGGAGAGTTGGGAGAAGAGTATTCAGATGGATGGCAGAGGGAAGGGGGAGGAACTTCCCCCCTTTGGAGCGAAGACGAAACAGAGGAACTGCCAGTGATAAGGTCGCTTAGCAACGGGGAGTCTGAGCCCTCCCTGGACATTCTCACGCCTCCCCCTCTTTCAGGCTCAGAGCAAGAGGGGAAAGAGGGAGGGCTGCTCACAGCCGAAAAGCGGGGAGGCAGTTTACCATCAGCCCCTCCCCTAACCCCCATCCTGGAATCGGAAACTTCAGAAGAGGAGGGGGTGATGCTTCCCCCCTCACCGCGCACACGCAGACAGCTGAAAAGACAGGAGAGAAGGGGGGAAGGCGGGCAGTACCTGAGGGGCAGTTAAGGAGGAGCGAAAGATTGCGCGCCTGTTTGGCCCCTTCTTAAAGAACAGGCGGGAAGAAGTCCCTTGCTCTGTCAACTTTCTCCCAATGCCGCAGGACCTGTATCCCTGTATTGCTTCATGAGAAAACGCAGTCTTTGTTTGGACATTACCCTAATAAAACACGAATTAACTACAGCCGTTGGTCTGGTTCCTGAGTCACATCCTGGGCCTGACAGGCCAGAACCATATAGGGTTTTAAAGGTTACTTTAGGAATGTTTAACAAGCGTATGGTTTCATATAGCGTCACTCTTATGTTTCCAGTTATATATATTATGTCCAAATATCAGCCTAATAGAATCCAAACCTCCCTCAGACCTCTGTCAACTCAATCCCAACTGCCTCCCTCTTCAACTCCTTTCCAATCACTCTCCTCTCAACTCCCCCCAACAACCTCCCCAACTCACCTGTCATCCTCTCATTTATACCTTCAGCCATTCAAACAGTCAGCCAATCATCATCCAACATTGTGCCGCATTCTAGCCCATGTACTCCCGCCTCTTACTCAATTCACTTACCATATATCCCTATATAAACCCGCACTTACCATATTTACAGAGGGACATCACAGACAACAGCTGACGCAATTAGCATCAGTTGTGTCAATTGAATGTGGTCTGTCAGAATAGCAGGTTTACCATGACAGTAGACCAACTAATCTTATATCCTATGGCTGGATTGCCATCATGATAACGGGGGGGGGGAACCTGCACAGGTAGGGTTAAGAAGCCGGAAGCTTAAGAAAAATTCAAATTTATTGCAGTTTTCCTGCCTGACGGAAGGTAGAAAGGGCCTCCCAGCCATAGCAATACTTTTGGATAGGGACTGGCTAAGTGATGCAGAGAGCTGATTGACCAGAGAATGAGAGATTAGCAGAAATATCTCCAGAAGTCTCTCTAAGTTTAAATGAATGTGTGAAACATGAAAGAATGTGGCTTTGAGATTTTTGGGGTGTGGAGAGGACATTTCTGGCAAATGGGTAACAAGTTTCCAACATAATCAGATGCTTCTAGGCAACTTTTTTAAAAAAAAATTCAGCTCCTGTGCAATTATATGACTGCTGTGTTGTTGAATATCTCATGGCAAAAGCATATCAGCAGTAAGAGGAAAAATAAATATTAGTCTTACTTATTATTACATTTCTGTTGGCATGGGGCAGAAATTATTTGATTGCTTCCTCATCGTTTCTACTGCTTTCCAAGAAAGTATCCTTTCAAAATCATCCTGCGCATGAATTTCCACAAGAACTTTACTATGCATGAATCTCCACATCAACTTAATGATGATTAACCTTTTCAGAGTTCACTCCCTAATCTCTTCTTTTAGCAGTATATTTGTGCTACCTCTCATCTAGCACCCATCACACAATATAATATCCCCAGGTAATGAAAAGTAGCTATGCCAAAGGGGTGACTGAATCATTGCTGTTTTTTTTTAATTAAAAAAAAGGACAGGGGGTGCAGATTAGAATGCTGGTCAGAGGAAACGCATAGCCTTCAAAGAACTTTTAAAAAAGATGAGAAAATGTTTGTGAAATTGCTAAGTGGTATGGGCTGCACTCTTGTTGGTGTTCACCACAATTTTTTTTTAAAAAAACTTATTCTATCACTCAAGCACCAAAATGCTATGTTGTCCGTTTTAAAATGATTGAGATCATTGCTTGGAAGGGGGAAAAAAGCTATAGAGTCATCTGGCATTTAAGAGGAGATTTTCAGTCAAACCAATATTCTCCCAATGAAGAGGTATTTCAGCTTGAACAGCGCTGTGCTTTGCTGAATATTGTTTCATTAAAGAACTGTGTCCTAAAGCTGCTCCAGTTGCCATCTACTATATTTGAATTTGTGGTGCAATTCTCTTCAGATGTAACTGAAAATGGCAAGCTATTAAAAGTGCATGACATTTAAGTTTCTTTTGTATAGTGTGTGTGAATCATGCATTCTTATGCTATTTTTTTGAGGGGGGATCATGGAACAGTGTTATGGAACTTGCAACTTTTAATCAACTACTCTGAGTTCCATTTCTACAGAGACAATCACTCTGCAGAAAAAGAATGTCTTCTAGAGATATGGAATACAGAGCTCTGCAGGCACTAGCCTTCCAATCTGAACATTCAAAACTGTGTTTTTGTGAAGCAGTGCAATTCCAGTGACTTTAGTTGAATTGCACTAGTGAGGATTCAGATTAAGCAAGAAGAGAATCACACTTCTCCGCATATTACTTGGAAGTTAATCACATCTATTTCAGTGGCATGTACTGATCCTCATGACATCAAGCTGGTGTTAGTGGGGCCACTGGATTGCTCTGCCCAAGATGTAGCGCTGTTGTCACATATACTGTGTTTTATACCCATGTAATGACAAAAATCTATTACAGTGCATAGTTATGATTTATTGTATTTTAAATTTCATTTTCTAATTCTAACTTTTTTTGTAGTTGAAAACTTTGTTAGGAAAATAATACATTTGCAGTTGGGGTCTTTTTCTGTATATGAATATGCATGTGCTGCTCAGTTTTGGGATGGTACCCCAAATTTGGATCTTTAGGCTCTCTTTTTGAACTTTGCACATGCAAACCAGGCCATATCCTTATTTAGAAACTGTTTAGGGCTCCAAATTGTGTGTCATCTGGTGAGTTGACTGCAGCTTTTGCATCTTTACTGTAAAAACACCTTCCATTATTTATCTTTTGCACAGAATTTTGAGATATTCCTTTACCAGTGTGTAGGCGACCATTTTCATTTTGTACATGAAGAGCTGATGCTGAGCTATAGCGCTTTATCTCAAGCCCAGTGGTGTTCATATTTTGAAGCCTAGTCTCTCACTTTCAGATCTAGCAGGTGGCTCAGGAAGAAAAGAAAGTACATTTTGAAGATCTATAAACGACAAAACAATATTAAAAATGATATATATTTCTTTGAACCAAGATAAACGATTGTTAGCAAGTGATATGTGTTGAGACTGGCTTTACAATGCCAAGATTATGTATTATCAACAACTGGTTGGCTATTGTGAGAACAGGATGCTGAATTAGATGGGGCGTTGACCTGATTCAGCAGGTTCTTTTTATGTTCTTAAGTGTTTTGTGAATTACCATCATGAATTAGGCATTTTCTGCATTTCATTTCCCTCTGACCTCAATGTTTGCAACCACCCCCCTCATACTTATAACTCAGGATAATTCATCTAATCAGATGTTGCCATTCATGAATGCTTATGTCACAATACATTTGCTAATCTTTAAGGTGCCACAAGACTTTTTTTTGTTTTTTATTATATTTATAATTTCCTCCAATTTTGACATGAAACAGATTTTTTTAATAGATTAAGCTTATTTGTACTTCATTGTTTAGTTTTGGCATCCATGGGTACATCCAATATAAGTCTCACACAGAGTACATCCACTGAAATCAATGGAATTACATCCATTGATTTTATTGGATCTACTGTAATTTAACTGGATATCACCCTATATTGAGGGAATCACAGAATAGTAAAGTTGGAAGGGGCTTAGGGCCATTGAGTCCAATCTCCTGCTCAATGTAGGAATTCAAATTAAAGCATACCTGACATATGGCTGTCCAAATACCTATTGAATGCCTCCAGTGTTGGAGAGCCCACCACCTTCCTAGGTCATTGGTTCCATTGTCGTACTGCTCTAACAGTTAGGTTTTTTCCTGATGTTCAGTCAAAATCTGGCTTTGTGTAGCTTGAGCCCATTATTCCACATCCTACACTCTAAGATAATCGAGAAGAGATCCTCGCCCTCCTGTGTGTGACAATCTTTCAAGTACTTGAAGAGTGCTATCATATCTCCCCCCAGTCTTCTCTTCTCAAGGCTAAACATCCCCAGTTCTTTCGGTCTCTCCTCATAGGGCTTTGTTTCCAGTTCCCTGATCATCCTTGTAGCCCTCTTCTGAACCTGTTCCAATTTGTCTGCGTCCTTCTTAAAGTGTGGTGTCCAGAACTGGACACTATATTCAAGATGAGGCCTAACCAGTGCCTGTTTAATTTTGTTTTTCTGTTTAATTTTAGTTATGACTTTTGATTTGGAGGCAATATGCTTCAGAGCATAGCTGTGTCAAATGTAACAGACTTACCACTGCCCCAATTAGTCTGATATTTCACTCTTCATTTGGATTTGCATCAAAAGGTATTGGTATAATTAGCTAAGTCAAAAGGAAGCAGTCTTAGCAAGGATGCCACATAGTATTTATATCCTATCATCTCATCTACATTTTTTTTTAATTGTACAATACAAATTTGGCAAATTAAGCATATCAGCATCATTGTAGAAAACATCCTGCAGTCTTTTTTGGCATTGTCCTGTCTGTTTAATTTCAGCTGTGATATCTGATTTTCCTGGGCAGCATCCTTAGAAGTTGTGCAAGAGAAAATGTAACCTTGAGAACCTTAGGATTGTCATTGTGAGTCAGAGCTATGGTTCGACAATCCCAACAGATCTATTGTGTCAAACAATAACTAACACCTGATACTTTGGAAGAGGCAGACAAGAAGCAGGTGAAAGGTAGCCAGGCAGAGGAAGAACAAAGGACAGGCAGCCAAAGATTATACATTTTTCCAGAGTACATCCCTGCCAGTTTTGGTGGTGTTTTAATGTTGAACCTTGTATGAGAAAGGAACTGTGAAGTGCCAACATATTGAAACTCAATCCAGACAAAACAGATGTGTTCCTGATCAGGAGGGACATAGACTCTGGAACAGGGTTTCAGCCTGCCTTGGATGGGGTTGAACACATCTTGAAAAATCAAGGTTGCAGTTTGGGCATGCTCCTGCACATAGCTTTACTCCTGGATGACCAGCTGGGATCAGTGGCCAGTGCCTTTGCTCATCTTCTGTTGGTGTACCAGCTGGTTGTCTTCCTTGGGAAGTTAGACATGGCTATAAGAACACATAACATTAATTATATTCATTTTGGATTATGACCTTGGGCCAGTCACTGTCTCTCAGTCTATCCTACCTCACAGGTATGGTCTATACTACTTATGAGAAAAACATATCATTTGAAGAACAGGTGACAAAAAGCTAGTTTTGTTTCTTGATTTGGCATACATAAGTCTGACATCTAAACACCAATTTATAAATAGCAACTTACAAGGCCGGCTCCAGGAATGCGGGGGCCATTGGGCATTAGCCTGCCCTGGGCCCCTCTGCTTCCCTTCCGCGATCCCATGAATCGCAAGACAAGCTTCCAAACCGCCCGCCATCCCCCGCCATCCCCAGTGCTTCACCTACCTTTCTCTGCTGTTCACGCAGGGTTGCCATCAATAAAGATGGCGGCCGAGGTTTCCGTAAGGGACTGAAGCCTTTGCCGCCATCTTGGTTGATGGCATGCAGCGCGCGCATTGCTGCCATCAACCAAGATGGCGGCAGAGGCTTCAGTCCCTTACGGAAACCTCGGCCGCCATCTTTATTGATGGCAACCCTGCGCGAACAGCAGAGAAAGGTAGGTGAAGCGCGGGGGATGGTGGGCGGCTCGGAAGCTCGTCTTGCGATCTGTGGGATCGTGGAAGGGGAGTGGAGGGCCCCTCAGAGCCCCCCCAGGGGATCCTAGAGCTGCGGGGCCCTCGGGCCAGTGCCCAACCTGGCCGCCCTTTGGAACCGGCCCTGACAACTTACTACATGGTGTTGTTCCATTCTTGCACAGTGATGAGTGTCATATGTAATCAGTTGCATCTGATGTCACTTTAGAAAGGTCTAGAAAGGGTTGGTTAAAACAGTGGGGGTGGCAGGGTGAGCCATGCATAGGTAATTATCACTAGATGATATATATAAAAATCCATAAACAGTAATGACATGAACTGTAATATTTTTAGCATTGTGAGGCCTTGTAATTCAACTTAACAACACAAAGCCCAGTAATTCAAATATAGCATCTAAATACCCATATATTTTTCTGAAAACATTGTAATGGGATCATGCGTAGGCTTTGTTCATTCAGCTGAGATGGCCAAGGTGCTTTGTGGCAAAGGCAGGAAAGAAGAGGATTTTCCCGAGAAAAGGGGGTGATGAATGCTTTGGAATGCAGATCCATAAAACCAGTAGTAAAGCAGATACTGTATGTTAGATATGCAAACAATTAAATGATGCATATAAACTCCAAGCAAAATTATCTTTCCAACAAACCATATGATTAGTAGCTAAGGCAGAATGGAGAGTAGAGGCAAGAGACTAATGCCAGATGGAGTTAAAGAAGTAACGTCTTCCTGCATATAACAGTCCTTTGCTAAAGACCCTTCTGGGCAAGGCTAATGAAGCAAAGAAATTGAAGCCACTCAAGAAGAAATGACACATTGTCCCTGGAGAAACAATTTCAATGGTCTTAGCGAGTCACAGCCAGTATTTCTTCTTCTCTAATAGCAATAAGCAGAGCCATGACAAGTATCTGTTATGATCTGGCAGGCTCTCTAAGGCACAGGCTAGGTAGATCACATGAGAAAGGCAACCATCCTCTCCTTGAAACTGTGAGGAAAGAGCTCATACATTTTAACAGGGCAATTTAATTGAGCAACCTAAGCAGGCTCAGGTTTGGTCAATATTTGGCTGGAAGAACACTGATCAAAGCTCAAGATGTTTCAAGAACATTACTGCAAAAAAAAATTAATAACTTAAGATTTCCATTATTGACAGTATTTTATTCTCTGGTCATTTCATCACATCAAATTTATTTAAGCGTCTTCTACATTTTGATACCCTCCACCTTTCCCCACCATAGTGCATTCTCCATACATTCTGCATGAGTATTGCAAACATGAAACAGGTAGCATGTGTGTTTTGTACCATACTTGGAAAGAAGGGCTCACAGGAAACTTGCCATTATTCACTGGCCACTTGAACAGCATATACTGCTTGTAACAACCTCTGTTACTTTGAGACAGACCTGGTTTTCCTCTATATAGTATATATCAATGTAACTAAAATGATTTTGTGGCAAAATAATAAGACAGAACAAGTGAAAGAAAAATAGACACTGAGACTGGGGATGCATGGAATGGTGGATCCTTCACCACATCTGAGGTCCTGCTGGCCTGGGTGGAAAGTATGTGTGGAGGCTTCCTCTTTTTTGCTACACAAGGTCCAGGATTGGGCCTCTTGGAAGATCCACAGGGATTTAGATCCTGTGGATTCAAAGTCTCCAGTAGCCCACCCCAATATGCCCTGTTTCAGGTCTTTTTGCCACCTAAGGCTGGTAGGGGAATCACTAGTAGGAACTTATCAACTGCCTGGGTGCAGCTGAAGCCTTTGCTATGGGGAGCCTTCCTTCTAGTGGAATGCTTCTCCACTGGCCAAGACTGGCAGAGAGGTGAATATGCCCCATCCTAATGCACACACATACACACAGACAACATCACAGGGTTAGGACTGCACTATAATTCTTGTTTTCTTTCTCAAGGAAACTAGAGTAGGTTAGGTAGAATGCTGTGATATGCTTCTTGTGATATACATGAAATTAGGCAGGTTCCTGATCACAAGGAGGCTTCTAAGCTCATTTGGCTTATACATACAGTAGGGCTCCGCTTTACAATGATTTGCTAATACAGCGGTCTCAATTAGACACAATTAGACTAAAACCCCACTCATACGGCGCTTGTTCCGCTTTTACAGCGGTTTTCGGGCATCACACGCCATTCTATTCAATGAGTTCCGCTTTACAGTGGTTTTTGCTTTACAGTGGGGGTCCAGAAAGTAAACCACTGTATGAGTGGGGCCCTACTGTATGTTGGAAAAATGGAAATGGACTGCCTTCAAGTGATCCTGACTTATGGCGACCCTATGAATAGAGTTTTCATGGTAAGTGGTATTCAGAGGTGGTTTACCATTGCTTTCCTCTATACATATACATATGTTAGATTTTAAAAAAAGAAATAACAAATATATTAAAGTTTAAGTCATGAGAAAATGTAATAAATAATGGCATTTTTAAAAATTGGACACACTCTGTGTGGTCCCCATGGAAATAAATGGGAACTATGCAAGAACACACTGTGCTCTTGGGCAGTTCCTGACTGTGCCTCACAGCCACTTTAATTCTTATATCTTGAAAGTTGCCTTCATTCTGTTTTTTCTGTATTGTATCTTTCACTTACCATTTCTAATCCAGCCTTTCCCTGACCAAACACCCACTGAACTGCTTGGATTTCCACTGTTTATATGCATAGTCTGAGGGCATGGTCTGAGGGTTCCACCTAACTGACGCTAAGCAGGGGTGGGTGTTGTCACTACCTGGATGTGAGACCACTTGGGATCTTCAAGTACACTATCTTGAACTTTGTGAGGGAAGAAAGGCCTGGCCCACACAGAGAAGTTTATTTATGAACCAGTGGGTCTCACTAGGCACCCTTCCTTCTCATTAATCATTGCAAATGCAAATGAAAGGCTAAATTATAATCAAGAATGTTTGTATTCTATGTCTGTGCTTTAAATCTATCCCAGGGTACTAAATGCAGCCAAACAAATGCATTTTGGAAGTCATACAGAGGTGTACAATGAAAGTAGTGATAAGAGAAACTGTAGAAACAGCTGCCTGAAGCCTTTACTCTCAGGTGTAAAGGGGGGGAGATCCCAGTCACTCTGAGAAATGTTCCTAGAATGAGGAAATTCTGAACTATTTGTTTTGAGGAAAGTGTAGCAACTCTGTTGGTAATTTGTGGAACAGGTGCAGCAGAAATCTTTCTGCCTCTCAATTTAATCCAAAATAGACCGATTGTAAATGGTGGAGGGGGAAAAGTGCAAAACTTTGCTGACCTAAAGCAGGCAAGTTTATTCTTATGTTGTTATAGACAGATTTATGGAGGATAAGGTTAGCAATAGCTGCTAGGATTGCAGCTTATGTCCCAGTCCACACATTAGTCTGAGAGAAAGCCAAAGGTTGCCTGGTCAGTTACCTTGAGAGAAAGGGAGAAATTTCCTGATCAGTTTCATGTTAGCAAAGCATAGAGGCCTGCTGATCAGTTTAACTTAGCAAAGTAAAGGCCCATGCTCATCAATTTCATCTTAGCAAAGCAAAGATGCTGATCAGTTTAAAGTTAGCAAAGCAAAATCCTATGCTATCAGTTTCACTTTAGGAAAGCAAAGACCCATATTGGTCAGTTTCACATTAGCATAGCAAGGACTCAAGCTGTTCAATTTCACATTAGCACAGCAACAGAATGCAGGGAATAAAATGACAATACTGTTATATTTTATTCATTTTTTTAAAAAAATCCTGTGTCAGGAAAAGCCACAGAGATTCACAACTTTCAGGATTAGCCTACAAAGACAGTGATGTGCAAACTATGGGGAAGTCCAGTGCCAAGATCGATTTTAGTGAAATTCTCATCCATCCCTAGAGGAGCAGATCAGGTCAGTCCATGCTGGAATTTGCAAAATGAAATCCTCAACCATCTCTAGGAGGACAGATTGTTTTGGTAGGATTGCTCTCTATGTAAAAGTCAGCTTTGCAGTTTGCAGGTGCGAACAGATGCTTACCTGCTCCTAGAGAGTCAAGTTGTAGCAGCAGTGCCTATGAGTGTCTTGTACTTGTTTTGGCTGGTACTCCAGCTGTGTACTTTCCTCAAAAAGCTGGACTCATTCATGCAGTCAGTGTGGGGTTGCCTCTGAAAATAGGCTGAAATTTAATTAGACCAGAAAGTGTTTGCCAAGATGTTAACTGGAGTAGGTAGATCAGAACATATAATGCCAATCTACAGTGGCTACCAATTTCATTCTGTGCTCAATTCAAAATGATGTTTTTGACATTTAAACCCCTAAATGACACAAAGAATTGTTTTTAAGTACATGAAACTGCTTGTCCCTGATACCACAGGGCAGATGGGTGTGTGTGTCTGTGCACAGCCCTAGCCTTATTTATTATGGAATGCTCTGTCAAAAGAATTGTGCCTGGCCCTATCATGGCTCACCTTCTAGTGCTCAGCCAAGGCCAATCATCAAGCAGGAATTTCTAGGCATTGCCTTTTTAAATCAGTCCTGCCTTTTATGTAGTTTTAGTGTGATTTTAAATTGATGCATTTGAATATTCTGCTTTAACTTTTGTATGTTGTTTGCCATGTTCAATATTTTTATAGAAACAGGATATAAATCATCTGGAGTGGGTCATCTGGAGTTTTGGAGTACATTGTCAGCAATATGCTGATGACACACAGAAATACTTCTCCTTCACATCTGCAGGTATGGCAGTGGCTGTGTTAGATCAGTGTCTTGCCTCAGCAATTGACCGGATGAGAATCAATCAACTGAAGTTTAATCCAGATAAGACTGAGGCACTCTTAATGGGTAGTTCCCTAGATTGGATAGTTCAGATATGGCCTGCTCTGGATGGGATCACACTCCCTTTGAAGGAGCAGGAACATAGCTTGGGCATATTCCTAGATCCATTACTGTTGCTTGAGGCTAAAGTGGCCTTGGCAGTGCAGAGTGCCTTCCATCAGGTTCAGCTGGTAGCCCAGCTGCATCCATATCTGAACAGGGGCAGCCTGTTGTCTATGATCTGGTAACCTCTAGATTACTGCAATACGTTACATGTGGGGCTGCCTTTGAAGACAGTTTGGAAACTGCAGTGAGTGCTGATGTCAGTGGCCAGGGTAAGTCAGCCTGAATATATAACATCAATTCTGGCGCTGGCATCCAATTAGTTTTCTGGCTCAATTCAAAGTGCTAGCTTTGACCTGTAAGGCCTTGTATGGCTCAGGACCCCAATATTTCAAGGATCCCCTCTCTCCATATGAGAGGGACCCTGCAATTCACATTGGAGGCCCTTCTTTGTGTGCCCTTTCCATGGCAGTTTGGAGGGTGGCAACACAAGAAAGGGCTTTTTCAGAACTCCAGCTGTGGAATGCTCTCCCCAGGGAGGCCCATCCGGCACCGTCTTTATCCAGCTTTAGGTACCATGCAAAGACCGTCCTCTCTACCCAAGCCTTTGGCCCTTGATGACCTCTTTTAGTTGGGTGGAACTTGAGTACCTGCCCTTTATTTGTATTGACTGCATTTGTTTTAATCTGTTTTTTAACTGTCAGAGGTGATTTTAGGTTTTATTGATTCTGTTGTTTTTAATTAGTTATGTAAATCTCTTTGGTTCACCTGGTATCAAAAGTGAAGACATCATCACCACCACAAATACATGTGGAGGTAGATTATGCTATAGATTCACATCTGGATTCAAATCCCATCTGCACTCATCATCTTTCTGATCCAGCATTGGGACAGAAATGTGCACAGCAAGGAGAACTTCTGTAGAAGCCTGCTTCTGTGTGTGATCTCCCTTTTGGGATTAGAGTTGTGCTGTATGCAGATCAGGACAACTAAGTGGTCTAGGTTTTTAGACTGCACATTTTGCAGCTTTCACCTGTTATAAAACAAAGATGCCTTGTAAGTAGGATTAGATGAATTTGTCGATTTTGGTTTTTCTCATTTCCTCATTTTTCCAACCTGATGTTTGGTTCACTCCATTTCCACATTTGTGTGTGTATGCATGATCTCCCCTAATTTAATGCAATTTTGGCATTATCCTTTACCCACATTACTAGGGTGGAAGACTCTGTCAATTTTAGTTCTCTTGTTTTCTCATTTTCTCAATCTTAAATTCAGTTTTGACATTTCTGCAACCATTTAGTAAATTCCTCATGAAAATGTTTCAGCATTTTAGTGCAAATTTCTTCTAATAAACACATTTCTGTATGCAAGTTTTACTAATGCACACATTTTTGCAAGCAATTTCTTCTTATATAATGCTCCTAATACTCCTAATATTTTCACTAATATATGTATTTTTTGCACACTGTCCCCCAATGTATGCATTTTTATAAACATTGGTTGGAGAACTCCATTGCAAAATCTAAATAAGTGCAAATTTTGAAGGACGGCTATGTTTTGGTCCACATAGTGTTTCAGAAAGTGTGAATTTCATAGATAAATGCAAACAATCAAATTTCTTCCCCATCCCTAACTTCACTAATATATGTATTTCTGTGCATGCTATTTTGATGAATAGTTGCATCACAAGATTTGGAGAAGTGCAAATTTTGAAGGACAGCTGTGTTTCATTTTGCTTTTTAGTTCAGGAACTGCACAGATAGTTTCATATTAAAATGTAGATCAAACACATTTCTTCCCCACCCCCCACACAGGTGGAAAATATGAGATCTAAGCTAAACATTGACAAGCTCAACACCTGATTAAGTTGCTCAATGCCTAGCTAATTAAAGGTGATTAAAATTAATACTAATAGACCAGAGCCAATTGCTAGCCCAAGGTCTTGTATTCCTTTAGGAAAAAGTTTAGGGTTAGGTATAGAAAATGTGTTGCTTGCATCAGGTAGAAGGAAATGGTGCACAGCAGGAAAGGAAACTGTCTGAGGAGAACAATTGATTCACAGACTCTCTGATCACTCCAGGTAGCTTTCATCTTAAAACAGCATTAGATCTGAGACTATAAAGACTGTCAGATGTTCTGACATAAAGTGAAAGATAGTGAAGTTGGAATCTCTCTGATTTGCTAATACAGGTTACTTTCCTGCACAGCCAGTTGACATGCCGCCCACTTCCCCACTCCTCCCCTCTGTAGATGCCTCCTGATGGGTTCTTATCAATTCCTCACTAATAAGTCACCTTTCATCATCTTACAAAAAAACTGTGAGCTGATCTTTAATTAACTAGAGATAAATCTTCTCATGCAGACTCAGCCCTGCTGCGAAAGAGATGCTTTTCTGACTAATCGGATTGTGAAGAAATGGGGGAAGCTTTTGTGACATGAAGGAACTGGCTCTTCAGATCATAGAAAGCCAGATCCTGTTCAGTTAGAAACTGGCTTTGTGATTTTCCAGCTGCATAAAACAGACAATGCTTGCAAAAGGCATCTAAGAATTCTTCTATTCAGGCTTGAATCATATGACCACCACTTCCCTCATTCCTGGAAATGCCAGTCAGTGAAGGATCATTGTTTGTAGTATATGCACACATTTTAAAAGCATTAGAAACTTTTATGATCATCTGGCTGAGCTTCCTGCATATAACACAGTGTGGGGAACCTGCGTCTCTCCAGATGTTGAGTATGCTGGCTGGGGCGGCTAGTAGTTGAGTCCAACAACATCTGGGAGGATGCAAGTTCCACATTGCTGCTTTAGAATATTCATCTCTGATTGGCTGGTATAAGCCTGGCCTACTAAGCACAATGATTGCCCTATTTCTAAAAGTGTGATTGTGTGTAAGACTGGTTGTGTCTATTAAAAAGCAAAGGCAGGGGAAACTGGGCTTCCTGCTTCTTTATGCTTCTTTGTTCTGACACTGTCATGTGTTGGCCTCCATATTTTTGCTTTTTAAATACTTTTCTGTGCTTTATGGGTTTCCACCAGTTCAACCATGCTATGCTAGGTGAAGTTACCATCTAAAAAGGTTTACATTACTGCTAATCTTTGTGGTGTGGTTGGAATTTTTCTAATATTGCCACATATAGGCTTCTTCAAGCCTGTTTTTTAACTGTGTTTTAACAGGGTCCTGTTTTGTCACGCCTAACTCTCTATCAGAGAAACTAAAGAATTTAGAGTGAACTGAGGTTCCCGTATAACTAATGATGTATAAACAGTGGATCACTGTCCCATATATGACTTGTATAATGGAACAGGCATCTGGTTGCCATTAGGTGGATTCCATCTGCATCTCCTCTTATTTATTCATAGGGAGATTTTCCCCAAATTGTTGAATTCTTTATTGTGTAGTAAATATCTAATTGCCTTGGGCCATTGGGTCACAGTAGGAAGGAATAGCATGGGTTAGCATTACCAGTTGGCAAAGTTATGAATATACTGCCTTTAGAAATATTACTTATATTAATTTCTTCCCAACAGAGCATGGTCAACCATTCTAGCCTTATTTTGACTAATGTTACATTGGGTTATCTAAATTTGTTGTTTTAACACACATTTGTGACCAAGCAGGTATACAGAATGCTTCCAAGGCATCCATCTATACAAAGGAATTATCTTGGGAACTCATTTTTCTGCAGTATTATGTGTTTGTGGTGTCAAGGTTTTACCAGTGGAAAATAAGCCAACGCTCAATTGTGTATTGACCATACTCTTCAGTACTCTGAACAGTCTCCCTCAATTAAGCAGCAGTGTTTGATTTCGATCTTTCAATTTTAAAAAAATGTTTAATTGTAAAACAAGATGCCTTCACTGGCTAAACAAGAACACTTATAGCTAATAATGTCAAAGATGCCAGGAACAGAATCTTTCAGACATCAAATGCCTGGGTAAACATGAATGTTTTAAATTCCTCGTGAAAGCTAATAAAGGTGGGATAGATGAACTGCACTAGGAAGGGCATTCCACAAATGGGGAACCATCATCGAGAAGGCCCTGTCATGGATTAATGCCAACCAGGTGGCACCCAGTGGCAGCACCACTACTAATAAATTTAAAAGATTAACATTCTGCTTTATCATTATATTGCTGTCCAAGGAATGCAGATGTCCAAGACTGAAGCTGATTTTATGCCACATTTATTTGACAGAGATGTAGAAACCACATTTAAGTAGTATGCAGGGGGGAACTTCCAAGTCTAAGGTCCAGCCTTTGTGCAGAATCATTTTGGTAGTGCTATAATTTTCCTACAGCTTTCTATGCTAACTTACAATCACACATAAAGCTTGATGGGGGTATTGCCCTGAATAAGAAAGAATAAATCCCAGACTTGGATTATTTTTGTTTTCATCTTAGTCTCTTCCAGATGAGTAACATAGTATGAGAGCTTCTTGTTTTATCCAGAGCTTGGAAAAGTTACTTTTTTGAACTGCAACTCCCATCAGCCCAATCCAGTGGCCATGCTGGCTGGGGCTGATGGTAGTTGTAGTTCAAAAAAGTAACTTTTCCAAGCTCTGGTTTTATCTCAGATCAGCTCTTCTGTTCAAAATATTCTTTTGTGGTTTCTGAGGAATTGTTCAAGAGCTAAGTAACTTTTTATTATGAGTACTCACAGAAAACAACAGCGCAATCATGTAGTTGTATTCTCTTTTCTTAATACCTCCAGTACAGCATTTGGAACAATAAAAATGAACCCTTTAAGTCCTTTTCGACAGCCTCACTGTGGACAGAATGCAAGCTGTGTAAAAAAGGCCTAAGCGCTTGTGGGTTGTGTCTGCTGAACTACCGAACCCTCAGACACTATGGCAGTCTGCTTACAAGTTTTTGCAATGCATGGTCTTAAGTAATTTTAAGGACTTCAAAACATTGCTGTCTGCAAGAAGCTCATAGTTACCTGTTGACCAATATTTCATAATCACAAACATTGCCTACTTGAGTTGAGGTTGTTGTTGTAAAGGCAGTTGCCTGAGCCCAACATCCAGCTTTGAAATGAGGGGAAAGTGTAGAGATTTGACACTTGCTTTTCCAACTATCCTCATAGGAGAGATTCATACTGAATCTGTTTTGTCTCTTTTTGAACAAGTTGGTGTTGCTGTTGTTGTAATTGTTGTTGTTGTTATCATTGCATTTATGTCCCACCTTTCCTCCAAGGATCTCAAGGTGATGTACATGGTTCCCCCCCTCTCCATTTTCTCCTCACAACAACTCTGTGAGGTAGGTTAAGCTGAGAAGTACTGACTGGCCCATGGTCACCCAGTGAGCTTCATGGCTGAGTGGGGATTTGAACCCTGATCTTGCGGGTCATAGTCCAACATTCTAACCACTTTGCCACACTGACTCTCTGTTTCACTGCTTCAGTGAAAATCCTTCCCATAATATAAAACTGGAAAGATCGTCTTACCCCTTATACACCCAGTCGATCACTGCACTCTGCAATCTTATACCATCTTATCAGGAGGTCCATTCCACACAACATAGGAGCAGACCTTTACTGCAGTGGCACCTACCCTTTAATATAATACCCTCCACTTAAATATTAGACAGGTGGTATCTTTGTTATCTTTTTGGTGCCTACTGAAGACCTGCCTCTTTCAACAAGCCTTTTAAGTAGAGACCTTATCGGAATTGCTTTTTAAGAGGTTTTAAACTTTTTTTTAAAAAAGTTGTTTTTAAAGATGCTTTTAAGATGTTTTATTTTAATATGTTTTTAAAGATGATTTGTTTTAATATGTTTTAAAGGCTTTTGTTTTTAAGATGATTTAAAGTGCTATTAGTGTTTTTGTTTGCTGCCCTGGGCTCCTTCTGGGAAGAAGGGTGAGTTGTTGTTTGTTGTTGTTGTTGTTGTTGTTGTTGTTGTTATTGTTGTTGTTGTTGTTGTTATTATTATAATACAAAATCTTCTCCCACGTACAACACACATGCCTAGGCAGTTCCCTCTGTACACACATCACTATGTTTTAATATAATGATTTTGCTCAAGAAATCGATGTCTGGTGCAGATCACAATAAATACAGACAATCAAGCAAAATCTCCTGACCATGTTGGCATCTCTGACCCCAAAAGGCAGCACAGCTGATGGGAGATAAGATAAAGGGTTTCTGATTATGTTCTGCTGTTGTTCTTTTCTCTTACCCTTAGGGATGGGGAAAGTTTTTGGTTTGGTTCACATTTTAATACACATCTACCTAATTTGTACTTCCCAAAGCAACATGAGAACTGAAATACAACTATTCAAAACTGGCAGTTTTTCAAATTTTGTGATGCAATTCTCCAACCCAAACATATGTATATTAGGAGAAAGCCTGTATAAAAATTCTGATATTGGTGAAACTAAGATACAAACATACATTGGGTTGTATTCAACCAAGTCCTGCTCAGAGTAAACCCATTGAAATGAATGAAACTAAGTTAGCCATGTCTATTAACTTCAGTGGGTCTACTCTGAGTAGGACTAGCACAGAATACTATTAGAGAAAATTGCTTGCAAAATGAGTGTAATGCAAAAGCATGCAAAATGTGTAAATTAGAAGAAATGTATGCTAAAATACTGACAAATTTTCATGAGTAATTTTTTAAAAAATAATTGCAAACTGAACTGGAAAGGTGGCAAACTGGTCTTAAGGTCAGAAAAACAAGAAACTGAAAAACTGATATATTAATCCATCCCTCCTTGTCCTTGCTGCTTCAGGCATGAAAAGTTCAAACTATACTAATGACAGCATCTCTACCCTGCATTCTCTCCAGCAGTGATTCCACAATTCTGAGTGTAATAGTAGCATGTACCTGTAGTTGTTATAGTAAAAAGTATGCTTCACCTATCAGAAATTTGGGGGTCCGTAGGCATTTGCAGTAGGGTTGCCAGGTGTCCTGTTTTCACCTGGAGATTCTGGATTTTTGGGGTCCTCCCTGGGTCTCCAGGTGAGCTACCTTAATTGCTGGACTCTCAGCTTTCATTTAAAAAAAATAAGTTTCTAGATGGTCCGGTTTGTGATATATACACTAGAACATCAGCTGTCCCCCTCCCCGCAACTTCTGTTTAATGAGCTCATAGCTGGCTGCTCTAACCCTGCCATTTCAGGTTTGCAGCCAATATGTGGTCAGGCTTGTGATTTGTTGATCTCCAGGCAGTAGTTAAACCTCATTGCAAGGCCAGATGACTGTTGTTTTTTCCTGCTTATCTGAAAATATAATAAATTGAGTAAGTATATAGCTTTCAGTCTTTTTCCCTCTTGTGTGCTGGAGTCAAACAAGTTTAAATTTTCCTGGGCTGTTGAAGAGGGCAACATTTTGAAAACCTTCCCAATATGAAGCTTTAATCCAGTATTCCCTTTTCTTGGAGTAAAGCTGCAATGTTAATCCCACATACCTGGAGTAAACCCCATTGAATTCAATAGAACTTACTTTTGAATAGACATGGTTAGGATTGTGCTGTAAATTAATAGAACTTTTGAGTGAACATAGCAAAGAATTGTGTTTGTATAGTAAATCTTTCTCTCCTCCTCCAATCCTATTTTTTAAAGTAATGAAGCAGGGCTTACTTCAGTATCACTGCTTTTACTTTGTAGGAAACAAATATTGATTTTTTTAAAAAAATGTTCTGCAATAACCAACTGGTTTTGACAATAAACTATTAAATGGGATGAATGTATTTTTACATTTCCAGTGTATGTGTGTATATGAAATCTTTCCAACAACCCTGTGAGGTAGGGTTGCCAACTGGAAACCAAGGCAGCTCACAATAAGAAATAAATCTCTTAAAAACCCAATAACCATAAAACAAGTATAAATAGTTGCAAAACAGCTTAAAGTGGCATGATTCTGAATTGTGTGTTGGGTGAGTGAAGTGCACACCTGTTTTAGTAAGCCCCACTGAATACATTGGGACTTGCTTCTGAATAAACAAACATAGAATTGCACTATAAATATCTTTACAGGTTGTGTAAATAATAAATATCTTTGACAGTCATGCTTATATAAATATTTCTTCATACTATGTCCTGATAAGTATCTGATTTCACACTAAGGTTGTACATATTATTTCCTCTACATTTTAAGTGTGCCCTTCTTCCTTGGGGTGGTCATGGTTCTCCTCTGTTGTTTTCAACCTGAAGGGCAGATTAGGCTGAGAGATGGTGAGTAGCCCATTGTCACCAAGTAAACTTTATAGCTCATTTCCATTTTAAAAAATTAATTAAAACAATTTACATGCAGGCAAGGTTTATGAAATACATCCATGCAATACATTTAAAGCACATCCAACTTGCATTTAAAGTGCATGACATCCCCTAAAGAATCCTGGGAAGTGTTGTTGCCCCCACACAGTTACAGTTCCCACTACCCTTAACAAGCCACACTTCCCATGATTCTGTGGTGTGATTCATGTGCTTCAAATGTGTGTTGAATGTGCTTTAAATGAATGGTGTGGATCTGCCCTAGATATGATGTGCATTCATTAGTCAATTGAAAAGAACAATATTAAAAGATACTTTTTTAAACATGGGAAGGGCTATAGCTCAGTGGTAGGGCATGTGCTTTACATGCAAAAATTCAAAATCCAATCTCTGGAAAAGACTATTGCCTGGAATCCTGGAGAGCCAGTGCTAGTTCATGTCATTAGTACTGAGCTAGATGGTACCAAATGGCCTGAGTCGGTACAAGTCAGATTCCTTTGTTCCTAAAAGTGAGGAAAGACTCAAAGACTTAAGGAAAGAGACTCCAAAATTTAGTTATGTATTTTATTTACAACATTTATATAC
This sequence comes from Rhineura floridana, assembly GCF_030035675.1. Classification (NCBI taxonomy): domain Eukaryota; kingdom Metazoa; phylum Chordata; class Lepidosauria; order Squamata; family Rhineuridae; genus Rhineura; species Rhineura floridana. The sequence goes on along the minus strand of NC_084481.1, from coordinate 158,967,333 downwards.
TGCTTAATTATAAAGAACCTCAAAGCAGTTTACAGAAGGAATTAAAACAAAATTATTGGCAAAAACAGTTAAAGTCAGGTATTTAGAAACATTCAAAATAATAAAACCAACAATGAGTTAAAAACAGATTAAAAACACAATAGCTTCTACATGCCTGGGTAGGCTTGCCTAAACAAAAATGTTTTTAGCAGGTACTGAAAAGAGTACAATGAAGATGTCTGCCTAATGTCAATAGGCAGGGAGTTCCAAAGCATAGGTGCTGCCACACTAAAGGACTGATTTCTTACAAGAGCAGAACAAGTACTACATGGCACTCATAACATGGAAAGTACACTTTGAACTTAGCCTGGTAGCAAATTAGCAACCAGTGCAGATATAATCAGCATATTTATTCAGAAGTTAGTTCCAATGTATTCAATGGGGCTTACTCAAATAGGGAAGTGTGCACAGGACTGCAACCTCAAATGATAAGGAACATCACTCAACCAACCCAACATTCAGAATCATGCCACTTGAAGCTGTTTTGCAACTGTTTTATACTTGTTTCATGATTATTGGGTTTTAAATGGATTTTTTAATTTGTTATACAGTCGCAGACCCATTAAAATAAATAAAATGCAGTGGTCAGATTTATTTCTTATTGTGAGCTGCCTTTGTTTCCAACCCTACTTCCCAGGGTTGTTGGAAAGATTCCATATACAAACACTGGAGATGTAAAAAGACATACACCCCATATAATAGTTTATTGTCAAAACCAGTTGGTGACTGCAGAACATTTTTGCCTAATGTCAATAGGCAGGGATTTCCAAAGCATAGGTGCTGCCACACTAAAGGATTGATTTCTTACAAGAGCAGAACAAGTACTGTATAACATGGAAAACACATCTTGAACTTGGTCTGGTAGCAAATCAGCAACCAGTGCAGATTTCAGAGCAGAGGTATTATGTGCAGATAGGTCCCACTTATGTCAGCAATTGTGCCACAGCATTCTACACTAACTGCAGCCCCTGGGTCAGGTTGTGCTGCATGGGGATTCCTGTGACCTTCTGATTTCTGTGGCTAACTGGCTGCCAGGACTTTTTAGTTTTGGTTTTTGGTTAGGAATCCTGACTGGTTGTGGGATGCTGAGTTTTTCTGCCTTACTCATAGGAACCTTGTTGTGGTTGGTATGGTATTGCATTTAGGAAATCTTCACTGTCCTTTCTTTTTCTATTTGCATTTCATTTACCTTTAACCTCACTCCTTTTCATCCATAAAAGCAGCAGCATTGGTTCCATGTGCTCTGCCTTAAACCCACTGATGATACACCTTGGTGTTTGCATAATGGTTTGTTTCTTGCCAAATAGTGGTAAAAGAGAATTCACATACTTGTTAGCACGGCTGCAATTGTTGTTCTCAAGCTGCTGCCCATGAAGGTAGATCAAACTATGCGTGTTTTCTCTCTGTCAGTTATTATTCACTGGAATTGAGTTGGCTGTCAAATTGAGTTTATAGCAGCCCATAGGGTAGCCAGGAAAGAGTAGAGAATCTTCTTACTCTTACTCATTTCTCAGACCTCTTCCTGAAGTGAAGGGTCAAATCTGTAAAGGAATTTAGAGCAGCCATGTTAAAATGCAGGGACAGGGCATTCCAGGCAGGGGGTTGCCAACCCTGCTTCGATATGGATATCTTTGCAGATGATCCTTAGTCAAGCTTTACCAACATCACAATCCAAATCATATCTACTCAGAAGTAAGTCTTACTGAGTTCTATCGGGCTTACTCCCTTAGTAAGTGTGTTTAAAATTACAGTCTTCAGGGGCACCCATCTACTCTTGAGTGCTCCCATCTAACATCACCCCAACATTAGGCTCCTTTCTTCCTAACAATGACCTTTTGGTGTCTGGCCTGGCCTTAGGGCACTTAAACCCTTTTTGCCAGAAGCAAATTGGCTAGTTTAAATGTTCCCTTCCCAGGCTCCATCTTGTAGCTAAGATTTCTATCTTAATTTCCAATCAGAGAAATGTTTTTGTTTGAATTGTATGCACCAAGCAACTGTGCTTGATGTTTAATGTATCCTGCTTAATGACATCACTCAGGCCTGCCCCATGACATCACTCAGGCCCACCCCTGAAATCTCAGGGTTTGGGATGCTTCTGAGCTGGCAACCCTAATTTGCAGAGTGGGAAAGCCCTGCAGCATAAGATCAGGGATTATATTCCCTTTCCCTTTGTCTGTTCAGGCACATATTTTTTAAAAACCAAAATGGAAATGGACTGCCTTCAAGTCAATCCCGACTTATGGCGACCCTATGAATATAGTTTTCATGGTAAGCAGCATTCAGAGGTGGTTTACCATTGCCTTTCTCCGAGGCTGAGAGGCAGTGACTGGCCCAAGGTCACCCAGTGAGCTTCATGGCTGTGTGGGGATTTGAACCCTGGTCTCCCAGGTCGTAGTCCAGCACCTTAACCACTACACCACAAAAAACAAGGTGTATTTATATATGGCTTCTGCTTTTCTAAGAGGCTGTTGCAATTTGTGGTCAGAACATTGTGGCTTTTTCCTTTATAGTGTAAAGCTGTGATACCATGTTGTTATATCACTCACCCTAGGAAAATTTAAAATAGCAGTGTTTGGTATTTAATTTCCTCTCAGTATAAATGGAATTAGGTGTTAAACTGTGATTTGTCTGTAGTGTACTAATTCTATATTAAAATGTGTGGCTGAACCATATGTTTGCCTAAATCCCTTTAAATATGTGACTATTCACTTTTTTCAGTCAGCTGACATTCTCCACCCCCAGTGCAATCTACTGCTACTTTCATGATTTTTTTTCCTGATTGGGAATTGTTTTCTCCTTCTCATAGTGATCCTAACCAATAAGGAATCACACAGTGATTGTAATAATGTTATGATGCTGTATAGCAACTCAACTGTAGATATATAGTGACATAACAGTGCAAATAAAGCTGAGTTAGGGCAATATGTCATGAACTGGTCACATGGCGAGGTCAGCCAACTGGGAATCACACAATGAACTGATAACATCAGTGTGGGCAAATTATATCTGTTTAGGACTATGCTTCCTGAACAGATGAAGTATTTTGCATTTTGCTCAGCTATCCCCCAAAATATCCTAATTGTGGGAGGGGAATTTCAACAATGACAAAAAATGTTTCAGAAAATCATTTTCTTAACTCAGACCTATTAAAATACATTTCAAAAACCCACAAAACCAAAACCTGAAACTTTTGTATTTTTTAGCTAGTTTTGCTTGCCTAAGTCACAAAGGCTATTGCATATTATGTTTCCCCTTCTGGGTCAATAGAGACTAAGAGGCGTTAGGCAGGCAGCAGAGGGCCAAAATACCTTACTGTATCTAGTTCAAAATCATCTAGAGCACTTTGTATGAAGCTGGATTAATATAGCAATCCAAATCAAAACTCTGTGCCCTGCAGCTTGCTGGAATCTTGGGAATCTCTTCATTCTGATTATTAGCGTATCAAGCTCTAATTATCCTGACCAACTGTACTCATTATAGCCGACAGCAAAAGACCAAAAGCCCTGCTGTTACCCCAGCCGCCGCTGCCGCCTTTCATAGATCTTGAACACAAATATTTAAGAGGGATCTAAGGACTGGTTCACACATGCAAATTACATCCATATTATCCCCATACTGTTCCTGGGAAGAATGTATTGTACTATATGAAACTGTGCTCTGTGAATGCATTCACACTGTCATGTCTACAATTGTAGCACACTTTTTGGAGCCACTGCAATCAGGGAATATTGCAACAGGAGCATTTCTATGGACCATTGGCTCTCACAATGTATCTGTATTCATTTATTATATTTATATATAACTTTCCCTCTAAAGAGTTCAAGGCAGCATTCATGGTTCTCTCCTCTGCCCCCTTTTATCCTTACAACCACCCAGTGAGGTGGGTTAGGCAGAGAGACCATGCCTGGCCCAAGGTCACCCAAAGAGCTTTATGGCTGAGTGGGGATTTGAACTTGGGTCTCCTCAATCCTAGTCTGTCACGCAACCACTGTCGGTGCGTGCGTATAGATACCGTACAAGTAAGAAATTCCGGTGCTGAATAGATCCAGTAAATAAGCCAGGCCAGGCAAGTATCTTGTAAGAGTCTTTACTGACAAAATACATTAAACACAGTTCTCTCTACAAACGACTTTCCCCCACACCAGAGCTTCTGAGAGTTCCCTTCTTATCTACCCGGTTGCCCTTGCCAACCAGCTACTGACCTTGACAAACCTGGCGCTCTGTTCTGCTCTGCTTAACTCTTTTGTTTCAGGTTTTCTTCTCTCTACTAAAAACCCTGTCTGTGAGTCTCATAGCTTGCTTTACTGAACAACAGCCCCCACCTGAGACTCACAGATCACAAAACTACATGTTCATTTATACAATATAAATTTCCATTCCATTATTATTGCGATACACATTGGTACATGGTTTTCATTTCCTTACAGCATCTATTTACATTTCCATTTTTGTTTTCTTTATTCATACATTTTTCACAGAGTTTTGATAACACTCATATATATTTCATTCTTCAATACAGTATTTCCACATTAGATCCATAGTTTCTTTGTCTATTGATCCTTCTTTTTCCCATTCTACAGGATATTCATCTGTCTCATCATTCTTTTGTGTAACGTTAAATGTGAATCTATGAGGTGGTTTTCCTTTCGTTTTTCTTTCTGACCGTCTAACACTATCTATTTCCATTTCTTCATCACTCTCAATTTTACTTGGTCCTGCACCTGATTCTGCACTTGTTCCTGTGCTTGTACCTGGCACCTCTTTATCTTGCATTGCTATGTCTTCACTTCTCAGTCTTTTCACAGTACGTTTGCCACTCTGAATTAAGTCAGTCAATGCGGTTCTTAATGGTATTTGATGACCAAAAGGAACATCTGCTGCTTCCTGCTTGCTTGTATCATCAAGTACTACTGTTTGACTGTCTTTCCAAGGTTTATCTATCACCTTTATGCTTCTACTTAACACTAATTGTTGTTTCTCAGGCAACCAAATTCTATAATATGAATTCTGAAATCCCAAAATACGACCTGCCTGAGCTCTTGGGGCCAATTTACCATGCCTTTTCTGCTTTGAAACATGCACCCAGCATTTTGCTCCAAAACGCTCTATGTGTTTTACCCTGGGTTTTTTTCCTGTCAATTTCTCATAGGGAGACATGCCTATTATTCTGTGCACAAGGTGGTTCTGAATGTAAGCAGTGTACAGAATACATTCACCCCAATAGGTATTATTCATGTCTGCATCAGCCAGCATGGCTCTCATTGAATCCTGCAGCGACCGGTTCCTCCTCTCTGCAGTTCCATTGGAGGATGGTGAGAAAGGAGCAGTGAGACTTTGTATTATTCCTTTCTTTTCTAAATATGTTTTAAACGAATTACTGGTGAATTCTCCTCCTTGATCTGATTTGATATTTTTGATAACAACCCCATATTGTGTCTCTGTCCTCTGTATAAATGCCTTTAATTTCTCTTCTGCTTCACTTTTCTTTTTCAACAAGAATACATGTGTAAATCTGGAAAAATCATCTACAATCACTAAATAAAATCTTGCCCCACCTTTTGAACACTGGAGAGGTCCAGCTAAATCCACATGAATGAGTTGATAGGGCTTAGTGGTAGTACTTTCACAGCTCTTATTGATAGGTGCCACTGTCATTTTTGATTTATAGCATACCTCGCATTCATCCACATGCTCACAATGTGTTAGTTTCAAATCTTGACTATGCTTTGGGGTATTCTTTACTTTCTCAAAATGTGCGTGCCCTAATTTTCTGTGCCATTCATGTATACAGTTTTCGTGTATATTTTTATTTACTCCTATCCAGGCACACGTGGGTTCATCAAGCTTACTCTCTACCATATACATTAAGTTCTGTAATTTCCCTTGCATACAGATTTCATCATCTTTCCGTACAAAACATCTATTCCCTTCAAATGTAATTTTACAACCTATTTGAGTTAGTTTTCTCACTGATAGAATGTTATATTTTAAACCAGAAACTAATAACACATCTGTCAATATAGTTCTCAAATTACTTAACCTGAGCGTGCCTCTTCCAATTGCGTCCCGAGTTGATCCGTCAGCCAGGTAGATCTTCTCTTGCACTGGCTTTGATGTGTAAAACAAACTTGAGTCTGTGATCAGGCAATTAGACGCTCCGCTGTCTAACAGCCATTTAGAATTAATTAGTTTATTATCCTCCTTAGTAATAAAGTTCACACTTGGTCTCTGACGTTCAAAGTCCCTGTTACTTCTCTTCTTACTTAAACAATGTCTCTGTATATGTCCTCGGGACCCACAAAAATAACATATTTTATTCTCTTGCCTGTTTCTTTGATATTGTTGTTGTTGTACAGCCTCAGTCTCTTTTAACTCAGTCCTTTTACTCTCTTGTCTCCTGTTCCATTCTTGTTGAAGTTTCTGCTCTACAGAGTCCAGAGTTAAAGTTCCGTCTGGTAAAGTTTCCAAACTAGAGACCAGTACATCCCATTTTCGATCAAAAGAAGATAACAGTATATAGACCATCTGAATGTCACTATGATGTACTCCTCTATCTTGAAGCTCAGCAAATAATCTATGAAATTCAGCAAGATGCTCTGTCATAGTCACTTCATCTGTAAAACGCATCTGATAAAGCTTCCGCGCTAAACACAGCCGGCTCCCTGCGGTTTGCTGCACATGAGCGGCTCTTAGCTTCTCCCACATTTGATTAGCTGTCGGCTCATTACTCACCAGCAACAGTTGAGAATCAGACAGCCCCAGAGTAATAAAAGCCTTTGCTTTCTCATCTTTCTTCGTCCACGCTGCTGAAGGAGCTGCCGGAGGGGGGGTTTCCACTACATCATTCAAATCTTCTTTAATCAGAACTGCTCTCATTCTCCATTTCCAGCTGGAGTAATTTACAGCATTCAGTCTCTCCATCGGCATCCCGGATGACAGGTTTACAGCCATGTTGTCCACTCTTTACTTGCCTCTTTCGTGCTCTTTCGTTCCTCTGCAACAACGCACTTAAACTGCACTGGAACCCCTTACTTTGTATGATAAGCTGAGCCCATAACCCCTGTCGGTGCGTGCGTATAGATACCATACAAGTAAGAAATTCCGGTGCTGAATAGATCCAGTAAATAAGCCAGGCCAGGCAAGTATCTTGTAAGAGTCTTTACTGACAAAATACATTAAACACAGTTCTCTCTACAAACGACTTTCCCCCACACCAGAGCTTCTGAGAGTTCCCTTCTTATCTACCCGGTTGCCCTTGCCAACCAGCTGCTGACCTTGACAAACCTGGCGCTCTGTTCTGCTCTGCTTAACTCTTTTGTTTCAGGTTTTCTTCTCTCTACTAAAATCCCTGTCTGTGAGTCTCATAGCTTGCTTTACTGAACAACAACCACAACATCACAACAGCTCCAATGTATCTGTCAACATGCTTCTGACTTCCAAGGACATTCAGAGGGAGCCAATGAAGTTATTTGGGTAAACCAGCCATGAGAATCAGATAACATCAATTATAATGAGCAATAACCTGTCTGAGTCAGTTAACCCTTTAGAGTTTTAAAAAGCAAATTCATGATAGTGCAGGTTTTCGATGGCTACTAGTCAGGATTGCTATATGCTACATCCATTGGCAGCATGACTCTGAACACCAGGTGCAGGGGAACAGCAGAAGAAGAGGGCTATTACCCTTAACTCCCACTTGTGGACCTTCCATAGTCATCAGGTTTGCTGTTGTGTGAAACGGGATGCTGGACTAGACTCAGCCAAAGGTTTACTATCACCACCATAAGGGTACTAGGCTGATAATGACCTTAACTGAGCTGCCAACATTTAATAATGTGCTGGAATTTTGCCTTTCATGGCACAAGATTGTTAAATTTAGGTTTTGGAATGTATTGCTCTGTTAAAAAATTAATCATTTTCATTTCAGACTCATCTGAAGTTGTTTTTGGCATGCTGGTAGCACTTGAAGTAGGAAAGCAATTATTGGTATCCTTTTCATTATTATTGTTTCTATTTAGTCAGACTGGGTCAAATTTAATTTTCCTCCCCAATATAAGATGTCACTTTAAAGCTTTGAAAAAGCAGGAGAAAAATTAATGGCATATTACTAACTGAAGTTTGGAAAAATATTAGCTCTGAAGTATTTTATCAGTAGAGGCTACACAAATCCATATGTCTCCTTCAGCTGCCTGGCTACAGTTTCTGCCAAATCTATGTTTAATAATTCAGACTTGGTGTAATTCACTTGCAGCCCTGATATTTCACTGAATGCACTGAATTATTCACTTTTGAATTCTCTCATTGTGGAATGTATCAGGTTTGTAATCCACACCACCACTACAATACTCGCATACCGGTGCAATTTTGTGTTCAGCTTTCTTGTACTATTTTTATGTAATTTTTGGACCCAAGGATTCTGTAAAAAGAGGCAAGCTGTAAAGCACATTCTTGTCTAGTTCTTTTGTGAGATGTTGTACCATTCCCCTGGCTCCAGGCTATTTTTGCTGTTCCAATTGATGCGCATTTGTCTTGACAGAGCTTTGTTTTAACATTTTCAATTTTTCTTGTTCTGCAAATTCCTAACAGTCACTTCCCATCTCTCTTGTATTCTTGATTTTTCAGTTGACTCATCTAGTCCTAAGGTCTGGAGGGCTATTGCCCCTCTTTTTGGATCAAAAAGAAGTATTTTGTCTTTACATTCCAATGAGAACCCCCATTATATTTTTAGTTCAAAGGATGCTAGCCATCTGTTGCAATTTGCCATGCTTACCATAGTTTGTAGGATGCTTCTACTGGGGAAAAGTAAAGGATCGTGGGCCTCTTCCATTTTTAATTCAAGTGGGTTGAGGACAAGGGCAGACAGGCATGATTGCATCCATTGCAGTTTGGGTTGGGGTACTCTTAGAGAGACATGAATACTTGCTTTCTTGGCTGTTCCTCTCAAGCAGCAGAATGAGAGATGATAAGAGTTCTGAGGCAGTAGAATGGCCTGCCCCAGTTTAGACTACAGGCAGCACAGAACCTATCCCTGGGCAATCCAATGAAGGTGGCGGGGGAAGGGGGGAGAGAATATGTGGTGATAGAACTGCCAAATCCTGAGCCCTGCTGGTCACATGATGACCAGGGCAGAATGGGGGCTGGCTGGAGGGGTATGCCAGCCCTCCCCTCCCCCTGATCCCAGGGATGTGTTGAGGGAATGGTCCAAAGTCTCCTCCGATCTGCCCCAAATGCCCTTCCCCAACATGAGCATCACTCAAAACTATTGTATTACTTCTGGACAGAGACCACAACAATATACACATGAAATTACAATAATATTCCAATATTTAAAAACCTTAAAATAGAACAATATAATATTGCACGAGAGAGAGCAATACGTTAAAAAATAATTCAGCCAGTATAAAAACATTTTCCAGAGCTATGGCAATATAACAACAAGGAAAACAGCAGCCTGTCTGGTAAAACACTTCCGTTAAAACCAACTTGAAATAGGTACATTTCCAAAGCTTTTTTGAACACATGCCCTACTGAAATTGGATTGTACCACCAGGGGAGAGGGAGTCCTTTGTGCCCACTCAGCACTAAGGTTGTCAGGTCTCTGGTTTTTCCAAGAGACTTCGGATTTTTGGGGTCCTCTCTGAGTCTCCGGGTGAGTCACCTCAATGTCCAGACTGTTAGTTTAATATTTTTAAAATTAAGTTCCTAGGTGGTCTGGTTCAAGAGATATACACTAAAGCATCAGCTCCGCCCCCACAACTTCTGTTAAATGAGCTCATAGCTGGCAGCTCTAATCCAGCCCTTTCAGGTTTGTAGTCAATAAGTGAAGTCAGGGCTGTGATTGAAAAAGGACTTGTTGACCTCCAGGTAATAGCTAGAATCCATTGCAAGTCCAGAAAACGATTGCCTTTTCCTGCTTGTCTCATAAATTGAGTAAATTTATCACTTTCAACAGTAGCAAAAGTCCCTTTCTCTCTGCGTACAGGAGATCTAGAACAAAACTTCACAGCAGGATGTTGGTAAGCATGCATAGTAAACAATTTCAGTTATGATTATAATAGAAGTGTACATGCAGGGTTTTTTTAATTACTTGCAAAAATAGCATATAATAGATTTTATCTTTCAAATAATATTTGAACAGAAATTTTAAAAAGTGTACACCAGCTTATGATCCATTACAATGTGTTATACTTTTCAAATCATGATGAGGCAAACAAGTTTACATTTTCCTAGGCTGTTGAAGAGGGCAGTTTATTTGTCTAATGCAGTGTTTCCCAAACTTTTATTTATTTTTTTGTTGCTGGATTACAACTCCCATCAGCCCCAGCCAGCATGGCCAATGGTCAGGAATTATGAGAACTGTAGTCTAGCAACAAAAAAATAAAAACAGTTTGGGAAACACTGGTCTAATGCATAGCCTGTTTTGAAAACATTCGCAATATGAACCTTTAATCCTATACTCATGTTTCTGGGAGTAAAACTGCAATTTTAATCCCACATACCCAGAGTAAACCTCATCGAATTCAATAGGACTTACTTTTGAGTAGATATAGTTAGGATTGTGCTGTAAATCAATGGGACTTTTGACTGAACATAGCAAAGGATTGTGTTTGTGTTGTAAATCTTTCTCTTCCTCTCCAATCCTATTTTTAAAGCAATTAGGCAGGGCTTACTTGGGTGTCACTGCTTTTATTTGGTAAGAAATTAATACTGATTTTATTTTATTTTAAAAAAATGGTCTACAGTGACCAACTGGTTTTGATAATAAACTATTGTATGGGGAGTGTGTATTTTTACATCTCCAGTGTGTGTGTATATGGAGTCTTTCCAACAACTCTGTGAGGTAGGGACTGAAAACCAAGGCAGCTCACAGGAAATAAATCCATATAAAATCCAATAACCATGAAAACAAGTATAAAACAGTTGCAAAACAGCTTAAAGTGGCACGATCCTGAATGTTGGGCTGGGTAAGTGAAGTTCGTTATCATTTGAGGTTACAGTTCTGTGCATGCTTCCCTGTTTGAGTAAGCCCCATTGAATACTTCTGAGTAAACATGCATATGATTGCACTATACATATATTTTAGGTTGTATAAATAATAAACATATTTGACAGTCATGACTATATAAATATTACTTCATACTGTGTCCCGATAAGTATTTGATTTCACATTATGTTTTTTTAATATGTTTTTTATTTGAAATACATAAAGAAAGATTGAATATTAAATATTCACATAATACAGAAACCATATACGCAAAGAATAGTACATTACATATAAAAGTACTACTCAGTCTATCACTATCCACATACAATACAAATTACTTAACATTGGTTATTAGGCAGTTTTAGATAATAATTAATTAACAAGAGGACAGATCCCAGATCTCCAGAGAAACTATTGTAGCCATAAGCTATTAAAGGCAATTGGAACCTGTATTGGTGCTGATGTTTTGTTTGTATGTGTAATAAAACATGACCATTCTGTAGCAAAACTATCTTTTTTCTTTTGTCCTCTTGCTACTCTCAAACGTTGAGTAAGTTTCTCTGAGAGCGCTATTTCCCATACTATGCTATACCACTTCCCAATGTTTGATCCTTTTGTCTCTTTCCAGCATTTTGCTATCAACATGCATGCTGCTATTAAGAGATACTCAATTTGCTTTTTATGTGATATGGTTTTTTATGTGATACGGTTTTGGCCATCAAATTTATTAAGTAATGCCAATTCCGGTGTTATTATTTTCATTCCCATTATAATGGATATTTCTTCAAAAACTTCCATCCAGAATCTTTGAATACGTTCACTGTCCCACCACATGTGAACATAGGATCCGAGGACCCCACATCCTCTCCAGCACAATGGTGAGTAAGACTTGTCTATCCTTGCTATTCTGGATGGCGTTAAATACCATTTTTGTAAGATTTTGAGAGATATTTCTGTGTAATTAGCTGATATGGCTTTAAAAGGAAATTTCCCCCACATTTTTATCCAGTATTCTTCGTAGCCCTTGTTGTGATCCTAAATCCTGTTTTAGTAGCAATCTATATAGGGTAGTTATTTGCCCTTTATCTTTTTCTGGTATGTTAACTACCATTCTTTCAAAATCTGTCAAGTTTCTGGTGCCTTGTTGTATGACGTGTTGCTTTCTAATAAATGTAGATAGTTGATACCACGCTAACCATGCAATATTTGAATTCTTCAATGATGTCCTCCAGACAGTCCTGGATATGGGTAATAAGTCAGTATAATAATGAATTAATCTGTAGAGTTGATTATCTTTTAATACCTTTTTATTTATCATTCTCTCTTTTAGGTAAAAGTCCGGGTGTCCACAAATTGGTATCAATGGGGATATCCCTGGCATCAATTATTCCTTTCTATATTTCCAGACCTTTAGTATGGGATTAATGCTTGTATGTTGTTGTTGTATTCCCTTTTTAATTTCTTTTTTAATAAAAGGTAATACTGCAAGATCTATGTCTTGAAATAAAGACTTTTCTATACATACCCAATATTTTTTTTGAGAATCACATTATGGTTTTACATTATTATTTCCTCTACATTTTAAGTGTGGCCTTATTCCTTGGGATGGTCATGGTCCCCCTCTGTTGTTTTCACTCTGAGGGGCAGATTGGACTGAGAGATGGTGAGTAGCCCATGGTCAGCTAGTAAACTTTTTAGCTGATTTCCATTTTTAAAAGTTATTAAAATGATTTACATGAAGTATAGTTTCCCTCTCACAGTTATAGTTCCCATCACCCTTAACAAGCTACAGTTCCCATGCTTCTATGGTGGGATTCATGTGCTTCAAATGTGTGTTGAATGTGCCTTAAATGAATGATGTGGATCTGCCCTAGGTATGCTGTGCATTCATTAATGTATTGAAAAGAACAATTTTAAAAGATACAGGCAAACCCCGCTTAACATTGCGTCACTTAACATCGCCTCGCTATAACGTACATGCGCCATACTCCACCATACCCCACTTTAACCTACGCACTTTGCAATAATGGACACTGAGGGAACTTGCGTTCCACGTGCCATGTGCATTGCAAAGCATCGTCGGAGCAATTCTGAGCGGAGCGATCTCGCAATCTGAGCAGAGCGATTCTGAGCAGAGCGATCTAGCGATCTGAGCGGAGCGATCTAGCGATCTGAGCAGAGCGATTCTGACTGGAGCGATCCAGCGATCTGAGCGGCTGCTGCCTTGGAGACTTTTACAGTACTGTACATAATCATTTAAAGATACTGTATTTTATTTTACATTTAAGTACTTTACAGTACTGTAAAGAGCAATCGGAGCTCTGCCTGCCTCGGCCTAGGTCGATGGCGGCAGTGTGTGTGTGTGTGTGGGGCACCTCTTGCTCTTTAGATCCTCCTGATTTCATTTTAGATCCCCCTGATTTCATTTTACTGTCCCATTTTATACCTCTCCATTGTCCCATCTGCTTTACTGTAATTGTTTGTGATAAAAAAAATAAAAAATAAAAAAAAATCTTTAGATCCTCTGGTTTCATTTTACTGTCCCATTTTATACCTCTCCATTGTCCCATCTTCCTTTCCTGCTTTTTCTCTCTGTCTCTGCCCATCATTAGTTCTGGCTTTTGCCACTGCTGGCTTGTTACTCCCAATAGCGTGTGTATGTGGGGTGTGTGTGTATTGGTATTGTTTTCCCTTGCTTTCAGTACTGTACAGTACAGTACTGTACAGTATTGCAGTACATAATGGCAGGTACAAAGAAAAGTCATAAATCTATCACCTTAGATACGAAGCTTAAAATGATTAAACTGTCTGATGAAGGTGTTTCTCAAGCTGAGATAGGCCAAAGACTAGGCTTCACTCAAACAACAGTTAGAACAGTCATGAGGAGCAAAGAAAAGATTCTTGCAGAAGTTAAGAGTGCTATGCCAGTAAACACAACAAAAATTAGAAAAAGGGATAGCCTTGTTGCAGACATGGAGAGACTCTTAATACTTTGGATAGAAAATCAGACTGCATGCCAGGTTCCTATAAGCCAGGCAATGATTCAAAGTAAGGCCTTAAGCCTATTCAATGACCTGAAGGCTAAGAAAGGTGAGGCAGCGAAGGATGCTGAATTTGTTGCAAGCCGTGGATTGTTTGACAGGTTCAAGAAGAGGTCTAACCTACATAACATCACAGTGCAAGGAGAGACAGCTGCTGCAGATACTGAGGCTGCATAAAGCTATCCATGCGACCTTGCCAAAATTATTGAAGAGGGAGGCTACTCCAAAGAACAAATTTTTAATGTGGATGAGACTAGGCTGTTCTAGAAAAAGATGCCTGCAAGAACCTTCATCTCCAGAGAGGAGAAAACAATGCCAGGCTACAAGCCAGCTAAAGAAAGAATAACCCTTCTGTTAGGTGGCAATGCCTCTGGTACCTTGAAACTAAAGCCTATGCTAATTTATCATTGGGAAAACTCTAGAGCTTTGAAGAACTACGTTAAAACTAGACTTCCAGTGCATTGAAGGTCTAATAGAAAAGCATGGGTGACTGCAGCCATTTTCGAAGATTGGTTTGACACCTGCTTTGTACCAGAGGTGAAAGCCTATTGCAGGGACAACAATATCCCTTTTAAAATTTTGCTCCTTGTAGACAATGCTCCTGGCCACCCTCGAACGTTAGATGAACTGAACCCTAACATTCAAGTGGAATTCCTACCACCGAATACCACCTCACTCATGCAGCCCATGGATCAATGTGTCATAGCCACCTTCAAGTTGAACTACTTGAAAAGAACCTTCAGCAAGTGTATTGCAGCAATAGAAAATGAAGAGGGGACAGGGCAAGAAGTCCTAAAGAAATTCTGGAAAAGCTACATCTTGGATTGCATCAAAACTATAAGAGATGCTTGGAATGACATCAAGGAAACAACAATGAAAGGGGCCTGGAAAAAATTATGCCCACAGTTATTTGATGTCGAAGCCTTTGAAGATCCTGTAGCTGATGTTACTGAAAATATTGTAGAGATGGCAAGGCAGTTAGAGCTGGAAGTGGAGGTAGAAGATGTTGCTGAACTTATGGCGTCCCATATTGAACCCCTCAGCAATGAAGATCTTCTGGAACTTAAAGAGGAGAGAAAGGAAGAAAATGTGCCGGATGAGGATGAGACCTTGGAACAGCCTGAAGGCCTAACTTCAAAAGTTCTCTTGGAAGCTTTCCGTCATCTTGATAGCGCCATGGCTCTTCTTGAAAAGCATGATAGGGACTGTGAAAGAAGTTCCAAAGTCAATGCAAACATTTTGGGGGCTTATGCCTGTTACAAAGAAATCTACAGGGAAAAGAAAAGAGCTACAAATCTCCATAGACACCTACTTTCTCAAAAGGCCAGCAGCAGCACCCAGTCAATCTCCAGACCATCAACATCCACTGATCCATCTCTAGCATATATATATTTGCAAATCAAAATCAAATCAAATTTTATTATGCAGTCAATGACCCACAATACAAGCGATTTAAACAATTTCCCCAGCAAATTAAAACTCAATACAGTATCAACGATAATGCTTTGTTTAAAAATTTGAACTAGCACTGAGTTTCCTTTTTCGTAAAATCTGGGCTATACAAAGAAACTTTGCGACTGATTCAGTAATGGCCTTATCTTTGTCAGATAGAAGGTAATGCAATAACCATTCAATAGATCTACCTGGGAAAGTTTTAGTAATTGGGAGAATCAGTTTGATACGAGCATCCTTGTATAATTCACAGTTGAATAGAATGTGATCGATGGTTTCAATCACCCCCGGCTTACAGAAACAGAAACGCCTTTCCTGGGGAATTCCCTGGAAACGGCCTACAAGAATCGCAGATTGGAGGCAGTTAAATCTGGCTCTAGTGAACAGGAATCTATATTGCGATAGAGTCAATTTTTTGAGGTAGGCCGCAGGATTTGGGAAGAGAAAGCTCAGACCAAAATAAAGCAGTGAACATGATGTTCGTGAACTGGACATTGAGTACTGTAGGTCTATGTCCCTAATCCGCTGGCCAATGATGTAGTTTGCTACCTTCCGGTCCCAAGTAGCCAAAAGATCCAATGAGAGGCCAAGACGCTTTATCTTCTCATTGAAAATTTTGGACCAGGAACTTATGAAGGAATCTCTCCATATTAGATGTAAATACCCTAGAGGGGGTCCTGCATAGGCCACTTTAGTCCAAAATGTAAAGGCCAGGAGCCAGGCTGAACACTCAATTGATGTAAAACCCGCTTCTAGTCGGAGTCCCGCAGCAGATGCACAGCATGGTAGCCCAAATATGGAGCGCAAAAAGCGCAAAAGCACCGCCTCAACTTTAGCGCTGAAATTCAATACCCATATAGGGATGCCATATAAAAGCTGCGGGAGGATTTTTACTTTAAATATTTGAAGGGCAGCTGGAATGTATTGGCCACCCCTGGTGTAATAGAAGCGGGTGGTAGCTTTAGAAATATTATTGGCAGATGAGAGTGCAGCCTGTATATGAGCAGACCAGGAAAGTGAAGAAGAGAATATAATTCCAAGATATCTATATTGCCTGACCTGCTCAATCTTCTGACCTTCTATACTCCATGGCTCTTTTGAAAACCTACATGAGAATATCTTGATTTTTGATTTTGCAAAATTGATGGTGAGTAGGGTTTTTTTACAATATAACGTGAAAACACGTAAGAGACGTTTAAGGCCAACTTTCGAGTAAGATAATAGGACCGCATCATCTGCATAAAGCAGTATAGGGCATCTCACCTCTGCCAATTTTGGGGAATGGAGATTATCTGCAAGGCAGTAACTGCTCAAGTCGTTAAGGAAAAGATTAAAAAGGGTGGGGGCCAGGACGCAAACTTGGCGCACCCCCACATTAACAGGAATAGATTTAGTAAGACCATCATGTGCCCCACATCGGACACGGATCAAGGTGCACTGATAGAGGCAATTTATCAGATATAAAAGTCGCTTATCTATCGAGGTCTGTGACAGTTTGGCCCATAATAAATCTCTAGGGACTGAGTCAAAGGCAGTCTTAAGGTCCATAAAAGCGGCTTAAAGGCCCTTGTTAGAGCCACTCATGTATCTCTCCACCAGATGTTGTAAAACTAGGCAATGGTCAATGGTAGATCTACTCTTTCGAAAACCTGCCTGCTCCCACCTCAGGATGTCCTCCTCCTCAATCCAGGCTTGTAATTTGATATTTAAGACACTAGCATAGATCTTACTCACAACTGAGAGGAGGCTAATAGGCCTGTAGTTGGTGGGATCACCTCTATCTCCTTTCTTAAATACCGGGATAACCACCGCCTCGAGCCAAGCTGAAGGGAGCTTGCCAGTAAGATTAATCTTGGTAAATAGATTAGCAAGCAATGGGGCCCACCATTCAGTGTTTGACTTTAGCAGTTCAGGTAGTATAGTATCTATCCCTGGTGCCTTACCAGGTTTTAAATTGGAGATCAGGGTAGCTATTTCCTTCTGCTCTATAGGGGGCCAGGCTGGTAATGAATTGAGCTCTACCAAAGTAGAAGCCCTGAAGGGATTATCCCCAAGATTCGCAAACAATACTGTAAAGTGGTGCTCCCACATGGCAGGAGAGATGGCACACCGCGAGGTGGAGAAAGAACCCAAGGCGTCGGTGACTAGCGACCAGAATAGCTTCGAGTTGTTATTTAAGGAGGCATTAATTAAAGTCTTCCATCCTTCTTGAATAGCTTGTCTCTTTTTATAGACAATTAGCTGTTTGTATTTCTTTTTGACTAAATAATATTCAGGTGGAAGAAGGCTTGCTTTAGCATTCCTATAATTAATATAGACTTCTCAACTTTTGCCTGACCTCCCAGCATTCCTTGTCAAACCAACTAGAAGGGGACTGTTTAGTTGGGCGGCAGGAGTGATGTGACATAGTAGTTTTAACAACATTTTCCAAAGCTGAAGTCAAAGTAGAGTAATCAAGTAAAGCGACAGATATTTCATTAGCATTTGCTATACGAGATCTTAAGTTTAAACCCTGGGAAGAGTCTAAGAAACTGGTCATCTTTAAAGAGATCCTTTCATTCCAATGGAGTCTTTTATAGCGAAGATCGGGTGTAGTATCTTCGCAGAAAGGAATAGTGGCCAGATGTTCCCCTCCTATTATTGTCAAAGTACAGATCAAGGGGAGATGGTCACTTTCCAGCCTGTCACCTACTAGAAAGTTGGCAATCTGATTGAGCAAAGGGGGGAAGTCAACACATAATCCACTACACTACTTCCACGTCCCGAAATGTAAGTATACTCTGCTAAGGCATCTGCCTTCATGTGCCCGTTTATAATTGTCAAATTCAAGCGGGCCACCAGTTGGATCAAGCGTATTGCCGCATAGTTTACCTTCTGGTCTTTTGAGTGTCAACCATACTCTGGGATAACATTTTCAACCTCCATCGCCCCCCATAATGGAGATTCAGCCAGGGCATCGTTATTTGGACCAATCCTAGCGTTCAGGTCTCCCATTACTATTAATTGCGCCTTGGGATATTGCATTTCTAAGTCAACTATGTAATTTTCCAGCTGATCCCAGGATAGTGCTATTTCCTGTCTGTGGGGGTAAGGCGGGATGTATACATTTATTAATAAAAAAATGGTTGCTCTAAGTTCTATTAGACCCGCAATAGCTAGGTGGCCACAAGGGGGAAGTTTCCTAACATTCGTACTTAAAGAGGTAGAAGTCATAATTCCTAGACCAGCCTTGGGTCTACCTCTTCTATTTGCGGGCTTCGCGGGTAGCTCCAAGGCCGAAAAGCCATCCAAGAAGATACTTTTTGTAGACCAGGTTTCCTGCATACGAATTACATCATGTGATCTTAAAAATTCCTTAAACCCAGGGCATTGTAATTTGGAAAACCAGCCCGCAACATTCCATGATAAGATTCTGAGCTGGTCTAAATTCGGTCCCGATCCTCCCCATTTATGAGGTTGTTGAGTTCGATACTGTAAAGATCTGGTGGGATTATCTTGAACCAAGGGAGACTGTCAGTCTAGCTCTATGATCCGATCAAGCATGTCATCCTTATCCAGAAATATGGCTCCAGATTTAACAGGGGGCTGAGGCAATGACTTAGTATTAGAGGGAATTTTTAAAGGCCCAACCGGGGCATGGCCTAGCTCCTCTGGATCAAGATACCTAAAGCGTAACCACTCATCTTCCTTTGGTATCACATGCTTGGGCTTTGACGGGGGTATCTTAGGATGAGTCACCAGCTCTTCAGAATTGTTGGGCAAGTAATGAACATAGTCCCTTAAAGATGAGGGGGTAGAATCCTTAGATGGTTGGGACATCTGGACCAGGGGGTTGAGTGAATTTTGTTGATAAGTTTCCGTTATAGATCCCGGTTTGGTTTGAGCAGATTCTGTAATTCCGAGGGGGTCAAGCGTCTTATCTAGATCTAAAACGTGGACAAGGGTATTTCTTAAAAGTGTTAGTCTGTCAATAATCTCTTTCTGAGATCTTGTAGGCAAGGCATGGAACGATTTTATAAGATCTTCTTCTTCCAAGGTTGGATCAAAAGTAGGAAGAAAGGGGTTTTGCTGTTGAGTATAATGTTCCTCAGGCAAGGGATGTACTTTAAACAAAGGCCCTTCCAGAAGCTGAGGAAATTTTCTTATGTTGTTCTCTGGCTCGCAGTCCTGGAGTTTGCTGAATAAATGCAACGGCTTCTGGTTCACAAATAGCCTACTAATACATATGCCTATATGCCAAAACTGATATTTAACCTTGTAAAGATGCATCAAAGATGGCCAACTCCCAAAGGTTACTACTGCTCTAGCGGTTTTATAATCATAAAAAAGATATTCGATCTCTGTGATATCATCAATCAAACCGCAATCTGGAGCAATCTTGCTTATCAAATGTTGTGCTGCCAAGGAGTCAGCATACCCCTCGGTTTGGGATAGTTAGAGAAAAATAACTTGCAGCGACTTAGTTCCAGTTCCCATTTTTGCTGAGTTAATGGAAGAGGTTTATGAAGCCTCCTACCATCCGGTGGCTTATAGTTCAATGCATGCTGCCACGGGTCTTGTATTTCCTTGCTAAAGACCCCTCTGTCCATTTCCGTAGTCAAGCATGCTGCTTGAAGTGGAGCCACGTCTTCTGGAATGGAAGGAGGTAAGAGCGGGTCAGAGCAGGGGCTTAAGTCAGTTTCTGTAGATTGTATCTTGCCAGTCTGTGAACTTGTTTTTTGTGTCTTTGCCAGCTTAACGGAGGGCTGTTGAGTTTCTTCCATAATCTTAAAAAGTTTCTTAAAGTTTAATCCTTTCTGCCGCTTCAAGGATAGATTTGTTTTCCCCTTGGGGTTAGATGTTAAGTTTTTTGTCTTGCCCCGCTTGCTACATTTAGTACTAAATGTTTTGCTAGTCTTGCACTTGTTTCCTTTCTTTTTGTAGCTAGGGGTGACAACTCTGGTATTAGAGTTGAGGCCAATGTTTACAGCTTTGTCATTTCCTTGGGGATCAGGGCAATGGGCACAGGTGTGGAACTTGTGAAATTCAGCTATCACCACTAGGAGAGCATAGCTTTCAGTCAGGAAAATTTTAATTCGTTCAAGTTCTTCATTCAGCAGTAGCAGATGGAATTTCAAGTCAGATGGATGGGTACTCTCTACCTCCTTGCTTTCTGCTTGCCTCGATAAGGAAGAAATTTTCAGAGGTCTAAAAACTTTGCCAGTCATTGTTGAAGCAGCAGGTGTTAAACTTTCATCAATGCTCAGATTCCAATCATAGGCTGTAACTTCCTTATCCTCCACACGAGGGGGTTCCTTCAACTCGCCATCCTTTTCTGAAACTTGTAGTAAAGAATTTGAGTTGCAGCCTAATCCTGGATTTTTTTCAAGTGATTTTCCTGGAAAAGTATCCATTAAGGCAAGTTCTGCTGCAAGGTCTGTTCCCAGGGGAGGCTTATAAATATAGATCACATTTATTGTGGACTACAGTCCAATCATGGATAGATTGCAGTTGGGCTGGGTCCGTATGCTAAAAATCAATCCCATGTTGAGGAGAGGAACTTCTAGCTCCATTAATCCTACTATCTTCTTCCTTTGGAAAGTAAGAACTTATGTCAGCTTGTCTTGTTCTTTTCTTCTTTGGGGGGTGGTTGAGCCGGTTAAGATAGTTGCTCCCAGCAACCTTGTTGCCTGCCTGGTAAGAACCATAACCCCTGAATTCCGGGCTGAAGCTGCTGAATGATGCCTCCACTTAGATTAGAGATAAGTTGTAATTTTCTGTAGTATAATAATAATGTAGTTGTAGAGTAGTCAGTTTTCCTCCCCCTCTCGTACTAATTAACCATCATTCGTCCCAGATCCCTAGTTCAGAGTAAGAAGAGATATGATGGGGGGAGGGGTCTTCGTCCTTATCTCTCCAGCGTTTTTCCCGTTCTCACGTCCAAGCAATCATTAATCACTCTCTCATACAACTCCCAAGAAGCTACACACTCCAGGAGTTAATTTGCTGTTGTTTTAGCCAGCTTTATCGAGATCAAAGCTTACCAGACAAGAAAAGGCACAAGACTGTATCCGGAGGCTATTACAGACCCAGCTAGCACTGCTGCCATTTTCCGCCACACCTCTATGCCCATATATGACGATTGCAGTGCAGTACATGCATCGATAAGCGGAAAAAAAGTAGTGCTTCACTTTAAGTACATTTTCACTTTAAATACACGCTCCGGTCCCATTGCGTATGTTAAAGTGGGGTATGCCTGTACTTTTTTAAACATGGGAAGGGCTGTAGCTCAGTGGTAGCGCACATCCTTTGCACGCAAAGGTCCAAAATTCAATTTCTAGAAAAGATAGTTGCCTTGGAGACCCAATGCTAGTCCGTGTCATCAGTACTGAGCTAGATGGTACCAAATGTCCTGTATAAATGTCTGTATAATGTCCGGTGTAAGGCAGATTTGTTTGTTCCTAAAAGAGGAAAGAGACCCAAGGGCTACAGTGACTCCGAAATTTGTTTATGTATTTAATTTACACCGTTTATATACTACTTTATTGTCAAAAACCTCAAAGTAGTTTACAGAAAGAATTAAAACAATAAAATCATTGGCCAAACCAGTTAAAGACAGGTGTTTAAAAACATTCAAAATAATAAAACCAACAATGAGTTAAAAACGGGGGGGGGAGTAATAGCTTCTACATGCCTGAGTAGGCTTGACTAAACAAAAATGCTTTTAGCAGGTACCAGAAAGAGTACAAGGAAGGCCCCTGCCCAATGTCAATAGGCAGGGAGTTCTAAGGTGTAGATGATGCTGCCACACTAAAGGATCAATTTCTTACAAGAGCAGGACAAGTACTATCTGGCACCCATAACAGGGAAAGCACACTTTGAACTTGGCCTGGTAGCAAATCAGCAACCTGTGCAGATTTCAGAGCAGAGGTATTATGTGCTGATAGGGTCTCATTCATGTCAGCAATTGTGCCGCCGCATTCTGCACTAACTGCAGCCTTGGGTCAGGTTGTTCTGCATGGGGAGTTCTGTGACCTTGGCTGACTGGTTGCCCAATAGTGGTAAAATAGAATTCACATACTGGGAAGTGTGGCTTCAATTGCTGTTGTTCCCAAGCTACTCCTTATGAAGGTAGGCCAAACCATATGTGTTTTTTCTCTGTTAATTATTACTCACTGGAATTCGGTTGGCTGTGAAAGTGAGTTCATAGCAGCCCACAGGGTAGCCAGGAAAGAGTAGAGAATCTTCTTACTCTTACGCTTTCTCTTACTCATTTCTCAAACCTCTTTCTGAAGGGATGGGTCAAGTCTGTAAAGAAGTTTGGAGCAGTCATGTTAAAAGGCAGGGATAGGGCATTCCAAGCAGGGGGTTGCCAACCCTGCTTTGACATGGATATCTTTGCAGATGATCCCTAGTCAAGCCTTACCAACAGCACAATCTTAACCATATCTACTGAGAAGTAAGTCCTACTGAGTTTTATGGGGCTTAGTCCCTTAGCAAGTGTGCTTAGAATTGTAATTCAGGGGCATCCATATTTACTCCTGAGTGCTTCTATCTAACATCTCTAACATCTAACATAAAACACTAGGCTCCCTTCTTCCTACAGTTGTCATGAGTCCCCTGGAAAAGTGTCTGGAGTAACGAGGAGGAGGAAGACTAGGATTTGAAGGAAGGTGCAGGAGCTGAGCCTTTGCGCGCATTGGAGCTTGCAGACTCCTGTCGCATGGACAGTGACAGTTCAGCCCCTATAGACCCTGCTGCATCTGAGCCAGCACTGCCTGTTCAGGAAGCTGTATCACCACGTACTCCAAGCCCCCCTTCCTCTCCCTTGCTGTCATCGTCATTGCACAGCTCAGCTGCTCCTTGGGAGGAGGATCTTGCAGAAGAGTAGTTCCGCTCTCTTCCCCGCTTGTGCTGATGCTGCCTCAAAGCCCACCTCCAGAGGGGAAGGACCCTGGTGAAGTGGGACAGCCTCCCTTGCCAAGCACATGCAGGAGGTGGTGGCAGCGGCAATCTCAAAGGGCTTTTACTGTCCCTCATAGGATGAGTGAATGGTACATGCGCATTCTCCTCAATGACACTGAGCTCACACAAGTAGGGTGCCCTCCCAACCTTATAATGCTGTGAAGGGGATGGGGCTAATTACTGCTACATTGTCTTTAGCCAGATCTAGTCATGCTTAGTTAGAGATGCTGATTCCTGTGTATCTTGAAGGCTGATTCATGAAGCACATTGAGATGAAACTTTTTTAAAAGCACACTTCTGCATTTGAATCTGACTTTAGGGAGTTCAGGCAAGACAACAATGGCCTTCTGGTGACTGGCCTGGCTTCAGGGCACTTAAACCCTTCTTGCCAGAAGCAAGTAGGCTAGATTAAATGTTCCCTACCCAGGTGAGAAGGAATGATTCCGTCACGTTATTTGGACCTTGGAACACCATCTTTTAGCTAAGATTTCTAGCTTAATTTCCAATCAGAGAAATGTTTGTTTAAATCCAAGCAGCTGTGGTTGATACTTAATGTATCATAGTTAATGACATCACTAGGGCCTGCCCCATGACATCACTACAGCCTGCCCCATGACATCACTAGGGCCCATCCCTGAAATCTCAGGGTTTGGGATGCTTCTGACGTGGCAACCCTGCTCAGCACTCTTCTGTCTCATTCCTGTTCCTCATGAAGCTCTATGTGTAGGCCAGGTCCTTATCTCAAGAAAGTTAGTCATGCCTTGTTCTAGAGAGAAAATGTATCTCCAAAAGAATCTGCTGCTTTGCATTTTCCCCAGCAGCAACATTTGGAAATGTGTTCCTCTGAATTGACAAAAGTGTTAGATGTACATTTTGCATAGGGCAGCAAGGGCAATGAGTTCTCCTGGGTAGTTTAGGAAATCTAAAGTAAGGAAGACAGTTGTACATTAATTCAAGAATCACCCAGACCCTCGGATAATGGCAATGTAGGAGCTGCTTTATTAGCCATGAAATATCAGCTTCATTTTCGCCTAATTTTTCCAGCTCTGCAGTTGCCGCTGGGGAAACCGCAGCCCACTATCAAACGAATTTGCTTTTAATGTGTCCCATTAATTGTTAATGTTGTTTCCCTGGCTTAATTTGAAAACTTTCTAAATAAAACATTATATGAAAGAGAGTGTGCTTTTCCCCAAGTAACAAATCTGCTATTTCTCACACATTTCTGACGTGTCCCTGTTATTCTGATTAATTTTTTGCCTGCTGTGTGATCCTTCGTCAAACCAATTGCACTAGATTCCACTACCACATTTGTTGAGATGACAAGTGTAAAGCAAGTGGGGTTGTACTGCATGGCAAGGTTCTTCTCTATCATCGGAATAGCCTGTGAGATTTTTTGAAGTTACAAGATAAACTCAATAACAGAAGCAGAGCCTTGCTGGATCAGGTGAGAAATCCATCTAGTTCCGGAAAGAAGAACCTTTGCCAGCCTGAGAGCCACATTTCTTTAGAAGTATCAGAGCTTGGAAGTAACTCATTACAGACAATGAGTTACTTGTAATTTATTACTTTTTTGAGTAATGAGCGGGTAACTTCATTACATTTTGCTTGTAACAGAATGAAGCGTAATTTCATTACTTTTCAGCTGCAACTGTAATGTTTCCGGTGTTACTTTTGGATGTTACTTAGGGGAGGAAGCAGGGGAAGTCTTCTAATCCTGTGATTGGTGGATGAAAGACATGTGCCTCACACTGGGCTTCTGCGCAGAGGTTGCTCTTCCCTCGTGCTCTGTGTTAGGAGGCCACGAGGGAGGAGGTGGAGAGCCAGATAGTCGTGGAGAGGAGAGAGAGAAAAAGAAATTTCTGCACAAATGGACCGTGGTGGAGAAGAAAGGAGTGGAGGGAGAAAGCCTGAGGGCAAGGATGAAGGAGGAGAAAGAGGTGGCAACAGAATGCAGATGAAGAGCTGTGGAGGTGAGTGATGATGTGTGTGTGAGACAGTGACAGAATTAGGGATACCAGACCTTTCTGGCTTTCAGGAGTGATCTCCGGACTCACTCTGGATGGTGGATCACTGCTTGCTCGCCCGCCACCCATCTGCCTACCCGCTCGCTCACTGGCTGTACTGCTCCCACCCCCTGCTCGCTTGCCCCCTGCTGGCTCACACCCTCACTCATCCTAATGCCCCCACCCCCTGCTTGCTCAGCCCCTGCTCACTCACTCCCTCACTCGTCCAACCACCCCCACCCCTGCTCTCTCGCCCCCACTCTCTCACCCCTGCTGTCTCCCTCCTTGCTCCTTCTAATGCCCCCATTCCCCACTCGCTCACCCCCACTCATTCACACTCACTCACTCACTCACTCACTCATCCTACCACCCCACCCCTGCTCTGTTGCCCCCCACTCGCTCACTTGTCTTAACACCTCCCACTCTCTTGTCCCCGCTCACTTGCCCCCCACTTGCTCACTCCCTCACTTATCCAAATGCCCCACTCCCCTCTCTCATGCCCCCACTCGCTCATTTGTCCTAATGCCCCATCCCCCACTTGCTCATCCCTGCTCACTCACCCCATTTGCTCACTCCCTCACTCGTCCTACCACCCTCCACCCCTGCTCTCTTGCCCCCCACTTGCTCACTCCCTCTCATCTTAATGCCCCACCCCCACTCTCTTGCCCCCACTCGCTCACCCCCCGCTTGCTCACTCTCTCACTTGTCCTACCGCCCCACCCCCACTCTCTTGCCCCTGCCTGCCCCCACTCCCTCCCTCTACTGCCCACCACCCTCACTCTCTTGCCCCTGCTTGCTCCCTCCCTCCATCTACTGCCCCCACCCCACTTGCTCACTTGGCCTACCACCCCCACCTCCCTTCTATCACCCCCTCCCCCCTTCCCCACACACATAGACACAAAGTGCTACAGAAGCAAGGAGCCTTCACCAGCAAGCAAGAGGAAACATATGGCCTTTCATGGACTGGAATAGTCTTGTAACAGTAATACTTGATTTGGTAACCTTCCATTTAGGCTACTGCAGTGTGGTCTACATGGGACTGCCCTTAAAGATGGTCTGATAGTGGCAGCTGGTGCAATATGTAGCCACCAGGTTAATGAGTGGCAGAACTAGGTGGGACCATGTCCCACCACTCGTAAAAGGACTGCACTGGTTGTCTATTTGCTACTGGATCCAATTTCAACTTACTTTGCTATATAATGCCATATATATCTTGGGACCCAAGTACTTGAAAGAATGCCTCTCCCATTATATGCCAACCTATGCCTTAAGATTTGCTGGGAAGCCATGCTGAAAGTTCCATCTATAACTGCAGCGCATTCCACAGTGGCTCATAACAGAGCCTTCTTGATTATGTAGGGGACACTTCCCTCCATCAGATTTACATTTCTTCCCCTTCTTGACATAACACCTGGTAAAGTTATATCTATTTCATCTGGCTTTTGGGGACTGAAAAACTGGTTGGCTGGTTTCTGCGCAATGTAACATCTGTATTGCTGCTGTTGTGTAATTGAATTTTGATTATTATTATTTTTTGCATTTTATTGCATTCTTTGTATACTACAAGAACCTTTGTTGAAGGGTGGTCTAAAATGAATGAATGAAACTATTTGTAGAAAGAAAATCCACCCCACTCTTGCTCCCCCTCCCCTCCCTCCCCCCTCCCCCCCACACATAGACACAAAGTGGTACAGAAGCAAGGAATCTTCAGGAGCAAGCAAGAGGAAACATCTTAACTTCTCTGTCCTTATCTTGAGGCAAGTTCCTTCCATTACCAGCTGTTCTTTGAATCCACACTTTGACAACTTATTTTGGATGGATTTTCTGTTTGATTTTTTTGTGAACATCTGATGTGGTATTCAGTTAATGAAGAGTGCTATAACTGTGTTGAAAGGCAGGTGTGCAAGCTAACTTTTCAATGCTTTCTATGTTGGGAATTATACATACTAGAAGCTATCTCAAGTCTCTTGAGTGTCTCTCCTTTTGTAACCCAAATAGTGCCATCCATGCACTAGAGGGTAGTATCAACAGGCTTTGGAAGACTCCACAAGATTTCTGGGAAATGGGCTGTTTGTGGAAAATCACAGAACTCGGTGGGTCTAAGTAGCCTGACTGGCTCTTTGCTTTGTCAGGCTGATGAAGGGTTAAATATCACACTTATCCTCTAACCACTTTTCTGTTCTAAAACCTCTTTCCCAAAACAGCTTTGCTTTAAAAAAAAATTGTATTGGAGCACTGTTACACATTAGTATGTCATTCATTCATTGGCAATCTCTCATGGCCGAGTAAGATTGTCTTCCAAGATAAGGTCTTTAACAGTAGGTCCATAAGTGACTGTGGAGGCCAATTCTGGATCCACACAGCCTCCCACAGTGAGGACATAGGTTTCCAGATGGAAGATGGTTGCAGTGAGGATTTGTTTGACGTGCCTTCCGCTTAGCTCGTTTGTCCCATTTGCTCTGTATTCATGCTTCAAAGTCCACAGCACCTTTGATAACAGCTGACCTCCATTTGTGATGTTCATGGGCCAAGACTTCCCAATTGTCGATGTTCATGCTATATTTTTAAAGATTCGCTTTAAGAACATCTTTAAACCTCTTTTGCTGTCCACCGATATTCCATTTTCCATCCTTAAGTTGGGAGTAAAGTAGCTGCTTTGGAAGACGGTGATCAGGCATTCAAACAACATGGTCAGTCCAGCGAAGTTGATGTTGGAGGATCATTGTTTCAACACTGGTGGTCTTTGCTTCTTCCAATATGCTAACATTAGTCCGCCTATCTTCCCAAGTAATTTGCAGAATTTTCCGAAGCCAGCGTTGGTGGAATCTTTCAAGAAGTTGGGAGTGGCGTTTATAGATGGTTCATGTTTCACAGGTGTACAGTAAGGTCAGTAGTACAATGGCTTTGTAAATAAGCATTTTGGTCTCCCTGCAAATATCCCGATCCTCGAACACTCTACACTTTATACAGGAGAATGCGGCACTTGCAGAGCTCAGACAATGCTGAATTTCAGCATCGATGTCAGCTTTTACAGAGAGATGGCTGCCGAGATAGGGGAAGTGATCGACATTCTCCAATGTCACTCCGTTAAGCTGGATCAATGGTGCTACAGAGGGACTAGTTCGCACCTGTTGATGAAACACTTTGGGTTTTTTGATATTAAGTGGGAGCCCAAGCTTTCCATATGCTTCTGTGAAGACATTTAGGATAGTTTTAAGATCTTTCTCTGAATGTGCAGAGACTACATTATCATCGGCATATTGACGTTCTACGACAGAGGTTGACATTACCTTACTTTTTGCTTTCAGCCTACTGAGATTAAAAAGCTTTCCATCTGTTCGAAAAATGATTTCCACACTAGGAAGTTTCCCCTCAATAAGGTGTAGAATCATAGCAGTGAAGATAGCAAATAAGGTTGGAGCAATGACACATCCCTGTTTTATGCCTGATCTGACTCTGAATGGATTGCTCTGAAAGCCATTGTTGTCCAACACTGTTGCTGTCATGTTGTCATGAAGGAGTCACAAAATATTCACAAATTTATCAGGGCATCCAGTTTTCAGAAGGATGGTCCAGAGAGCGGTTCGATTCACAGTGTCAAAGGCCTTGGTCAGATCAATAAACGCCATATATAAAGGTCTATTCTGCTCCCAGCATTTTTCTTGAAGCTGTCGTGCAGTGAAGATCATGTCCACTGTCCCCTTGGAAGGGTGGAAACCATTTTGAGATTTGGGGAGGACATCCTCTGAGATCAGCAGGAGGCGATTTGTGAAGATCCTTGCAAGGATTTTACCTGTGGTAGCAAGAAAAGAGATGCCTCAGTAGTTCCTGCAATCTGTTCTATCACCCTTCTTGAAAAGAGTGATAATTATGGCATCCCTAAAATCTCCTCCCTCATCCAGAGTTTTTCAGCGAGCTTATGAAGTTGTTGTGTAAGTTCTGGCCCACCTTCTTTAAAGACTTCAGCAGGAATCCCATCAAGTCCACTAGCTTTATTGTTCTTCATTTGATTTATGGCTTTATTGACTTCATCCAAATTAGGGGATACTGCAAGCTCGTCTCTGTTGTTGTGAAATTTGCGAGAAGACCTCATTAGCCACACTAGAGTTACGATTAAGGAGGTCATGGTAATGCTCTTTCCAACGCAGTGCAATAGACTCTTTATACTTAAGAAATTTGCTACCATCCATTGAACATAAGGGATTTATACCGTAATTTGTTGGTCCGTGGATGGCCTTTGTGGCATTAAAAAAGCCCAGTGCATTGTGAGCATCTGCAAAGTGCTGGATTTCTTGAGCTTTCTTTATCCACCAGGCATTCTTAAGTTCTCTAGTTCTTCTTTGGACCTCAGCCTTTGCACTGGCATAGATTTTTTTTCTTAGCAGCACAGTTAATGTCTTTCTGCTATGTCTGGAAGGCTTTCCTTTTCTTGTCAATCTCACTATCATTCTCATCAAACCAATCCTGATGTTTCTTAGTTTGGCATCCAATAGTTTGTTCACGTGCTGCAATAATGGATGTCTTCAGTTTAATCCAGTGTTCCTCAACATTTTCAGGGAGTTCCATAGGTAGATGTTTCTTGAGAGTTGTTTGAAAGCTAGCTCGCTTAATAGGATCTTGAAGAGCGTGGATGTTTATTTTATGCCTTGGTTTTCTTTCTTGGAGCCTACGTAGAGGAACAATATTAATGACCATAGTGGATCGAATTAATTGGTGATCTGTCCAGCAGTCATCAGCACTCATCATGGCCCTAGTGAGGAGTACATCATGACGATCTCTGGCACGGACAATTACGTAATCCAGGAGATGCCAGTGTTTTGACAGAGAGTGCTTCTATGATGTCTGATTGCCAGGCCTGGCTTCTAAGAGGTCTTCTGTATCTTTTAAAGTTGTGCAGGGGGAAGGGAGAATTTCACCTTGTGGTTTCTCCCATTTCAGTGTTGCAAGAACACCTGCACTTGGCTGACATTCTCTTCTCCTAAAGATACAGGATCAGTCTCAGGCCCTGAATCTGGCAACCCTACCCCCCACCTCCCTTACCAGTGGAGACACCACCATTGCTATAATGGATAAAAATAATTATTCTACTACTTCTGTATGTGTGTGTTTATTTTTAATGTTGTTTTAGGCTACTTAGATGTGCAGCAGCCAGCACCTTGTAGGCATTTTTTTTAAAAGTAACTGAAATGTAACTGTAGTGATTACTTTTGAGTAAAAGTGAAGTAATCAATTACTCTCAGAGCAATTGTAATTGTAACGGTAATTACTACTTTTTGGGGCCGTGTAACTGTAACTATAATTTATTACTTTTTAAAAGTAATCTTCCAAGCTCTAAGTATAGAAGGCATCCTATAAACTATGGTTTAAACCAGTGATTCTCAAATGGTGCGCCGGGGCACACTGGTGCACCGCAAGAGGTGGCTAGGTGTGCTGTGAATATTGTGAAAGTATATTATTATTAAGATATTTTTATTCATAGTTTAAAATATATTAATATATTTTTAATTTTGTACACAAAGTGCGCCAGAAATTTTTTATATGTTTTACAGTGTGCTGTGAACCAAAAAAGATTGAGAACCACTGGTTTAAACTATGGTAAGCATGGCAAACTGCTGCAGATGGCTAACATCAGTTGAACTAAAAGCAAAAAAACATTGTGAAGAGTTACAAAAGGACCTCTAAAAACTGAATAAATGAGCTGTAAAATGACAAATGGAATGCAATGTAAACAAGTGTAAAGTTATGCATATTGGAGCAAAGAAAATTAATTTCATATATAAGCTCCTGGGGTCTGAATTGGTGGTGACTGACCAGGAACGAAACCTTGGGATCATAGTGGGTAACTCAATGATGATGTCGACCCAGTGTGCGGCAGCTGTGAAAAAGGCAAACTCCATGCTAGGGATCATTAGGAAAGGAACTGAAAATAAAACTGCCAGTATCACAATGCTATTGTACACACCTATGGTGTGACCACATTTGGAATACTGTGTACAGTTCTGGTTGCCTCACCTCCAAAAGGATATTGTAGAATTGGAAAAGGGTCAGGAAAGGGCAACTAAAACCATCAAGGGGATGGAGCAATTCTGATTGGGGCAGGGCCATAGCTCACGTGGTAGAGCATCTGCCAGGTTCAATCCCTGGCATTTCCAGGTAAGGCTGGAAGAGTACCCTGTCTGAAATCCTGGAGGGCTGCTGCCAGTCAGCGTAGACAATACCGAGCTAGATAGACTTGCTATAAGGCAGCATCCTATGTTCCCCTATCAGGAAATGTTGCAGCATTTGGAGTTTTTTTAGTTTAGAGATGTTATGGAAATATGCAGAGATACTCAGTGTCTGAGCTGCGTGTGTGCCAGTGTGTGTATTTACCTAAGTAGCAGGCTTTTACCCTGTATTGAGATCACTGAGACTTAAGATTTGGTAAAATAAGAAAAGCTACTTTATTTATAGAAATACATAGTAGATAGGAAAGGCATACCTAGTTCTAACTAACTAAGATGGAGGTGCAATGCCCAGACTTGGGTACTGCCCTCATGGCTAGGAGAGAGAGCAAAGACAAAGATGTTGAAGCTTGGCAGTTCTTGCGTGAAACAACACGTTACATTTGGATGTAAGATGGTAAAGAAACATCACAGAGGTTTGAGAAAGTTTAAGAGTCTTTACTTAGACATTAAGGCCAAAGGCTTAGAAATAGATACATGTAGAGTTACTCTCCCCCTCTAGG
Source organism: Rhineura floridana (assembly GCF_030035675.1). Lineage (NCBI taxonomy): Eukaryota > Metazoa > Chordata > Lepidosauria > Squamata > Rhineuridae > Rhineura > Rhineura floridana. Next base: position 158,935,149 of record NC_084481.1, on the reverse strand, counting down.
AGAAGTTCTCAGTTCAGAGACAAGACACAGACAGCACTCACTTGTACAGATAGCTGTTAGAACTATTCCCAAGCTATGATCACCCAGTGCCATGGCAACGTGTCTGTTTCCCAGGCCAGTCTTAGCTGATAACGCTGCTCCTTCAGACACATGCTTGTAACTCTTTCAGACCTGATGAAAACATCCTTAGGCAGTACGGCCTAATGCCAACAGTCCCCCCTTTTCATCATGTCTGTATATCCATTACAACAATTACATTACAGTAATACATTTCTACAATACAAAGTAATGCATTTCAATACATTGCATCATACATTTCCAGTTTACAGTTCAGTACATTGTCAAAACTTTATTAATCAAATTTCGGTTGCACACAAGTCAGATATAGAGTCTCTGCATCCATCTCCACTGCTTTGTGCCTCCCTGGACTGGTTATTAATCCCACAGTAAATCTTTCAGGAGGTTTCCCAATATTGGATCTCTCAGAACGTCTCAAAGGCACTAGAGCTTCTGCTCTCCCCCCCCCCCCGTTTGAACTGGTGCTTGGCACAGCTTGCTCAGGATATTCCATTTCCTCAGCCTTGCGTTTCTTTGTTCTTTGTTTCCCACAAATGAGTTCATTTAATGCATCCCTGAGTGGAATTTGTGTGCCTTCCACTTTTATATCTAGGCTTGGTTTAAATGTCTGTGCCGGTGCTTGTGTGTCATCTGACCCTGTGAGAATGACTGTTTGCCTTTGATCCCAAGGCTTTTCTGAGACTTTAATGCTTCTGCTCAGAACTAATTGCTGTGTTTCTGGTATCCAAACTCTGAAATATGCATTCTGAAACCCCAGAACAAAACCCTGTTGTGCTCTGGGTGCAAGTTTGCCACTCCTCTTGTTTTGCGGTATGTGTACCCAACAACGTGCCCTGAATTTCTGAATGTGTTGCACTTTCGGCTTTCTCCCAGTGAGCTTCTCGTAGGGTGACATTTTAATTGCACTATGTAACACCCTATTGTGAATGTAATTCACATACATTATTGCCTCTGCCCAGAAGGAGTTCCCTAAACTGGAATCCATTAGCATGGCTCTCATTGCTTCCTGAAGCACTCTGTTTTTTCTCTCCGCGGTCCCGTTAGAAAACGGAGAATATGGAGCTGTGAAAGTTTGGCGTATTCCCTTACTCTCGAGGAAGTCACTCAATGCTTTGCTCGTGAATTCCCCTCCCTGGTCTGAGCGTATAGCCCCCACCGTGGTGCCATGTTGAGTTTCAATTCTCTTAATGAACAGTTTCAGCTTCTGCTCAGCTTCACTTTTCTGCTTGAGCAAATAAACATGACAAAATCTCGTAAAATCATCAACCACCACCATAAAGAATCTCGCACCTCCACGTGAACTGTTTATTAGCCCTGATAAATCAACACGAACTAGCTGGTAGGGAGCTGTTGTGGTGCTTTCAGCCTCCCGGTTTATTGGTGCAATTGTCATTTTCGCTTTATGGCAAGCATCACAATCCATTAGCTGCCCACAGTCTTTTAACCGCATGTTTTCACTATGCATTGGGGTTTTCTTAATAGTGTCAAAGTTTGCATGCCCCAGCCTCTGATGCCAATCATGGACGCAGCCGTGATGTGCCTGTGCCTCAGCATTTAACACAGCACACCCTGCTTGACTGCTCTTTATTACAAACTGTGCATCATTCAGACTTCCCTGCAGACACACTTCATCTCCCCTTATTACATAACATTTGTCTTTGTCAAACAACACTGAAAACCCACAACTGGTCAGTTTACTCACAGACAATATGTTATGAGACAGTTCTGGTACCAATAAACACTCTGACAGTATTCCAAGCTTATCAAATCTCACCAGTCCTCGGGCTTCCACATTTTTCCGCGATCCATCCGCCAAAAGAACAGAGTCCTGCTCATCTGTAGACGTGTAAAACAAACTCCTGTCTTTGATTAATACATGGGACGCACCACTGTCAAGAATCCAGTCAATTTGTCCCAAATTGTGAGACTTCTGTTTACAAACAAAGTTCACACTTCCCTGTTTCCAGTCTCTGTCCCTGAAGTTTCGTTTGACTGCACAGTCTTTCTGAAGATGCCCACGAGCTCCACAGACATAACAAGCCTTTAGCCGCTGCTGCTCCTGCTTGTAATCCTGCTTGCTTCCGACTGCCTCCTTCGGCTTGGCACCTTTCTTCACCTCTTGTCTCCGCTGCCATTCCTGGCTCAGCTTTTCATCAATAAACGCGACGTTGAGCCCCCTGTCGGGCATGGCTTCCATGGCCATGACAAAAGTATTCCAACTCCCATCGAGCAAAGCCAGGATCAAATAAGTCTTTTGAAGTTCACTATGTTCGACGCCTCGGTCCATCAGCTCAGCAAACAAACGTCTGAATTCCGTGAGATGCTCACTCATGTCGCACTCACCCGTGAAGCGCATCTGGTACAGTTTCCGTGCCAAACACAATCTAGATCCTGCGGTCTGTTGCACATGAAGGGCCTCCAACACGTTCCACATCTGTTTGGCGTTTGTAACATCTCTCACGTGTAGCAGTTGAGAGTCAGATAGAGCCAGAGTAATAAAAGCCTGCGCCCTCTCATCATTCCGTATCCAGACCGCTGTAAGGGGTGCAGGGGGTGTTCCATCAATGGCTTCCCATAAATCCTCTTTTATCAGGAAAGCACGCATTCTCGGCCTCCAACTGCCATAATTCTTTTCTGTAAGCCTATCCATTGGCAAGCCTCCAGACATGTTTACAGCAGCCATCTCTGCTCACCTCTGTCTGGTACAATCGATCAAGCTGCCCTCTGGATCTCCGTCTGCCGTTCAGACCAGCCACTTACTCCTGTGTAACGCGCTGTGGATCTGGGTCCATAACCCTGTTGAAGCTTGGCAGTTCTTGCGTGAAACAACATGTTACGTTTGGATGTAAGATGGTAAAGAAACATCACAGAGGTTTGAGAAAGTTTAAGAGTCTTTACTTAGACATTAAGGCCAAAGGCTTAGAAATAGATACATGTAGAGTTACTCCCCCCCTCTAGGAGAAGTTCTCAGTTCAGAGACAAGACACAGACAGCACTCACTTGTACAGATAGCTGTTAGAACTATTCCCAAGCTGTTATCACCCAGTGCCATGGCAACGTGTCTGTTTCCCAGGCCAGTCTTAGCTGATAACGCTGCTCCTTCAGACACATGCTTGTAACTCTTTCAGACCTGATGAAAACATCCTTAGGCAGTACGGCCTAATGCCAACAAAAGATGTCTCCTCTCTCCTTGTAAGGTCAAAGAAAAAGACAATGAAAGTATGGGCAGGTCAGCTTCCCTGACCATATCAGTTTATAGCGGAAGGAAGTTAGGTAGAGAACAGCACAGGTAAAGGTAGGCAAGCCTAGCCAGCTGGAGGACTGTAACTCTTTGTTCCTTCTGGAATACAAACAAAAGAACCCAAACAGGAGTTGCCCTTGCCCCACTTCCAACAAGAGAAAAGGTAAGAGGCAACATGATAGAAATGTATAAAATTATGTATGGCATGGAGAGAGTGGATAGAGAAAAGTTTGTCTCCATCTCTCATAACATTAGAGCTCATGGACATTCAGTGACACTGAATGTTGGAAGATTCAGGTCAGACAAAAGGAAGTAGTTCTTCACACAGTGCATAGTTAAACTATGGAATTCTCTCCACAGGAGGCAATGATGGCCACCAACTTGGATGGCTTTAAAAGGAAATTAAACAAATACATGGAGGATAAGGCTATCAATAGCCACTAGCAATGATGGCTGTGCTGTCCCTCCACTGTTGTAGGCAGTATGCTTCTGAATCCCAGTTGCTAGAAATTGCAGGAGGGGAGAGTGCTCTTGCACTCAGGGCCTGCTTGCGGGCTTCCCGCATAGGCATCTGGCTGGCCACTGTGAGAACAGGATGCTGGACTAGATGGGCCATTGACCTGATCCATCAGGGTCTTTTGTATTTGAAGTAAAAGGTTCTCTTTATTATTTCATTGAAGGATCATTTTCCTTCCATTTGTTCTCATACTCTGTTAATAAACTTCATTAAATTGGCTTTGGGATCTTGCATACATTTCTGCCAGTTTCAAAGGGACCCTTTCCATCATGTATCTAGATCAACCTGCTTCATGATATCTGTGTATGTAAATGGGATTTTACAGAGCAATGCAAACTACCTTGAGCTCTGGGGAGAGATGCTCTCTCTGCTTCCCTCCTAAGTATTTGCCTTGAAAAGCACTGCATCAGGGGATGGAGGGGATGGTCTACCCAGACTGGCAATTATGAAAAGAAGGGAGTGAAAGAGCCCCTTCCATTACATGGATCTTGGAGGCCACCTAGTTCTACCTCCTGCTCAATGTAGGGTCTACAATGTAGGATGTAACTACACCAGCCCTGTAATGTGGTTGTCAAGCCTTTGCTAATCTCTAACAGCTCTTACTAAGGCCAGCCCAACATATTTTGCAGCATGAGGCATACAATGTGACCCACCCAACTTATTATTATTATTATTATTATTATTATTATTATTATTATTAATAATAATAATAATAATAATAATAATAATAATAATAATAATAATAATAATAATAATAATAATAATAATAATATGCCACCATTCATCCCAGAAGGAGCCATGGGTAGCAAAGAAATAACAAAACACTAAAAAAATCTATAAAACATCATAAAAACAAATCATCTTTCAAACATCATAAAAATAAAACATCTTAAGAAAATCTTAAACTCAAAGCATTTTAAAAATAAAACATGTTTTAAAAATCTTATTTTTTAAAAAAAATCGTCTTAACAGTTTCAACACAGATGTATATTGAGATAAAGTCTCTACCTAAAAGGCTTGTTGAAAGAGGAAGGTCTTCAGTAGGCACCAAAAAGACAACAGAGATGGTGCCTGTCTATATTTAAGGGTAGAGAATTCCAACGGGTAGGTATCACAACACTGTTGGAGGCCCTCACCTGCACAGCGCAGGGGTAAGACAGTCGTTTGGGTATCCTGGTCCCAAGCTGTATCGGGCTTTATATTTCATGTACAGAAGCAGACTGGATTGACAGAGGAATCTTTTACACTTGCCAGTGTATCCTTCATTGCACCTGAGGGTGGCAGTCTAGCCTCAGGGCATGGATAGCTAATGTGGTGGCCTCCAGATGGTGCTGGACTACAAATCCCACCAGCCCCAGCTCACACAGTCACTGGTCAGGGATAAAGGGAGTTGCATTCCAACAATATCTGGCACCTTGTTGGCTACCCCTGCCTTAAGGAGTTCAGAACAGGCCATGTAGCAGACATAGCAGCATTTTCCAACACCTTTCTGCTACTAGTTTCTGCTGTCTGAGGCAGCCGCTTCATTCTGCCTAATGCTAGGCCATCCTTGGCTCTTAGTGTTAGAACTTATTGGAAACTCTTGGACTTCATAGTCTTCTCAGGGGGTCCTGTCCTTAGATGGTAATGTGTATTACTTCACTTACTTCAAAAATGTGGTAAGCCACTTCTGTAGTATTAAAGAGTGATGGCAATAGCAACCGGCCGCTACTGAGTGGTGGTGACCAATGAGAAGGCAGTAGACCCAATTAGAGAAGGTGCCCCACTGGAGGGCATCTTGACCAAGCACCCCCACCCTCAAAAAACACCTTGGAGCTAACACTGGCCTCTTTCCACTGATAACAAACTTGGCTTATGCACATAAGAGTACATCACAATATCATACTCACTGGGTCCCAGAATACTCCAGCATCACTGATAAGAAGATACCAGTTCTGATTAGAATTTGATTAAAAAATAGATTTTGAATGTGTTTAATGCATAGATTTGCCAGGTAATCAATCAGAGCTTGGCGCTAAGTAGTGTTTTTGAGTTCTGTTTGTGCTGGTTGGAGAAATATTTATAGTATAAGATTTCCAACAGGTCAAAGATTGTTTAAGCTTCCTGAATACAGTACTGAAAAGAATTAAACATAGATGATACAATTGGAAATGCCTTTTGTATGCTGTAAGCCTTTTGCTAATGTGAAGGCAATTTGTTTGCTTTTATTGGAAAATAAATAAATTATACATTTTAAAAAGTGATCTCCGGTTGGTGCCTCATCGGAGCAAACACAAACTATATATTACCCAAGCAGTAATATATAGTTGATGTACCAAGCCTTCTCACTTAACCTGTAATAAAATGGGGGAAATTGCAAAAGGGATATCTTTGTTTGCATTTTAAAGCTGACTGAAACTAAAAAAAAGAATGCCCCCATCTATAAGCTCAATTTTGCTGAAGAGTTGTTCTTCTAAACTATAGGAGAGATATGAATTTAGAGACTGAGCAGCTGTCTTCCTGCCACAGATGTGCCAATTTCAGTTTAAAGAAGATTCACCAAATGTTTGCATCCCATGTTTCCAAACCTGGAATTTGCTTGAGAAATGCAACAAAGAAATGCAAAAAGGCTGTATCAGTTTTTCTCACTATCACTTCAGTCCACACATATCTCCTTGAGTCTTGTACCAGTGCTTTAGGCCTGGGTTCCCCAACATAGTGTTTTTTTGTAGGAAAGGAAGAGGGAGGCCAGAGGGAAGCCTGTGCTGCACCTTGCAGCCTCAGCATGAGACTCTAAGGGACCCTGACACACTGCTGCCTGGTATGTTTGGGGGGTGGGGGCATGACCTGTGCAGGTGTGCATGTTTTTGTTTTACTGTGTGTGTTGTGTATATCTGTTTGTATGAGTGCAATGCCTGTCTGTTTTGTTTTGCCCTCTTTTGTTTTTTGTTGTGGGAACTGTTTGGCCTGCTTTTTTTATTGTGTGTGTATTTTACCTGCTTCCTCCCTTTTTTTGTTGGAGGGAGTTTTGTTTTGTTTTGATTGATTCAGGATGAGTCTTTTGACCTTTTTTTTACGTTATGTTATTATTACATTTATATCCCATCTTTCCTCCAAGGAGCTCAAGGCGGCTTACAGACATGGTTCTCCTGCTCCTGATTTTTTCCTCACAACAACCCTGTGAGGTAAGTTAGGCCGAGAGACAGTTACTGGCCCAAGGACATCCAGTGAGCTTCATGGCAGAGTGGGGATTTGAACCCTGGCCTCCCAGGTCACAGTCCAACATTCATAACCACTACACCACACTGGCTCTTTTTTGTTTATTAGGGGAGTATTTTGCCTTTGGATTTTTGTTTTGTTTTGGTGTGTGTATTCATGTATGTGTGTGTTTATCTGAGCACAATCAGTTTTTCTAGCTGTAGAATTGATATTTTGTAATGCCTACACCACTTACTCAGTTTTCCAAACATACTTCCAGGTCCAAAAAATGCGAAGACCTCTGCTTTAGACTGCTGCTTAATATACGAACTGTCATCTTGACAAAGATAAAAAAAAAGGTAAAGGTGTCCCCGCACTTATAGTGTGAGTTGTTTCCGACTCTTAGGGTGACGTCTTGCGACGTTTACTAGGCAGACCGTATATATGGGGTGGGTTTGCTGGTTCCTTCCCCAGCCTTTCTTTACCCCCCAGCGTATGCTGGGTACTCATTTTACCGACCACAGATGGATGGAAGGCTGAGTGGACCTCGACCCCTTTTACCGGAGATTTGACTTCCTCCTTCCATTGGAATCAAACTCCGGCCATGAGCAGAGCTTCGGCTGCGTTACCACCACTTACCTCTCTGCGCCATGGAGGTAACAGGTCTTAATTTGAGGCATAGATCACCCAGGCTTTAGCCCCAGATTTGGTTTTCTATGTAAATAAGAGACAGTGTGGTATGGTGGGTAGAGTACTTGGCTTGGACTACAGAGAATGAGGGTCAAATCTCTTAGCCGTGACACTCCTGGGCCAGTGACTGTTTCTCAAACTATTGTACTTCATAAGGTTTTTGTAAGGATAAAGTGGGAGAATCTCATTTCAGGTTCCTAAGCTCCTTGGAATAAAAGGTAGGCATACTAATATGATAGAATTAAATAGCAGGAAGGGCAAATGTGGTTGAGAACAGTGAGAACAAAAGATTTAATAGCTCTGAGAAGAACAGCATTGAAATAATGTGAATGGGTTTGCAACTTGTGCTAGAAATCATCAAAAACAGGAGCACCTTTTACCCCTAATAAAAACCAGCCTGAAACAATTTTTGGCTGAGCCGCAGGTACAAGTAGAGAGCACAGCTTTCTCTTCAACAACAGAGACATTATATATTTTATTTAAACAAGACCTGCCCATTGTTTGTGTTTGCTTCTTTGGCAAGGAGACCTGAAACTCAACCTATTTCTTCTAATAATGTTGCTCTTATGCCTAGCATGTTTGGATTGTTCCATTACAGAATATGATTGAAACAAATACTGATTCATAAACAAAATTCTTGTTGACTTTGTAAGTTTAAAAATAGGCTTGGCCATTGGACAGAGCTCTTTCTCTACAGTTTTCACTTAGCCTGGCTGGCTGGCTCTCTGGCTTTCAGTATGGAGATATGCTAGTGCAGAGCAGAAAATGAGTTGTTCATCAAAGTGTGAAGTCCACAGAGACACAAACTACCAATTGCAATGTTTATTTGATGATCTTTCACAGGGTCATTTTCTCTCTGTGCTGAGTAAATCAGCATTTGCTGTGATCTTGAAGAAGACGAAAAGCCAAGAAAATTTAGACATCAGATTATAGCCCTGGAATTTAGTTACCCCTGAACAAATATCTCTATTTTGTTGTACACCGCCCTGAGAGCTTTCTGCTATGGGGCGGTCTAGAAACGTAATTAAATAAATAAATAAATAAATAAATTTACAATTATATCAATTACAATTATCAATCAATTACAAATATATCAAGCATAAGCTTGGAGGATGTTTTTTCTACCTTCCTTTTAGCTAGTGTTTGGATCCGGCAGGTGGCTGAAAGTTTATTTGTGCTTTATGGAGGATTATGTGACCTGGTTCCTGCCACATTGTGTGTGGTGTGAGATGGAGGTGAAAGTCAGTGATGGCTGGTAGCTCCCTATCAGTGGGGCAGTGGAACCCGCATTGGGTTTTAGACCAAACTTTCAAGGAGCTGTCCACAGTGTTGAACCTATTTTGGGAACAAGTTTCAGCGCCTTGAACGTTCAGTCTAAAGCAGATTCCACTGCCCACTGACATGGGGCCACCAGCCGCCACTAGTGAAAGTACTCAGTAGTCCTAGCCAACACAACATCAGAATCTCTAACAGGAGGGGTTAGAGGAGACAATGATCTGCTCGGGAGAGGGAGGCAGTTCCAGCCCTGTATTCCTGAAGAATCTCTCCTTGAACCCAGAAGACTATAATCCCTATCAGCTTATTGCAAACTTTCTTGGGCAAGGTGCTTGAGTGGGTGGTTGCTATATAGTTCCATGCAATATTGCATACAACTGATTAGATCCATTCTAATCTGGTTTCAGGATTGGTATTGGCACCAAAATTGTTTGGGGGTGCCCTGATGGGATGACATACAGCAGAACAGGGAGAAGAGGAATGCAGCTATGCCAGTTCTCCTGGACCTTTCAGTAGCTTTCAACACCATCAACCATGGTATACTTCTGGATAGGCTGTCCAGGTTGGAGATTGAAGATATTGTCTTTCCATGGTTTGCTAGAGGACCAGTTCCCAGGTGGTGGGGGTGGGAGACTACTGCTGTGCATGAACTCCCTTCCTCATCAGACCTTCATTCCCTGTGAAGGTGGGAGATGCATTTCCAGAGAGCAAAATTTTCAGATGAGCAATGCTGACTATTAGAGAAGATGGTTGCATTGGCAGTCTAACTTCTGAATGCTTTGAAAATGGAGTCCAGAATGTCCTGGGAAACAGTGCTTCATCATGTAGTACCATTCCCAGGTGTATTCTTGGTTCCATTTTCAAATAAAAAGAAAAACGAAATACCATCTAACCACTGCCATCTGTCTATTGATAATTTGAATGGGGTTTTTTGTAAACCACTTAGAGGTTTTCTATAATCAAGTGGTGCATAAATTTTGTTATAAATAAAAATTAAAAATTCTAAAAGCCCTTTCACATGAAAGAAGAACCTTCACACCTGAATGTTCATCCCTCCCAATCTTTTAGGGGCCTACAAATGTTCACCAAAACATTTGAGAATTTGAGGAGCACATTGCTAAGAACATAAAAACCAACAACAAAAAATCCTATAAATACATTCAAAGCAGGAGACCATCTAGGGAGACAATTGGACCCTTGGATGATAAGGGAGTCAAAGGTGTACTAAAGAACGATAAGGAGATTGCAGAGAAGCTAAATGAATTCTTTGCATCTGTCTTCACAGTGGAAGATATAGGGCAGATCCCTGAACCTGAACTAACATTTGCAGGAAGGGATTCTGAGGAACTGAGACAAATAGTGGTAACGAGAGAGGAAGTTCTAAGCTTAATGGACAATATAAAAACTGACAAATCACCGGGCCCGGATGGCATCCACCCGAGAGTTCTCAAAGAACTCAAAGGGGAAATTGCTGATCTGCTAACTAAAATATGTAACTTGTCCCTTGGGTCCTCCTCCGTGCCTGAGGACTGGAAAGTGGCAAATGTAACACCAATCTTCAAAAAGGGATCCAGAGGGGATCCCGGAAATTACAGGCCAGTTAGCTTAACTTCTGTCCCTGGAAAACTGGTAGAAAGTATTATTAAAGCTAGATTAACTAAGCACATAGAAGAACAAGCCTTGCTGAAGCAGAGCCAGCATGGCTTCTGCAAGGGAAAGTCCTGTCTCAGTAACCTATTAGAATTCTTTGAGAGTGTCAACAAGCATATAGATAGAGGTGATCCAGTGGACATAGTGTACTTAGACTTTCAAAAAGCGTTTGATAAGGTACCTCACCAAAGGCTTCTGAGGAAGCTTAGCAGTCATGGAATAAGAGGAGAGGTCCTCTTGTGGATAAGAAATTGGTTAAGAAGCAGAAAGCAGAGAGTAGGAATAAACGGACAGTTCTCCCAATGGAGGGCTGTAGAAAGTGGAGTCCCTCAAGGATCGGTATTGGGACCTGTACTTTTCAACTTGTTCATTAATGACCTAGAATTAGGAGTGAGCAGTGAAGTGGCCAAGTTTGCTGACGACACTAAATTGTTCAGGGTTGTTAAAACAAAAAGGGATTGCAAAGAGCTCCAAAAAGATCTCTCCAAACTGAGTGAATGGGCAGAAAAATGGCAAATGCAATTCAATATAAACAAGTGTAAAATTATGCATATTGGAGCAAAAAATCTGAATTTCACATATACGCTCATGGGGTCTGAACTGGCGGTGACCGACCAGGAGAGAGACCTCGGGGTTGTAGTGGACAGCACGATGAAAATGTCGACCCAGTGTGCGGCAGCTGTGAAAAAGGCAAATTCCATGCTAGCGATAATTAGGAAAGGTATTGAAAATAAAACAGCCAATATCATAATGCCATTGTATAAATCTATGGTGCGGCCGCATTTGGAATACTGTGTACAGTTCTGGTCGCCTCATCTCAAAAAGGATATTATAGAGTTGGAAAAGGTTCAGAAGAGGGCAACCAGAATGATCAAGGGGATGCAGCGACTCCCTTACGAGGAAAGGTTGCAGCATTTGGGGCTTTTTAGTTTAGAGAAAAGGCAGGTCAGAGGAGACATGATAGAAATGTATAAAATTATGCATGGCATTGAGAAAGTGGATAGAGAAAAGTTCTTCTCCCTCTCTCATAATACTAGAACTCGTGGACATTCCAAGAAGCTGAATGTTGGAAGATTCAGGACAGACAAAAGGAAGTACTTCTTTACTCAGCGCATAGTTAAACTATGGAATTTGCTCCCACAAGATGCAGTAATGGCCACCAGCTTGGATGGCTTTAAAAGAAGATTAGACAAATTCATGGAGGACAGGGCTATCAATGGCTACTAGCCGTGATGGCTGTGCTGTGCCACCCTAGTCAGAGGCAGCATGCTTCTGAAAACCAGTTGCCGGAAGCCTCAGGAGGGGAGAGTGTTCTTGCACTCGGGTCCTGCTTGTGGGCTTCCCCCAGGCACCTGGTTGGCCACTGTGAGAACAGGATGCTGGACTAGATGGGCCACTGGCCTGATCCAGCAGGCTCTTCTTATGTTCTTAAAAGGGTTCCTTGAGGACACTACCCTAATTTAATTAATGGCGCCCTTAGTGTTCCATCTTGTCCCCCATGTATATTAAATATACATGTATATTAAATAAATAAATACCCTCCCCTTTGGGTAATTTGTAAAGGAAGACTGAGAATGGAGGCAGACGTGTTTGCCCAATCAGAGCAAGATACTTTCTTTCTGCTCTTACCTTGGATTGGCTTCAGGGCATGGTAGTGACATAGTAACAGTTCACATTTGAACACAGAGAGTCAACTCTGTCATTTCCAGTGGGAGATCAGGCTGTTCCAGAACAGGGGCTTCAAAATTTTATCCAAGATATTACAAATTATAACCTCTTACATAAAGACATGAGAGCCAGTGTGGTGTAGTGGTTAAGGTGTTGGACTACGACCTGGGAGACCAGGGTTCGAATCCCCACACAGCCATGAAGCTCACTGGGTGACCTTGGGCCAGTCACTGCCTCTTAGCCTCAGAGAGAGGCAATGGTAAACCCCCTCTGAATACCACTTATCATGAAAACCCTATTCATAGAGTCACCCATAAGTCGGAATCGACTTGAAGGCAGTCTGTTTCATATTTCACATAAAGACATGGTCAGTGTGAAGAGGGAGAAGCACAAGTTGGTTGATATATTTTATTCAGTAATAGGCAAAAGAAAAATTGCAGTTTAAGAACGTACCTGTAGCTATTTCTATCAAACTTTAAAAAGCAGGAAGATTGGGCAGCTATAGTGAATGTACCAGGGGAGCAGGAGACCTAACCTCCTCTCTGAGATATTGGACTGCCCTACAAATTTGTCAAAATGCAATACAGTTTGGATTGGTCTTTCCAAGCTACACAGGAAGTGGATAGTTTGATAGAAATATCTGTGGGCTATAGGTATGCTCTTAAACTGCAAGGTTTTTTTGCCTATTAGTGAATTTCTCTGCTTTTTAATCTGGGAGGTAAAAAATGGGATCCTGCACCAGTTTGCTGAGAATGGATTGCTCATTTGCATGCTTATTGAGTTTAGTGGGATTTACTCCCCTGAAATCATGCTTAGGAGAGGTGACACTGACCACAGGGGATGGGGAGGGGAGGAGAAGGAAGGGCAGGTGTAGGAGAGAAAGGGCAGAGGGGAGGAGGGGGATGGGAGCAGTTAGGAGGGGAGGAAAGGAGGAGGGCAGGTTTGATCATTTGCATGCTTTTTGACTTCAATGGGATTTACCCCTGTGCAATCATGTTTAGGATAGGTGAAACTGACCTGGGGGAGGAGCAGGGAGGGAGGAGGGGGAGGGGAGGGGATTGGATTGGATGGGTGGGCACTGGGCAGAAGATGAAGGTCAGAGTATGGGGCAAGGTTGGTAATACTGTGGAACAGTCTCCTTGATGAGGTGCGCCTGGCACCGACGCTACTATCTTTTCGGCGCCAGGTGAAAACCTTTTTATACTCCCAGGCATTTTAAAGTGTATTTTAAACAGCATTTCCATATTTTGGATGTTGTTTGGTTCGTTATTGTTTGTTTTTTTGTTTTTTATTATTTATTGTATTTATTGTATTTATATATTGTGCTTGTTTTTATCTTTTTGTACACCGCCCAGAGAGCCTTCGGGCTTAGGGCGGTATATAAATTAAACTAAATAAAATAAATAAATAAATAAATAAATAAATAATAGCATTACAGGTACTCCGTGAACATGGCTGATTTTTCATTAATTTCAACAAATTATGAGAACACTGATAGAAAAAATCCAACAGGGGTCTGTTTCCCCCCCTCTCTTTTTATACTTCAAACTCTAAATTATCTCTGAGTGTTTTGTGTATCACCATGAAAATTTAGTGGGTTCTTAAGCAAGCGTTTCTAAGTTTTATAAGGTTTTGATTTGAAATGAGCTTATGGGAAGCATCAGAATGGCATGGAACAGTATTTTCAATTTAACACTGTGGAATGTGAAAAATCCATGGTGGCTATAGTATATAGCCACTCTCATGGCTGTATAATATAGGAGGTTGATATATTTTATCTTCACTGTTCAGTTTAATGACCCTTGCCACATGTGTCTAAGGCCTGAGTAATAGGATGATCAAAAATATGACAACTATGAGTTGACCCTGCATCATTCACTCACAAACATTCATTGCATTGACTTTAAAGAGTACAAACTGAGAAATCAAAAGCAAACAGATGCCCCCCCCCCTAAAAACTGTCAGGCAGAAATGTTCTAGCCAGCCTTCTCTTTGAGACCTAGCTTTGAAAAATAAATCAGAAGAGAGCTTTTCCTATGTGGAAACTCTCACCTGCAATCTGAAGTGGCATAGTCCAAAACAGGTTTACTACCTCAATGAGAAGTAGCCCTAAATAGTCACTGTTCTTTTGACTTTGCTGTTTGTACCTTTTAAAGTCAGTGGTAAGTATGTATGTGAGTAAATGATGGAGGATCTACTCCTGGATACCATTCGTCTTTAATCATCCAGTTATTCATATAATCTTATATTTTGCAAAGAAATATTTATTTATTTAGCAGAAGTTGTATTCCACCTAATTGAACATAAAACCTCTAAGTGGTTTTAAACACAAAGAATATAAAATATACATTAAAATTGTCAAAAAAGTCAAAGTTAAAAACATATTTTCAAAAAAAATCATAACATAAATGAAATCAACAATTATAAATATTCATTATAAATTAAAATTACAGATTATTATTATATTATTATTATTATTATCTTTATGTATACCCCGCCCTTTTTCCAAACTGGAACTCAAGGCGGCTTCCAGATAAAAGTAAGTACATATCATTAAGAACATATAAACATATAAACATATAAAAATCAGCATTAAAACAGAATTAAACTATTAAGATGTTAAAACCAATTAGACATACACTTAAAATACTGCAACCCAGTTTAAGAGCATACAAGTTTAAAACACATGTCAACTTTACATGTCTGGGTAGGCTTTTTAGCAGGTGCTGAAAAGAGTACAGTGAAGGTATCAGTAGTGCAGTAGCAAATTCAGAAGTGCAAGGTCCCTTCATGATAGTCACACCATGTCCCCTGGCTGCCATGCCCCTAGGATTCATTGTCTCTTCTGCAATCGCAGAATTATGTTTAAATGTTTAATGTTTACGTCTACGCTTTATTTTAATATTGTTGTTGATATGTGATTGATTTTATTATAATATTGTATTTTTAATCTGTTTTGTACACCGCCCAGAGAGCTACTAGCTATGGGCGGTCTAAAAATGAAACAAATAAATAAATAAAATAAATTATAGAACCAGAATAAAACTACTGTGTTCAAAGGCTTTCCCCCATCTCTCTCTCTCTCTCTGGGGCTAAATGTTGAGAGAAACATTTTGATTTTAAGAATTCTGAAATGAAGTCAAGTGTGGGACTAGGATTTAGGAGACCAAGGTACTTTGCCATGAAACTCACTTCTCACTTACCCTAAGAAACAATCAGCATAAAAGGAAGGCATGTATTAGCTACTGGTAAGAGTCTTCTTAGTGACTGACTCACTTCTTAACACTATGATTAGCTCCAATCAGCACAAAAGGGCAAAGAAGCATGTTGTTAGCTAAGTGAGAAGATTGACTTGCAGACAGGGACCATGCTGGGACCATGCTTCCAAAAAAGTAAGGGGTCTAAGACCCCCAGCCGCCCTGGATGACTACACCCCTGGAAGGCACCTGCTTAATATCAATGAGCAGGGAGTTCTAGAATGTAGGAGCTGCCACACTAAAAGACTGGTTCCTTTCAAGTGGAGAATGAACATTATGTGGCACTTGTAAAAGTGCCAGTTCTGCAGATCACAGTAGTTGAGAGGGCATATATGGGGTAAGGCAATCTTTCAAGTATAAATACATAGTATAAATATATAGTATAAATACATAGATGATGACTTTTTACTAAGGTGAGATGATCATTCTACAAATTAGAGGGTTTTTTTTAAAAAAAATAGGCACAACACTATCTAACAGCGAGAAAGGGATGTTGCGATGGGCTGTTGGGAGCTTGCATGACTCCACACAAAAATGTTCTGTTCATTTACCAAGTCATTAAACTGGAGCTGATTTTATTATCATAATTTTTTTTCCCTGCTGGCGTGTGAGGAAATTTTATGGTCTTCAATAAAGAACTCTCACTTCTAGAAAACCAGTTTGATTTTTACTATAGCATCTTCTGGCAAGATTTATGTTCTTGTTTTGCTTAAGATTCACATTTTAATATAGCTATAAAAACAAGTTAGATTTGCTTATTTCAGGGAATCTTATTGAGTTAATTATCAGGCCCCACATGGCAAATCATTTCATTTGGATTCTATTATAAAACAATCAGTACTTATGTCCTTGGTTGTTTTCCAGTGAGAGAACAGTTAAAAAACCGCAAACCTAAACATTGCAAAAATCCAATGAATAACTAAAGGTTCTCACTTGCATTATTTGGAGGAAAGGGGGAGGCAATTTGGATTAAGAATGTGTCCTCCTGTTCAGTCCCAAGCAGCCCCAAAAGCTTGAACAGTAAAGGTTTTTTTAAATGTATGTCTCACTTGTCTTGGTGCTGATTCTTCCTCTTCAACCTGAATTTGAATTACTCAGATTATGAAATGCCAAGAGGTAGAATTTTTTCATTATATTAGAATTTTTTTTTCTCAACCCTTAAATTTTTTGCTTTCTGTTGTTTAAATTTACGAATCTCCTTTCACATGTGTTTGTAAAGGCAATTTACAAACATACCATAAAAACAACTGAAATAGTTTTTAAAACAGTACCAGAAACCCCTAAAGATAGATTTTAAAAAAAATACAAAATAAACACCTACGGAAGAGACCTTTTCATCCATCTGGAAAAGTTTGTTGAAACAAAAAAATGGATTGCCTTCAAGTTGATTCCGACTTATGGCGACCCTATATTCATAGAGTTTTCATGGTAAGCAGTATTCAGAGGTGGTTTACCATTGCCTTCCTCTGAGGCTGAGAGGCAGTGACTGGCCCAAGGTTACCCAGTGAGCTTCATGGCTGTGTGGGGATTCGAACCCTGGTCTCCCAGGTCATATTGTTTCTGGAAAGTACAAATAGAAGGTGTCTGTCATATCTAAACAAGACAGCTGTTCCACAGAACAAAGGCAGCCACACTGAAAGCCCTGCTCTGAGTTACTGTGGAGTGCATTTCTGATATTTTAGGACTTTAGGGAGAAACCCTCCTGCAGAATTCAGTGACCCTGTGTAGACAACAGGTGTCTTCTTAGGGAGTCTTTGGCAGAAGCTATTTCTGCTGCTGTGCCAGGGTGAGGGAGTGGGCGGCTGCAGGATGAGCCCCATTTTTCTGCTGACTGTTTTTTTTTTAATTACAAACCTCACTGAGGAATAACATTTATACAATAATAAAAAGAATGATTATCCTGTTTATAATAAAGTTAATTAATCATACATACACTTCAAGAACACCTTTCTCCTATTACATTTTCCATTCAGGGCTATCTTTTCTTAATTTATTTATAACACATAGTCCACACCAACATTTGGTATATCCAATTCTATTTTTATATAGCCTGTTAACTGACACCATTTATTTAATTATTCTTGGTAATTAATTCTGTTCCTTAATATTGCCAACAATTTAATCAAACTTAATTGCTCCCAGTTTTTCTAATAATATCCTGTTTTGATGGTTTATGAGTACCATTTTCTCCTGCTAAATGTGGATTTTGATTTGGATTTTATTTATGTATTGATTATTTTGAATTTTGGTTATTATTTCATTGTTAACCATTTTTTAAAAAGAGGATTTAAAACAGGAGCACAGACAATGTAGCACCTTTTAAAAAATAAAATGACAATATCCAGTTTAGAGGTTAGGTGGCAGCTCGCATTGACTTAGCTATAAAAACAACTTGCCATTGTTCTTATCCTTATCCTTCTTGTCCTGAGTGAAAAAGAGTCAAAAGGCTCCTACTGGGAGGAAGGGCGAGAGATAAATGAATAAAGATTCTGACCTTGCTAGAGGTGGCTGTTTGTCTTCCAGCTCAGTTTAACATCTGATTCACTTGTACACAAACTGAAAGCTGAAGGTTGTCATCATCATCATCAGAGGACTGTTACTAGATCTAGGGCCTTTTCTGTGGTGGCCCCCGAATTATGGAACAGCTTACTGGAGGAAATACGCCTGGCGCCTACGGTTCTTTCTTTTAGGCGCCAGGTTAAGACCTGGCTATACTCCCAGGCATTTTAATGTTTAATGCTTTATGTTTAATGTTTTTAGTTTAATGTGTTCCTTTGTTACTGATTTTATTCTATATTGTATTTTAATCTCGTTTTGTACACCGCCCAGAGAGCTATTAGCTATGGGCGGTCTAGAAATGAAAATAAATAAATAAATAAATAAATCATTATTTATACCCCACATTTTGGCCAAAGGCCCTCAAGGCAGCTTACAAAGAAAAATAAACACAGGTATAAAAATACAATATAAAAATACAATAAAAGCAGTACAATTTACAAAAATTAAATTAAATAACAAATAACATTATAATAACAAATAAAATTAAATAACAAATAACATTATCATGCAAATATCACACAATGATTTTTTTCCGTAGGCAAAATCAACCCACTGACTGTGTGGCTTGAGGCCTGGTACCTGAGAGGCTGTCTTCTTTCACATCTATCTGTCTGTACATCAGAATCATTGTCAGAGGCCCTTCTTCAGGTCACAACCAGCCTTAATGTGCAGCACAGTGAAGCGATCTGCTTCAGGTGGAACCAGGAGAGGAGGAAGAGATGAAGGCAAAAACTGATGTCTGAATGCAAGTTTAAAGTGTTGGCTCTTAGCAAGGGAGGGCAGGACAAGAGCACAACAGCACTCGACCCACTTGTGCTGTCTAGCAACTGCTATTCAGAGATATAGCATCCATCATGGCTAGTAGCCACTGACAAGAGATTAGACAACTTTGTGGAAGAGAAGGCTGTCAGTGGCTTCTGTAGGAAGGGCCACAGGTTCCCCATCCCTGTGTTACAGGGAGTATAAAAATAGCCTGGCATGGTTGATAATGGGGTGAAAATGAGCATTAATGAATAATTCAACTGCTTTTGTTTTAAAAACACCTTGGTCAGAGTATCACGAGAGGAGCAGTCTTTAATCTAATGTACTAGGGATGCTTTGCTACTAGTACTGTCCACTGGTGTGCTTGTTGTGGCTCCTCCTCTAGCCCTCTTCAAGCCTGCTACTTGTGTGTAAAACCAATTTGAGAGTGGAAATAAGCACACTGAGCTCCACAATCTCCATCACCTTCTGTGAGTTTGAGGGTGAACATTTGAAGTGGGGAATCTCCTGTACTCGTGGAGTAAGATCCACTGATTGATGATGGATCTGAATCAGTGGAGGGTAGTCCATTAGGGCAAATGGGGCACTGCCTCATCAACCTTGGTTTTGATTCTTCCAAGTCCACCTGCCTCCTTACAACCAGTCCAGAGGGTGACCCTGGCCATCTGCATTCTCCTTCTTAGTCTTAGTGTTGCCCTTGTAGGCCTCAGCAGGGAAGAGGATGGAGACAACAATAGAATTAGTTGGCTCCATCTGTCATTGGTTCTGGCTTAGGGTTACCAGGTGTCTGTTTTTTGTCTGGATTCTCTTGTTTTTGGGGGGTCCCCTCTGGGTCTCCAGGTAACTCACCTTAATCTCCGGACTCTCAGCTTCAATTAAAAAAAAATTAAGTTTCTAGGTGGTCTGGTTCCTGAGATATATACCAAAACATCAACCACCACCCGCGACTGTTAAATCAAACAGATCTGTTACAGCAGCTCCTAGCTCTGACCCCACCCTTTCAGGAGTGCAGCCAATAAGTGAAGCCAGGGTTGTGATTTGTTGACTAGGCGTGCCTAGACCTCATTGCAACATCAGAAAATGGTGGCAGAAAATGGTGGTTTTGTGACTTCCGGGAAGGGTGACTTCGCTTGTGCCTGCTTTTTGAGACGAGCTCTCGTCTCAGAAGAAGCTTTTTCAGTTTTAAAATCAGTCAGAATGTTCTTTTTGACTGGTAAAGATTTTCTCCCGGGCAGGGAGAAACGTAGAGATTAACCACCAAAGCCTGTTTTTGTTGGAAGGACTGGATTTCATTGATTTATGAGAGAAGGTTCAGCCAGCAATGCCGGACGGACTTCCAAACAAGCTCTAACTGATTAATGCGACATGTTTATCTTTTCTTCAAAGAAAAACGGACTTTAACAGACAAGCATCCTTCTTTCTATTTTTTTTTTCACTTGGTTTAAATTGTTGCAGCAAAAAGAGATTTGTCAATGAATCAGCTATAAAGAATTTCTGGGTGAGTTATAACTCTTCTCTTTTATTCACGAAATTAAGGAGGAAAGAAATTGAAAAAGCTCATCTTTGTTTTTATTGCAAAAAGCTGTCCTGGAAGTGCATTCTAAAGATACAAACGGAAGAGGGATTTCTATTCCGAGGAGAAAATAAATAAATAAATTTGATTTATGAACTTTGGAATATTATATGTCTGGGACTATTTTCTTTTTGGTCTATTTCATTTTGACGAATCTGCTTGTTCACGACGCCACTAACTGTTTTGATGCTGGGAACTAAATTTGTTTTGTATTCCTGAACATATAAGAGATAAGGCAGGCTGTTCTGTCTATACTGTGATGTCATCAAGCCTGGAATATTAACCCAATTGTTGCTGAAATAAGAAGTGGTGTTTTTTTTCTCGTGGTTTTAAGAATGGCAATCAAGAAAGTGGCTGAGATTCTGGAAATAATTATGTTTCAGAAAATAATGGATGAGATTGAGATAACGAAACAAACCCTGAGACAGGGTAGAAAGGAGATGAAAATTGAATTGGGCAAAATGACGCAGGAGCTTAAAGAAATAGGGGATCTTGTGAGAGAGGAGATTGATGAGATCAGAGATGAGAAAAGTAAAATTAAAGGGAAGATACAAGCCCTGGAGATTGGAACAAATGTGGAATTGGAAAAAGATCTGGAGTTTATGGATATTAGAAACAAAGTTTACTGTCTGGAATTCAACGTTGTCTCTGAAGAAATTAATGAAGATATTAGAGATAAAGTTATCAATGTCTTGGATAATTTTCTGGACTGGAATGATGTGATGGAGCTTGACATAGAAAAAATCTATGGAATTAACTACAGATATGTGACAATGGAAAAACTCAAAAGATGAGCCAGTGCATTTTGTAAAAAAGAAGTACAGAGATATGACTTTACAACAATATTTCAGCAACATATTCAGAATTGATGGCAAGGAAATATTTGTGATAAAGGAAATTCCCATCAGACTCTTATTATACGACTATGGCTACGACAGCAAGATTATTATGGGATACTGATAATGGAAGAATGGATACTGAAATTACTGGACTTAACAGGACTACTGAAGATGGAAGATGGAATTAATATTGATAATGGAAGAATGGCTATTGAAATTATTGGACCTAACAGATTTGATGAGATGGATTAATCGATATGTTTATTTGGACTATGGCTATGACAATAAGATTATTATGGGATACTGATAATGGAAGAATGGCTACTGAAATTACTGGACTTAACAGGATTATTGAAGATGGAAGATGGAATTAATATTGATAATGGAAGAATGGCTATTGAAATTATTGGACCTAATAGATTTGAACGAGATGGATTAATCAACATGCTTATTTGGAGAAAAATTGATAGATATATTTCTCAAATAATTGAAACCTCTCTGACTTTTTGTGGAAAGAATAAAGTAATGTTTATGAGATTTGATGATTAATTAAGATAACTACTGGAGGAAAGTGATTTTATAATATAATTTAAGAGACAGGATTGCTATATATTGTAGACCTATAACTGATCTGCGACAAATCGGAAGTCAACATTTTATATTACTGTTTAATTATTTTTGTTTTGTTTTTTGACTTTGAATGTTTTTTTATTTTGTTTTTTTTTTTTTTTTTTTTTTTCAATAATTTTTATTCAGATTTTCATAAAACATACAAGACGAAATCATAAAACATTCAAAGACAAAAAACAAAATCAAAAATAGTTAAACAAAAAAAAAAAAGAAAAAAAAAACAAAAATAAAAAATAAAGAGTAAAATATTGACTTCCCATTTGTCAAAGATCAAAAAACACACGCACATCTCTGCCATCAACTAAGATGGCGGCAGCAGCTTCAGTACCTTAGGGAAACTTCGGCCACCATCTTAATTAAGGGCAATGGTAAAGACTACTGTAGACAGGTAGGGGGGCCGTGTGGGGGTGCGAGGGGGTGCAGATCATGGAAGGGGAGCGGAGGGCCCCTCAGGGGCTCCTGTAGCTCCGGGGCCCTCAGGCCAGTGCCCAACCTGGCTGTCCTTTAAAACTGGCCTTGGTGGTGGGGACCGCCAGCAAAAGGAGAGCTAGGGGCGGCTCTCGGTGTCACCCAGGTGTGGTCTGCACCCCCCGCACCTGTGTAGTGATGCCCCTGTTGTTACCCACTATACTTTATAGCTCATTTCCATTTTGAAAAATGAATTTTAAAAAATTACATTTAAATTTATTAAGTGGATCCACACAATATATTTAAAGCATATCCAACTCACATTTAAAGTGCATGACTTCCCCTAAAGAATCCTGGGAAGTGTCGTTTCCCCCTCACAGTTATAGTTCTCACCACTCTTAACAAACTGCAGTTCCCATGATTCTGTGGTAGGATTCATGTGCTTCAAATGGGTGTTAAATGTGCTTTAAATGAATGGTGTGGATCTGCCCTAGGTATGATATGCATTCAAGAGTGAATTGAAAAGAACAATTTTAAAAGATACTTTTTTAAACATGGGAGGGGTTGTAGCTCATTGGTAGGGCATATGCTTTGCATGCAAAGGTCCAGAATTCAATTTCTGGAAAAGACTATTGCCTGGAATCCTGGAGAGCCAATGTTAATCCATGTCATCAGTACTGAGCTAGATGGTACCAAATGGCCTGAGTTGGTATAAGGCAGATTCCTTTGTTCCTAAAAGTGGGAAGAGGCCCAAGGGCCACAGTGACTCCAACATTTATTTATGTATTTTATTTACAACAGTTATATACTGCTTTATTGTAAAAAAATCTCAAAGTGGTTTACAGAAAGAATTAAAACAATAAAATTATTGGCAAAAACAGTTAAAGACATGTATTTAAAGACATTCAAAATAATAAAACCAACAATAAGTTAAAAACAGATTTAAAAACACAATAGCTTCTACATGCCTGGATAGGCTTGCCTAAACAAAAATGATTTTAGCAGGTGTTGAAAAGAGGCGTCTGCCTAATGTCAGTAGGCAAGGAGTTCCACAGCATAGGTGCTGCCACTTTGTTGTTGTTGTTGTTATGTGCCTTCAAGTTGATCACGACTTATGGCGTCCCTATGAATCAGTGACCTCCAATAGCATCAGTCATGAACCACCCTGTTCAGTTCTTTTAAGTTCAGGTCTGTGGCTTCCTTTATGGAATCAATTCATCTCTTGTTTGGTCTTCCTCTTTTTCTACTCTATTCTGTTTTCCCCAGCATTATTGTCTTTTCTAATGAATCATGTCTTCTCATTATGTGTCCAAAGTATGATATGTGTCCAAAGTCAGAGGAAGGCAATGGTAAACCACCTCTGAATACCTCTTACCACAAACACCCTATGAACAGAGTATCCAAAATGCTGCCACTTTACAGAACTGATTTCTTACAAGAGCAGAACAAGTACTATGTGGTACCTATAACATGGAAAGCACAGCTTGAACTTGGCCT
Source organism: Rhineura floridana (assembly GCF_030035675.1). Taxonomy (NCBI): domain Eukaryota; kingdom Metazoa; phylum Chordata; class Lepidosauria; order Squamata; family Rhineuridae; genus Rhineura; species Rhineura floridana. Next base: position 158,911,328 of record NC_084481.1, on the reverse strand, counting down.
GGTAGCAAATCAGCAACCAATGCAGATTTCAGAGCAGAGGTATTATGTGCTGATAGGATCTCACTCTTGAGAGAGCCAGTGTGGTGTAGTGGTTAAGGTGTTGGACTACAACCTGGGAGACCAGGGTTCGAATCCCCACATAGCCATTAAGCTCACTGGGTGACCTTGGACCAGTCACTGTCTCTCAGCCTCATGAAAACCCTATTCATAGGGTCACTATAAGTCGGAGTTAACTTAAAAGGCAGTACATTTACATTTAGGATCTCACTCATGTCAGCAATCATGCCGCAGCATTCTGCATTAACTGACTGGCTGCCAGGATTTTTTAACTTTTGGTTTTTGATTATGAATCCTGGCTGCTTGTGGGATGCTAAGTTGTCTGCCTTACTCATAGGAATCTTGTTGTGGTTAGTATGGTATTGCATTTAGGAAAGCATCACTGTCTTTTGTTTTTCATTTTCTGTTTGCATTTCATTTACCTTTAACCTCACTCCCTTACATCCATAGAAGCAACAGCAGTGGTTGCATGTGCTCAGCTCAACCCCCTAAAACCCATTGATGATGCACCTTGTTGGTTGCATGGCAGTTTGTTTCTTGCCCAATAGTGATAAAAGAGAATTCACATATTTGAAAGTATGGCTGCCATTGTTGTTCCCATGCTGCTGCCTGTGAAGGTAGACCAAACCATGTGTGTTTTCTCTTTGTCAATTATTACTCACTGGAATTGGGTTGGCTGTCAAAGTAAGTTTATAGCAACTCACAGGGTAGACAGAAAGGGTAGAGACTTCTTTCTGAAATGAAGGGTCAAATCTGTAAAGACGTTTGGAGCAGCCACGTTAAAAGATCAGGGCAGAGCATTCCAGGCAGGGGGTTGCCAACCCTGCTTGGATATGAATATCTTTGCAGAGGATCCCTAGTCAAGGTTTACCAATCGCACAATCCAAACTATATCTACCCTCTAGAAGTAAGTGCTGTTGAGTTCTATGTGGCTTAGTCCCTTAGTAAGTTAGTCCATCTTTTAGCTAAGATTCCTATCTTAATTTCCAATCAGATTTTTTTTAATTGTATGCTCCAAGCAACTGTGATTGATGATTAATGTATCTTGCTTAATGACTTCATTTGGGCCCACCCCGTAACATCACTCAGGCCCACCCCTGAAATCTCAGGTTTTGGGATGCTACTGACCTGGCAACCCTATCGTAGCTCCACCTATTGTTGGCCTCCCTGCCTTCTGCCCTACCAGTCCCAATGGGCAGCAGCCACCACTGATCTGAATGCTCCTCAGATTGTTGCTCCATCTTATGAAAGTTATCCTGCAGGGTGCTACAAGATTCCAGCTTGTCCCCCATGTTGTTTAATGTCTACCACTGAGACAAGTTCTGTGAGGCTTTGGAATGCGATGTCATCAATATGCTGATGACACTCCATTATATTTCTCTTTTTATCTCAAACCCTAGTGAGACAGTGGAATCTCTGTCCAGATGTCTGCAGACAGTAATGAGCTGGATGAGGGCCAATAAACTGAAACTCAATCCAGATAAAACAGATATACTAATGGTAGGGGGAGTTTTAATCAGGAACTAGGTGTTTAGCCTCCTCTGGATGGGGTTGCACTCCCTATGACAAACATATTTGCAGATATGGGCTGCTCTTTCACCCAGCTTTGCTACTTAAGGTTTAGGTTTGTTTTAGGGTTGCCAGGTTCTTGGCCTGAGACTGATCCTGTATCTTTAGGAGAAGAGAAAGTCAGCCAAGTGCAGGTGTTCTTGCAACTCTGTAATGGGAAAAACCACAAGGTGGAATTCTCCCTTCCCCCTCCACACCTTTTAAAGATACAGAAGACCTCTTGGTTGCCAGGCCCGGCCTGCAAGAGGTCTTCTGTATCTTTAAAAGTTGTGGAGGGGGGAGGGAGAATTCCACCTTGTGGTTTTTCCCATTACAGAGTTGCAAGAACACCTGTACTTGGCTGACCTTCTCTTCTCCTAAAGATACAGGAACAGTCTCAGGCCATGGACCTGGGATAACGTTTTTTTTTTTACGATTTTAAAAAAAATGTTTTTAACGTTGTTTTGTTTTAATGTATTTTAAGGTCGTTTTATGATGTTTTAAAGTGTTTTTAGTGTTTCCGTTTGCCGCCCTGGGCTCCTGCTGGAAGGAAGGGCGGGGTATAAATAAAATAATAAATAAATAAATAAATAAATAAATCAGATGCCCATTCATGCCTCTGTGCATTTGATTTGAAACAAATGTAAAATAATCTGAATGGTCCCCATCTGATTCAGTTAGACATTTGTTTCAAATCAAAGCACATCCCTATCACCCATTGATAAATTGCCCCCACAACTCTCTTTATTGGGAATAGGCAGGACCTTGCTGCTGTCACATCTAGTAGTTGCACCTTCAGAGCCAGAGTTCAGTAACATCAATAGTAATCTCCATAGAGCTTATACAAGAACACGTGTTGTACATTTGGAGGCTCTAAACATGCTATCTGTAACAGTACAAAAATGCAGGGTAACAACTGTATGAAGAGAGAGAGCTTATGTTCTGCACACAGCTTGTATGCATGTAGGCTCTGTGCCAACAGTATGATCAACACATGGAGGTCAAAGGCAGGGTCAGCATAGCCAATGAATGCTCCAAAGCTGCAGGATGGTGGACATGATAATCTTGGCCATCTTTTTACCCTTCAAGTGAACTATATTCCAATTCCCATTTTAATTTAACACAAGTAGTTTTCTCCTGCAGTCATTCATAATCAATCCCTGAAAATTCAGCAACATTATCTGAGCCAAAGGATGTTTTATTCATTGTGCTGACCCATATTCTTACAGCTATAGAATTGTTATTTAAGTATTCTCAGGGTAAGCACTTTTGGAATCATTAAGACCTTGAAGATTCATCAGTTGTGCCCATACCAGGAAAGGGTCTGAATCTATGTAAGACCTTTTAAAAATAGTTATAGTATTGATAAGGAATCATTGTCCTAAATACATAGATTTTTAATTAATCTCCTTCAAAGCAAGAATCCATTGGATTATGTTATTAAAAAGTGAAATTATTCTCTTTCCAATATGAAAAGGAAACGAAATTCAAAGAATTACATCTTGAATAAGGAGAAAGAGCTGAGTTAGGAATAAAGAATGTCATGTGGTATAAATTATTTACATTTTTTGCTGAAAGTAGTTTGAATAGTGATTACTCTTTCCCATTTTTGTTCCTGAGTTGGTTGATATTAGCCCCTTTATTTGAGTTCATCCTAGTCCCTTCTGGTTTGGGGGATTCTTCCCTTTTGTTATGATGCATTGATGGAAACAGACATTTGGCTTCACCACTGAAGATCAAGTGAATGACTAATGGGTCACTGATCATTGCTATCATATAGTGGTCCTCTTGTCTAATCTAGTGATTGAGCTAATTTTGAGGCTTTAAAGAAGAAACATTTTACAATTCTGGCTCCCAATTTCTTCAGATTTATAGCTTTAAAAAAGGCTCTAAGATGCCATGATGATTTTTCTATGGCCTCAGCATTGTGCACTGCTGATTTACCGCTTATTAATGCACTAGAAGCATTTTATGGAAATGGTGAAGTGACAGTCAATGTTGTAATGGAAAGCATTGTCAATATTGGCTGCTTTGTTGAAGGCACTTATTTAAATATTGATAGAGATTATGTAAAATATTTAGAGATGGAAGTCGTTATTAAGATGGCTTTTCCATTGCTTTTATTAAGTTGCTTTGGCCATTTATGCCACTTGGTTTATATTGAATTCATGTTGTAGGGAATGCTGATGATAAACAAAAGGGGGAGGCCGCCACAGTCATGCTGTGCCTTGTGAGTGTCCTTGACACAATCAGCGGGCCACTGTTGAAAAAAGAATGCTGGATGATATTAGAGGAGGACCTGTATTTGGGCTGGTGAACTTGTGTCCTTCCAGATACTGTTGGACTACAATTCCCATCATCCATAGCCATTAGCCAGCTGGCTGGGGCAGAAGGGAGGTAGAGTCCAACAACATCTAGAGGGATACAGGTTCCCCAGCCGTGGCTTATAGATATGTTTGTGGTAGAATTCCAGAAATATAGTGGCAGATTTGGGAATCCACAGGCTAAACCTTAATGTGAGGGTCCTCCCCTATTCTAACAAGCTGAATAAGATTTTCCTATAAGTTTCTTGACTCTGGTGCATAGAAATTATGCATAATTGTGGTTGATTTTATTATTCAATTCTGCTGTGTTTTTTATATTGAGGCTAAAAAACATGATTGTATTTTTATACTGAGGGTATTAAAATGTTTGCAAGCTTGTTTTCATAGTGACTTCCCATGAGGAAGAGCACTGTGCACCAAAAATGTTTTGGAATCAAATTACTACCCTGCTTGTAGGTGTTCACTCTGTTTCACTGATTGCATGTTAGACTGCTACCCAACCTTGGGGTGTCCAATACTCCTTCTCACTATCAGATCTCATTTCACCCAAAGCCATAAATAATACCCTGCCATCTGTCTAAATTCTGGTACATCTGGGCCAGGACAGCTCCCATTAATTTGTTCCACTGTAGTGCCACCATTCTAAGCATGCAGTATCATCCCACTGAATTATCAGGAGAGAGGGTGTTTTGTGAGTGTGCATGCATGTGTTGTTGTTTTTATTAGTAGCATTCAATAATGCTCCTTGCTTCCTTTTTCTAAAGTTCAGAATGTTTCACATGGGACTCCCACCCAGGAAGTGATTAGGTCCATATACGCACTTAGCTTCCTAATACTGACTATTCCCAAACCATTAAGTAGGGAAGTATGGGCATACAGAGAGATGGCATATAGACACTTCAATGCCATATAGACACTTATTTCTTGTTCAGAGGACTTATGTCAAAAAATGGAGATATAAATAACTATTGGCCACTTCTTACAGATTTATATGTCCCAAAGATAAGCTTTTGAAGCTGCACAACTTTTTGGTCCACAGGTAATTAAATAAGCATCTGTTCATCTACAGCAAGCATGCAACAATTTCTTGTAGTGATTCCAAATTCCTAATCACTAGCATGCTTTTTTCACTGACCTAAAGTCACTTGCAGGTCATGCCAATCTAAGAGAATCACAGAAAGACAATATTGTATGCAGTAAAGAAATAAGAGAGAAATGGATTTCCAAAACTGCCTGAGTTTATTGAAAACAAACATGTGTCAGAAATTCAGTTTCTTTCTTTAGAGATAATTTCGGAAAATATGCTTCTTGACTCCAGGACATTTGATTCAGGAATGCCCTGGTGCAGGAGTAGGGAAAACTGTGAACCGCCCCCCATACCCGATATATCGTTGGACTACAACTCCCAGCATCGCTGACCTCAAAGTCATGCTGGATGGGGCTGATGGGAGTTGAAGTCCAACAACATCTGGAGGGCCACAGGTACTTTCAGATTGTACCTGAAGAAAGAAATTGCATTTGCAAAATGTGGTTGGCTTCATTAACCTCACAATTTTTTTTTTAAAAAAATAGAATTAAGGTCCTGTCAGCAACACATCATCCCATATTGTAACATGTAATATGACAGGCTGATAGTAAGTGGAGACCAAATATAACAGCCGCTGGGTGCGGTCATCAGGAGTTTTGGAGTGCGTTGCCATCAGTACGCTGATGACACGCAGCTCTATTTCTCCTTTTCATCTTCCTCAGGTGAGTCTGTTGATGTGCTGAACCGTTGCCTGACCGCGATAATGGACTGGATGAGAGCTAATAAACTGAGACTCAATCCAGACAAGACCGAGACATTGTTGGTGAATGCCTTCCCTGCTCAGATGGTGGATGCTTACCCTGTTCTGGATGGGGTTACACTCCCCCTGAAAGAACAGGTACGTAGTTTGGGGGTTCTTCTCGACTCTTCCTTGTCTCTCGAGGCCCAAGTGGCCTCGGTGGCACGGAATGCGTTTTACCATCTTCGTCTGGTAGCCCAACTACGCCCCTATCTGGACAGGGACGACCTCGCCTCCGTTGTCCATGCTCTGGTAACTTCAAGATTGGATTACTGTAATGCGCTCTACGTAGGGCTGCCCTTGAAGACAGTTCGGAAGCTTCAGCTGGTGCAGAACGCAGCTGCCAGATTATTGATGAGGACCAGTCGGTCTTCGCATATAACACCTGTCCTGGTGCGTCTGCACTGGCTTCCTATTTGCTTCCGGGTGAGATTCAAGGTGCTGGTTTTGACCTATAAAGCCTTACATGGCGTGGGACCTCAATACCTTGTGGAACGCCTCTCTCGCTATGAACCTACCCGTTCACTTGGTTCAGAATCTAAGGCCCTCCTCCGGGTACCAACCCATCGGGAAGCCCGGAGGGTGGTTACGAGATCTAGGGCCTTTTCTGTGGTGGCCCCTGAGTTGTGGAACAGCCTCCCCGAAGAGGTACGCCTGGCGCCTACACTTCCATCTTTTCGGCGCCAGGTAAAGACCTTTTTATGCTCCCAGGCATTTTAATCTTCTTAACTTTTTTAATATTTTAATCTGTATTTTAATTTTTGTAGTATTTATTTTGTTTTTGCTGTGCTTTTCGTTGTTTGTTTGTATATGTTTTTGTATTTTTATTATGATATATTGTATTTTATTTTGTTTGTTCACCGCCCTGAGAGCTATTTCGCTAAGGGCGGTATATAAATTGAAATAATAAATAAATAAATAATAAATATAACACCAGGGTTTGTTTGTGTTTTTCTTGGTATCATGTTATTCTGTCATTATAAATTCAAAGCTAATTATTTCCACACTTGAAAGTTATGAAGCAAGCCAAAGTTAAAACAGCACCTAAGAAAGCTAAGAAAAACTGCATGAGACTGGAGCTCAGCCTCTCTGTCTCCAGTGGTTTCCCCAGGAATTGAAATTGGGGATGTGTGCACGTCTCTTTGACTGATCAGAGACAAGAAGACAAGAAGAATGAGATCCTTTACCCTCGGCCAGGGTAGACTTGGGGTGAATGGCACCACAGTCAAAAATGAAAAAAAGTTTTGCAATCATGACTATTTTAATCAAAATGAGCTCCATCTGCAGCCTTCTTTGGGTTTTTTTTGTGATATTGCACAACAATGTTATCTCAGATAAAATGCATTTATTTTCACTTGCTTGTTGCATGTCTGGTAGTTCCAGTCCTTCAGGTGATTTACTTAATAGTTCATTTACATCATCAAGCAGAAGGTAACTTCTTTCAGGACATTATACAGCCATGAGAGTGGCTGTATACTATAGCCAGCATGGAATTTTTGCATTCTGCAATATTAGATTGAAAATACCCCCCATGCCATTCTGATGCTTTCCAGAAGCACATTTCCAAACAAAACCTTACAAAACCTATAGTCCTGAACTCAGAAACTCTTGCTTGACAACCCTCTAAGTCTTCATGGCAATACACAAAACACTCAGAGAGAATCAAGAATTCAAAGTGTAAAACAAGAGAAAAAAATCCAGATCTCTGCTGGCCTTCTTCTGTCAGTGGTCTCATAATTTGTTGAAATTAATTAAAAATCAGCCATGTTCACAGAGTACTTGTAATCCTGTTACTGACCTTGCCCCATACTCTGACCTTCATCTTCTGCAGTTGAAAAGTTTAAAAAATGCCTACCTGATATTTAATTAATTTAACTGAAGTCTATTGTAGCGTCGGGCATGCTCAGTAAGAACCAAATGTCAGTGTTCTACAAGCCAGACTGACAGCTGTTTGGCTTGACTAATCAGGTGGCCACATCCACGCCAGACCTTTATTCCACTTTAGACAGTCATGGCTTCCCCCAAAGAATCCTGGGAAGTATAGTTTGTGAAGGGTGATGAGAGTTGTTAGGAGGTTCCTATTGCCCTGACAGAGCTCCAGTGGCCAAAGTAGTTAACAGTCAGCCCCTCTTCTGGGAATTGTAGCTCTGTGAGGGGAATAGGGCATCTCCTAGCACCTCTCAGCACCCTTCACAAACTACACTTCCCAGGATTCTTTGGGGGAAGTCATGACTGTCTAAAGTGAAATAAAGGTCTGGTGTGGATGTGGCCAGAGACGGCTTTTAAAAAAAAAATTGAGTGGGAGGCTACATGTGCCTGCTGTAGAATAAAAAGGTGGTGGTGGGGAACCCTGAAAAACAATGATGGTGTCCACATTGTTTTCCTTTTGGAAAGGAAAGGGGGCTTCCCTCTGACCAGTGCCTGCCCACCCAATCTCCTCCCCTCCCTCTCCTCCTCTTCTTTCCTTCTTCCCCCTCCTCCCCCCTTTGCCCCACCCCCAGGTCAGTTTCATCTATCCTAAGCATAATTGTACAGGAGTAAATCCCACTGAACTCAAAAAGCATGCAAATGATCAAAACTGCCCTCCTCTCCTCCTCTCTCCTATCCCCTACCTCTTGCCCCTTCCCTCCCCCTTCCTTCACCCCTCCCCCTCCCCTTCCAATCATCTCCCCCCTCCCGTCTCCCTTCCCTTCTTCCTTCTCTCTCCTCTCCCCTTCCTCCTTCTCCTCCTCCTCCCCTATGGTCAATTTTACCTATCCTAAGCATGATTGCAACTAATTGCAACTTTCCATTTAAGGCTGTTATTGTAGTGCTGGTGGTTGTTCTAATCAGTGTAATGAATTATTAACTGGATTTTGTATTGATTATTGAAAGTGTCTGTTCTATGATTTTTAGTCTTGACAGCTTATTCATTTTTGTAATTAACATAATTATTATAATGTATCTATATTTGTTGTTGAGAACCCATTTCAAGTGCATTAATTGCAGGAAAGGGAGGATGGAAGCAGATGGCACTGCCATCTGCAAGAGAAGCTCGAGGAGCGATGGTTTGTCAGAGGGCCTTCTCAGCAACAGCACCCTGGTAATAGAATGCACTCCCCTGGGCACCAACTTTGTTCACTTTTAGATACCCAGGCTTCTGAGTATAAGTGAAGCTTGGACTACAGAAATTTGATACTCTGGATAGATGTCTGCTTTTACTGAGATGGATTTTAATATTTTGTGGTCGATTGATATACTGCATGATTGTGAAAAACCTCTAAATGGTTTGCAAAAACCATTAAAATTATCAGTTAAAAACAAATAATTAAAACATTTTAAAAAAACAATTAAAAACAACAGTAGGCTAAAATGAGATTTTTAGATTTTACTGTTGTGCTCCACCCTGGGCCCTTTGGATGAAGGGCGGGATAGACGTTTGAAAGGAAGAAAGACTTGACATGACATGACATGACATGATATGATTATTAGCTGCCACCATCTTCCTCTTGTCCTTGCTTCCTAGAGCCTAGGCAGGCAGAGGGAATGAGGCTAAACCACCCAAGATTGTGTCAGCAGAAACCATAAAAAAGCAACAGCATAAGATTTGGAGTTTAGAAGGCTTGCCTTTTTCCTCTCTCCACCTTCATAAAGGCAGAAAATGATCAAAAATACATTTGGAGACAAGTACACTGTATCTTCCACAGCCTTTACTATCCTTTCTTCATTTGTCCTGGGAAGCTGATATCTAATATGATCTCTCTAAATTAGACGAAGGTGAATCAATACATGCTCTAAGCCTCTTGGTTCCAGAGGGGAGCTACAGAAAAGCTGGATCTGACCTAGGGCTCATCCAGACGACTGCAAAACGTGTGACACGCCCGCTATGTGTGTTCATTATTTTCCAGTCGTCCAAATGACATCTCGCGCTGTTACGCATTTTTGCGGGTTAAATCCGCTCCTTGCAATACTGGCAAAAATGTGATTTGCTGTTTAAAATCGGGAATCATCCGCTGTGCCTTCAGGAGGTAGGGTGCAATACCGCGGACTTTACAGCTGATGGGTGGTTCTTGGGCATTTCCCTTTGCCCCTTCTTCTCATTCCAGCCAATTACATATCTGCACTTTTGCGCATGTGCGAGAATAAGCCCGGGAAAATTGAACCAATCATCGCAATGGTGGGGTGTTGGGGGGGTGTCTGCAACTACTGCGCAGATGCATTTTATTTTTTGCCAGCCTGCAAACTGGGCGGCCGCTCTGGGTGAGATCTGCAATGCACAGCAAGCGAGAAAGGGGCTGCTGGTTGGTTTCACGCCTGCCTCTGGAAAGCTTTGTCAATTTCATTCTACTCGCTGGGGTTTTTGTTTCAAATCATTTCGCCGCAGGAAGGAAAGGGAGAAGGAGGGGTGTGTGACATGTTTCTTGCTTTTGTGGAGAAATAAGTGCAATTGCCAGCGTGTGTATCTCCTTAAATATCCATAAAGGCAGAAAAGCATACATTCCATAAAGGCAGAAAAGCATACATAAGCGTAATATCGCAAATACAAACAAGAGAGCAAGGAGGCTTCAAATGGGTAGACCTGGTGGCCTGGTCTACCCATTGAAATGCATAGACTTTCCAGACACCAGGTCTACCATTGAAATGCCAGAACTACTCATTGAAACGCATTGGCTGTTGTAATGCCAGGTCTACCCATTGAGACGCATGGGCTTTTCTGCCCCCAGTTCTACCCGTTGAAAGTAATGGGCATTCCCTGCCCTGCATATGAGTGGTTTGCTACAGCATCCCTGCCACCCGGAACCATAGAGACTGGAGAACCAATATTCACACTGAGGCTGCCTCAAATGGGTCTGTTCAGGGCTTAATGGCCTCTGTAATGACCATAGGGCTGTCTCAGTACACCACTGGTCTGATGCATGTGTCTGATTATACCCTTCTCCTGGTCTTTGCCACAGAGTAGACTGGTAATACTCCATAGATGGGGAGGGGCTCACTGTGAGTTCATTGTCATGGATGGATCATTCCCTGGTGAAGTTTTGGCTGAATGCAGCTACTTCATGCTGCAGGGGTGGGGAACATATTGAAATGGGCCACCCTTGGAGACTTAAGGAATCTGGTGGATTCCTAAATACTCTGGGGGATTTTCCAGCTGGCATGGTTGATGTTCCTGTGAAAGCTCTTGCCACACTATAGAATAGTGAGATGCACAGAACCATCAACACGGTCATTCCTGAGTGCCTTCACTGTTGCTGTGGAGCTTGTAGGCTACGTTGGTACTCTAGTGACCTGCATGTGATGAAACAGGGGGGTTGCTGGCTAGAGCGCAGGTGGCTTAAATCTTGGTCTGAATCTGACCGAACATATGTGAGGTTGCATTACCATACCTATCACGTGACAATGGCAAAGCCTATTTCACTGCCACAGTTGCATCCACAAATAGCCACACAGCAGAACTTTTCTGAGTGGTAAATGGGCTTTTGTCATCTGGCCAACAGAGCATTGCTCTGGCACGCTCAGCAGCCTGCTGTAACAACTTTAGGAGGCATGTTAAGGACAAAATCACTCAGATTTGGATGGAGTAGGATGCTATAATTAGACCAAGTCCAAAAGAGGCATTCAGTGCACTGTCTGTTCTATCTGCACTGGATCATTTTCACTTAGTATGACCTGAGGATGTGGACAAGCTGCTTGAAGATGTGTGGCCAGCCCCCTTCCCCCTTAACCTTTGCCCATCATGGTGTTTTAGAACTAGCCATACGGGGTTGACTGGATGGGTCCAGGGAATGAATAATGCTTCACTGAAGGAAGGTGAAGTACCATCTGCCTTGAAGGAGTTGGTGGTGTGTCCCTTCCTTAAGAAGATGAACCCAGAAGAGTTAACTATTGCCCAGTGGTAAATATCCCTTTTCAGGGCAAGGTGCTTGAGGGGATTATGGTTACAGCTTTCGGCATGCTTGGAGGAGACTGACTATCTGGATCCATTTCAGTCTGGCTTTAGGCCCAGTCATGGCACTGAAACTGCCTTGGTTACCCTGTTTGATGACATGTGTCAGGCGAGATGGGGGGAGTACCAGAGCTTGGAAAAGTTACTTTTTTGAACTACAACTCCCATCAGCCACAGCCAGCGTCATGCTGGCTGGGGCTGATGGGAGTTGTAGTTCAAAAAAGTAACTTTTCCAAGCTTAGGGGAGTACAGTCCTGCTGCTTGTTCTTGATCTCTCAGTGGCTTTTGATACCATTGACCACAGTATTCTTTTGGAGCAGCTCAAGGATGTAGGGGCTGGAGGTACTGTACTTCAGTGGTTTTGGTGCTATCTCCAGGGATGTTTCCAGAAAGTAGTTATGGAAAGTTGCTGCTCAACACCATGGGAGCTTTCCTGTGGTTTTCCACAGGGTTCCATCTTGTCCCCCATGCTGTTTTAACGTCTATATAAAGCTGCTGGGAGCTGAAGTGTCACTAATGTATGGATGACATCCAACTCTATCTCTCTGTTCCATCTAATCTGAAATGGGAGGCTGAAGTGCTAGACACGTGTTTGGAGGCAGAGATAGTCTGGATCTGGGCCAACAAACTGAAACTGAATCCTGAAAAGACAGAGGTGTTATGTGTTGCAAGTTCTCGAGTCCAGGAGTTGGGAAGACAGCGTGTTCTGGGTGGGATTCCACTCCCCTGGAAGGAGCAGGTTCGTAGCTCAGGGGTACTCCTGGATTCAGCATTGTCCCTTGAGGCCCAGGTGGCCTTGGTGTCTAGGAGCTGACTTGCACAACCATTGTTCAATATTTTTGTTGGTAGATATATGTTGACTGAATTTTGAAACACATAAACAACAAGAGCAGACAAGAAAGGTAAACTACAACAATAGGGGTATTAAAAAATTGTATTTGGTCAATGTCAATAGGAGAAAAATACATAGTTGTGAGATGAGCAGTTGCAGTAGGAATTGTAAGCAGTGGAAATACATTCAAGAGAAAAAGAAAAGTATACAAACACACTCTCTGGAGTGCTCCTATCCAAAAAGTAGAATGAGGCTGATGAACACATTGATCGCTAGTTGCAAAAGTTAAAAGCAGCCACCAGATACCCTCAAATACATCTTCCTTTAGAATGCTTCTATTTAAGCGACTTTGATTTGCTAAATGCTCCATGAGGGCAATCTGCCATACTTCCTCCACAAGCCTTTAATTGTGAATGTGTTTCTGACCAGTAGTGCTGCGCTTTTTCTTTGCTGCAGCCAGTAGAAAATATATTAGTTCCTTATAAAGCAGACCCTGCATTTCTGTAAGCATGATGGACAATAATGCTAGTTCAGGATTGGGCAGTATAATCTGAACAACGATTGCTGAAATTTCATGGAATACTCTATTTCAGAAGGCTGCCGTAATAAGGCACAACCACCACATATGGAGGTGGGAGAGCAGCATTAGTTTACTTAATTTTGAGGGTGTGCAATACCATTGGAAAACCACTTTCAAAAGAGATTCCTTGATGCAAGCCAATATGGTGCAAAGTGGCATCCTCCACCATTGCCTGTTCCACCTTGTTACATCTATCTGCTTTCCTAGGTCACCTTCCCAGACCCATTTTGGTCCCAAGGATTCTCCACACAGTGCTGAAATAAGTAGTTTGTATATTGTACTACTAGAGCTCATGCAAAGACTTTTAAATGTTAATACTCTGGGTGGTCCCTGTGCTCTCAGTAGATATTTATGAAAAGACTGCATTTGTGTCACATGAAACCATGTGAAGTTCCCCCAGCTTAGCCTTTATTTGTTCCATGGTGAGAGAAATACCATTTTCAAACACATCGAACAGCCTATAAAGGCCTTTTTGTTCCCAACCTCTACATTGATTATATTTGACCAGATCATGAAAATTAGGATGTTCTAAAAATGGAAGCAGTGGTGACTCCCTTGGGGCTAATACCTTCTTCCATCTTTTCCAGGTAAGTAACATAGCTTGATAGAATGAATTCTGCATTCTTTGTAAACTTGCAGGGGTTAACTTACAAAGGGCAACACTCTATTGGAGTTTTGTGAACAGGGGATCTCCAAACCCACCCATAACTGTAAGTGTGGAACTCCCACCCACCCCCTCTGATTTATGTTTATACAAAATACCTTTATTCACCAATTAAAATTGTTTAATTTTTAGTGTTTTACTGTATTTTGTTTGGCTTTCATGAATGAAATCCATGGAAAAGCTATTTTATGCTCAGCCGTCCTTCCACCTGATTTTTGATGTTTCCTTGGCATATAGTGTTCAGGCAGCCATGGCAATTATTAACTCATTTACATACCCAAAATGTATTTAAATCTTCTGCAGAAGGCTTCTGAAAAGTCATCTGGTGGCAAAACGTGTGTTAGTTGGCTCCCAGTTTATTCGTCTTACCAGTGAGCCTCAAGCTTTCAAATCTTGTGTTGCCATCCAGTATCCTGTTGTGTACATTGATACATGATGATGCCTTATGTTGAATGACATGCCATGCACATAGCGGGGCTATGTGCTCAAATATGTATTTCTGTCAATGAGCGTATGTGAGCTGGCCCTTACTTTCAAGCAAACAAAGCTTTAGAATTGACATTTTTGAAGCTTTTTTTAAAAAAGATGTTTTTAAAGATTTGTTTTAAAATGTTTTTAAAGATGTTTTGTTGTAACATATTTTAAAGTCTATTTTTATTATGTTTTAGAGTGTTTTTAGTGCTTTTGTTTGCCACCCTGGATTCCTACTGGGAGAAACAAACAAACAAACAAACAAATGCAAACACAATTTTAACCCAGATTAATGTGTGTAAAAATTTTTTTTTAAAAAAAATTAGGCTTCGGTGACTAAGCAAAATGGTCACAATGAAAAATAGGCCCTTTCCCCTGTCTGTATGTGTTTGCGCCTTTTGCGCCTTTTGTCCTACTTAAATCTGATCTCTTACTGCTTCCTGGATCCTCTTGGCTTTTTATTACAGGCATAATAAAATCAAAAGAAACTTTGCCTTTATATTGCTAGTTTTGCTTTTGGTAATACATAAGCAATAGCAAAGACGAGTGTCAAGAAGCACCCCTAGTGTTTGGTTTTTTTAACTTAACCAAGTGGGAGAACACTGTCTACTTCTTCTGGTCTGATCCCTTGACAGCTAAATGCTGCAAGCAGACTGCCTCTCTTACATTTCCCCCTTATCTAATGGAGAGAACAGGTATCAATAAATACTTGTGTCAATCAAGATTTTGAAAATTCGGACTTTTTTAAAAAAAAAAATGAATGTAAAGGTGGAAGTAAATATTTTTGAACAATAGCTGTTTGCTGTTATTTCCTCGAGAGGCTGGCTATCTTCCCCATGTTGGAATGGGAAATATTTCTTACCTGTTGCCCTTCAGAGAGATTCACTTGGATTTTTAAGTGCACGGGGGATTTGTTTTTGTTTGGTTTGGTTTTGATTGGCACCCAAGTGCCTCCGAGCTGCCCCAGTTCTCTGCTAGCTGTGAAAAGCCAAGGGAAGCCAACTGAATCAGCCCATAACCTTAAGCTGCCGTGGGACATGCTCTCAATGAGCAGGAGTATTCATTGGAATAACTGTCCAAGCATTGCAGTAATAATCTCACTGAGCTTGGTTGCCAGCTTCTGATAGTTACATGGTTCACAAAGGCCCCAAGGTACTGTGATGAGGATACAAGAGATGGTATCATCTCCAAGAATATATTTTTGAGCTGAAAAGAAAATATTTTATTTTGTTTTAATAGCTCAATTCTTCAAACAGCTTCTTTTGTTTTAAAAAAACAACTTATTTTGTTTGAAGATTTTTCATTTACAAAAGAGCAATACATTAGCCAACATTTCACTCACTCAGTTCAAATATCACCACCAAATTTCAAGTATCCCAGTCTGCATCTGTGTTTGAATAGCTTTTTAAGATGTTTTTAGAGTTTTAAAAAGGTGTTTTGTTTTAATGTGTTTTTAAAGATGTCTTGTTTTAATATATTTATAGTCTTGTTTGTAAGCTGTTTTAGAGTGTTTTTAGTGTTTTGTCTGCCCCCCTGTGCTCCTTATTAGTATGAGTATTATTGCGCATAGCCCACAATCCAATTTGGGTCCCTATCCAGCACTGCAGATTGGCTCTCACCCAAACCAATCTGGAGCTGACTCAACCCAACCCAGATCCAGGCCCCAAACGGATTGGGGGGGGCAGCTCTAGTATTTTAATTTGGGTTTAAAACCCTATTAAACAAGAGGTTGGGAGGGGTGTAGATGCTGTATTTTCTTTTCCTCCCCCTCCCAACCACATGTTTTATCACCCTAGTTAAACATCTGATTATGATGGGTGTGGGGGAAGAAGGCATTTTGTCTCTCCCCACCCCGAATGCACTGCAGAAAGCAGGAATGAGCCCTCCACTCATTAGCTGGTGAGCAGAGGGTTCAATCCTGCTGGGTGGTGCTTAGCCAGTTTATTCCCTGTGGGGAACATGCTGTCAAAGCAGACTCTTGCAGCCAGCTAAATTGAATCCTCCACTCACCAGCTGGTGAATGGAGGGCTGAATCCTGTTCAGTTTGGCTGAGCATGTGTGTTCCCAGTAGAAGACTTCTATTCCCCTGTCAGAGCTCCAGAGTGGCCAGAGTGGTTTAACAGTCAGCTCCCCTTCCCAGAGAGTTCTGGGATTTGGAGCTATGTGAGGGAATAACAGCCTCCTGACAACTCTCAGCACCCTTCATAAACTATACTTCCCAGGATTCTTTGAGGGAAGCCATGACTAAGTGGAATAAATGACTGGTGTGGATGTGGCCAGAGTCAGCTTCGGTTTTGTTGGAAGTGGGGCAAGAGCAACTCCTGTTTTGTTCTTTTGTTTATGTTCCAGAAGGGAGATTGAGTTAGGGTCCTCCAGATGGATAGGCTTGATTACTTTTACTTGTGATGCTCTGACTGACTTCCTTTCGGCTGTTAGACTGATATGTCTTAAGGGAAGCTTACCTGCCCCTCCTCCTTCCGCCCTTTCCGCTCTTCTCTTCTCAGACTATCCAAGAGAGAGGAGACACCTTTTGTCTCTGCTCTCTCTCTCCTAGCCATGAGGGTAACTCCCAAGCCTGGGCGTTGGGCCTCCAACTTAGTTAGTTAGTTAGAACTAGGTATGCCTTTCTATCTACTGTGTATTTCTATAAAGAAAGTAGCTTTTCTTATTTTACTAAGTCTTAAGTCTCAGTGATGTCAATGCAGGGTAAAAGCCTGCTTTCTTAGATAAACGCACACACACTGGCACACACGCATTTCAGACCGCTGTTATTCTCTGCTTAACAAATATACTAATTTACACCACAACAAGTTTAAATGTGGGTGCAAGACAACATGTGTCTGCTGTAGAATAAAAAGGTGGGGGAAACCCTGAAAAATAATGATACTGTTTACATTTTCCTTTTGGAAAGGAAAAGAGGTTTTCCTCTGTCCAGTGCCCACACACTCAATCTCCTCCCCTCATTATACATTATATACATTATATATTTTACATTGTTATGGTACTTGCTTTGGTGATTTCTGTTTGCTGCTGTTTACAATGTATTCCTAACCTGATGCAATTGGCCTCAGTCTGTTTAAGCAAGCTCACTCTGTCCTTTTCTCGAAAACCGCAACCGACTTACATGGAAATGGCTTTGAGACCGATTTGGCAACCCAAGCAAGGAAATACAGCTACCTGAGAGACTATTCAGTCTCTCAGGGCTGAAAGGGGGGGACTGTTGTGTTTGAATTGAAATCCCCAGTGCTTGTAAAACTATAGTTTTCTTGTCCTATCTAAACTAGCTTGGGCTTCATGGGAAATAGAACCAAAGTGGCCTTTATTTGACTTTTGATATAAAATGTCAGTTTATTTCCTGGTGACCTGACCCTTACCTACATTCCAGTGGCTCGCATAATAAAAGCCGGTTTAAGCTGGAAACTTCCCTACTATGCATTTCTGTATCACATTCATGCTCATGGCCTTGTTTGTTACTAATGTGCCTTGCATAGACATGTCAAACGCTATTCCATTACCCCTCATATCCTTGACTTGTACAACTCCTTTTGATATGTAAGCAGAATAATATCATGTCTGTCTCCAGTTTAGGGGGCGCCCGGTTGCAGCTCGGCCTCCCCTCAATAGTTGCTTTTGTCTGCTCCTGCATAGTGCTTATCTCAAGGACATGCGAAATATGCAGACATGGAGTCTGAAAGATAGTCTTGATGTTTCCACTTTGTCCTTCCCCCGGTACCCCTTTTACCTCCTTGCATATACCCCAAAGCTATGACTGTTAGCAATTGTTTCTTTTGTATTTTATGACGTGAACCCGAGATTGTAAACTTTGGGGTAAACCTATATAAACCCTTGAACACCAATAAACGAGGTTCCCATGCTGGCCTGCCTTGGCTTGTAAGTATTGGGTCCCCTTTGCAAAGGTTTTTGTCTTGTGTTATTTGATCTCTGATAGTGGGTTCATTTGCACTCAGCTCCGCACTCTTCCCGGGTGTAATAAGCAAGTTGGGGTAGACAGGGCGGCTTGTGTGTTGGGTTTGGACCTAACACTAGTGAGGGGTACCCTCCAGAGGAACAATCTTGGGAGGCAGCAACTGATGTGCATGCGCCGGATTTGGTGAGACAGTTCCATGAAGATTATCCAGACAAGCCCAAATCCCCGGGATAGGGGGAGCTTTGGCATGGGAGGGGGATGATATTATGACCCAGGACTGGGGGGACTTTGTGGAGGGGGACTCTGACTTTGAGGACTGAGGAGATGACTTGAGGGTGGAGGGCTCGCAGTGTGCCCAATCACCTGGACCTCCGTGGAAGCACAGCCTGGGCTGTCAGAGGCTGCTCCTTTGGACACTCCCCTCTAGCCTGCTCCTGAAGCATCGCCTTGCCAACTTGCTGATCCCCAGCCGGGCGCCCAGCCACTTCCCACGCCTAAACAGACTGTTAGCCCCCATCATTTGCAGAGGGGAGCTGATGTTCAGCCCCCTTCACCCCGTTCCTGGTAGCTTCAGAGACGTGAAGAACAACAGTCAGGATTAAGGAGGAGCTGTTGCTTACATGCTAAAGAGAAACCTACTTAAGTGGGCGCTGAGGAGGGGGGAGTTGCTGAGTCCATGTTTGTGGCTGTGAAGACATGCTTAGTCAGTGTTAGAGAGGGAATTAGTTCCTCAGAAGCATAGTTAGGTGAGTGAGTCGGAAAGCTTTTGACATAACTGTAACCTTAATAAAAAGAGAAAACCTCACAGGACTATGTGTGTCTGCATCTCTCAGCTTCGAGCAGGACAGTTTGGCACAGCCACATCCTTCTCACTCCGACGCCACCATGACCAACAGCATGGAAGCGAGCGGCAGAGCAGGAGAGGACCTTCACCAAGCCATGCAAGCTGTATTAACTGAAGTCCAAAGCCTTCGAACTGAAACGCAGTCTCTTCAAGCTGAGAAGCAAGCCTTGTGCCTTCAAATGACTCAGTTGGTGACCAGGGACTCCTCATGCAGCAGGTGCAGGGAGGCGCCCAGCCCCAGCCGGCACCTCGAAGCAAGCCTCCAGTGGGAATTCCAGCACGCAATGGGGGAAAAGTCGAGCAGTTCTCATAAGAACATTCTTTGAATGTCCACGAGTTCTAGTATTATGAGAGAGGGAGAAGAACTTTTCTCTATCCACTTTCTCAATGCCATGCATAATTTTATACATTTCTATCATGTCTCCTCTGACCCGCCTTTTCTCTAAACTAAAAAGCCCCAAATGCTGCAACCTTTCCTCGTAAGGGAGTCGCTGCATCCCCTTGATCATTCTGGTTGCCCTCTTCTGAACCTTTTCCAACTCTATAATATCCTTTTTGAGATGAGGCAACCAGAACTGTACACAGTATTCCAAATGCGGCCGCACCATAGATTTATACAATGGCATTATGATATCGGCTGTTTTATTTTCAATACCTTTCCTAATTATCCCTAGCATGGAATTTGCCTTTTTCACAGCTGCCGCACACTGGGTCGACATTTTCATCGTGCTGTCCACTACAACCCCGAGGTCTCTCTCCTGGTCGGTCACCGCCAGTTCAGACCCCATGAGCGTATATGTGAAATTCAGATTTTTTGCTCCAATATGCATAATTTTACACT
The DNA here is from genome assembly GCF_030035675.1 of Rhineura floridana. Classification (NCBI taxonomy): domain Eukaryota; kingdom Metazoa; phylum Chordata; class Lepidosauria; order Squamata; family Rhineuridae; genus Rhineura; species Rhineura floridana. Next base: position 158,891,490 of record NC_084481.1, on the reverse strand, counting down.
TGTTGATATTGAATTGCATTTGCCATTTTTCTGCCCATTCACTCAGTTTGGAGAGGTCTTTTTGGAGCTCTTCGCAATCCCTTTTTGTTTTAACAACCCTGAACAATTTAGTGTCATCAGCAAACTTGGCCACTTCACTGCTCACTCCTAATTCTAGGTCATTAATGAACAAGTTGAAAAGTACAGGTCCCAATACCGATCCTTGAGGGACTCCACTTTCTACAGCCCTCCATTGGGAGAACTGTCCGTTTATTCCTACTCTCTGCTTTCTGCTTCTTAACCAATTCCTTATCCACAAGAGGACCTCTCCTCTTATTCCATGACTGCTAAGCTTCCTCAGAAGTCTTTGGTGAGGTACCTTGTCAAACGCTTTTTGAAAGTCTAAGTACACTATGTCCACTGGATCACCGCTATCTATATGCTTGTTGACACTCTCAAAGAATTCTAATAGGTTACTGAGACAGGACTTTCCCTTGCAGAAGCCATGCTGGCTCTGCTTCAGCAAGGCTTGTTCTTCTATGTGCTTAGTTAATCTAGCTTTAATCATACTTTCTACCAGTTTTCCAGGGACAGAAGTTAAGCTAACTGGCCTGTAATCTCCGGGATCCCCTCTGGATCCCTTTTTGAAGATTGGCGTTACATTTGCCACTTTCCAGTGGACCTGAGGGACAAGTTACATATTTTAGTTAGCAGATCAGCAATTTCACATTTGAGTTCTTTGAGAACTCTCGGGTGGATGCCATCCAGGCCCGGTGATTTGTCAGTTTTTATATTGTCCATTAAGCTTAGAACTTCCTCTCTCGTTACCACTATTTGTCTCAGTTCCTCAGAATCCCTTCCTGCAAATGTTAGTTCCGGTTCAGGGATCTGCCCTATATCTTCCACTGTGAAGACTGATGCAAAGAATTCATTTAGCTTCTCTGCAATCTCCTTATCGTTCTTTAGTACACCTTTGACTCCCTTATCATCCAAGGGTCCAATTGTCTCCCTAGATGGTCTCCTGCTTTGAATGTATTTATAGAATTTTTTGTTGTTGGTTTTTATGTTCTTAGCAATGTGCTCCTCAAATTCTTTTTTAGCATCCCTTATTGTCTTCTTGCATTTCTTTTGCCAGAGTTTGTGTTCTTTTTTATTTTCTTCATTTGGACAAGACTTCCATTTTTTGAAGGAAGACTTTTTGCCTCTAAGAGCTTCCTTGACTTTGCTCGTTAACCATGCTGGCATCTTCTTGGCCCTGGCGGTACCTTTTCTGGTCTGCGGTATGCACTCCAGTTGAGCTTCTAATATAGTGTTTTTAAACAACTTCCAATCATTTTCGAGTGATGTGACCCTCTGGACTTTGTTTTTCAGCTTTCTTTTTACCAATCCCCTCATTTTTGTGAAGTTTCCTCTTTTGAAGTCAAATGTGACCGTGTTGGATTTTCTTGGCAATTTTCCAGTTACATGTATGTTTAATTTAATAGCACTGTGGTCACTGCTCCCAATCGGTTCAACAACACTTACATCTTGCACCAGGTCCCGGTCCCCACTGAGGATTAAGTCCAGGGTTGCCGTCCCTCTGGTCGGTTCCATGACCAACTGGTCTAGGGAATAGTCATTTAGAATATCTAGAAACTTTGCTTCTTTGTCATGACTGGAACACATATGCAGCCAGTCTATGTCCGGGTAGTTGAAGTCACCCATTACTACCACATTTCCTAGTTTGGATGCTTCCTCAATTTCATATCTCATCTCCAGGTCTCCCTGAGCATTTTGATCAGGGGGACGATAGATCGTTCCCAGTATTAAGTCCCTCCTGGGGCATGGTATCACCACCCACAACGATTCTGTGGAGGAGTCTGCCTCTTTTGGGGTTTCGAGCTTGCTGGATTCAATGCCTTCTTTCACGTATAGAGCGACTCCGCTACCAATACGTCCTTCCCTGTCCTTCCAATATAGTTTATATCCAGGGATAACCGTATCCCACTGGTTTTCTCCATTCCACCAGGTCTCCGTTATGCTCACTATATCAATGCTCTCCTCTAAGACCAAGCACTCCAGTTCTCCCATCTTGGTTCGCAGGCTCCTAGCATTAGCGTACAGGCACTTGTAACCTTCGCACCAGGCAGGCAAAACACCTTGCGGTCTACACGCCCATCACACACCCCACTGTCTATGTTCCTAATGATCGAATCACCCACTACAAGGATCCCTCCACCCCCTGGAGATATATCCTCAGCACGAGAGGATAGCTGCTCATCCCCCAAGGAATGGGTCCCTTCTAAGGGATCGTTTCCCTCTTCCTCAGCTGGATGCTCTCCTTCCCCGAGACCATCGTTCTCCATGATAGCAGGAGAGCTATCATCCTTGGAGTGGGACACAGCTATAACATCCCTGAAGGCCTCCTCCACACACCTCTCTGCCTCTCTCAGCTTTTCCAGGTCCGCCACCTTGGCCTCAAGGAAATGAAGTCGTTCCCGGAGAGCCAGGAGCTCATTGCACCGAGAGCACACCCACAACTTCTGTCCAACAGGCAGATAGTCGTACATGCTGCAGGCGGTGCAAAACACTGGAAAGCCCCCACACCCCTGCTGGCTTCTTACCTGCATAGTTTTGTTTAAGGTTTATTACGTCAATGGGTTGGAGACTGCGGTTTAGTTGAGGTCAGGGAACAGACGGGCAGAGTGGGGGGCCCTGGCCTCCTCGCCCTGCTGCTCTCCTCGCCCTGCTGCTGAACTCGCTCTGCTGCTTAACTCGCCTTGACGCTTTGTCAGCTGGGGCCTTGACGCTTTGTCTGCTGGGGCTCCCTCTAGCTCGTGGAGCAGGCTCCCTCGCTAGGGTGCTCTGACTTTATATGTGTGGCTGGTTCCTCCCAGCTACTGCTGCCAGCCAATGATGTGTTACTTGAGGCTGATGGCTATCAGCTGGGGCTTAACTCTTTAGTATTCTCTCAGGCTTCCTTCCTGAGCAAGGGGCGGGGCTGTTTAAGCTTTTGGCTGCTTTTAATCTAATCAAGGGGCTGCGCCTTCCAGGCAAGTCTTTTGTGTTTGTTGTTTTCCCACCTAGAACAGCCTGACCTTTCTTTAACCTAGGGAAACAGAGCTTGTGGTTGGGAAACAGAGCTTGTGGTTGGAAAACAGAGCTTGTGGTTGGGAAACAGAGCTTGTTCTCCACATTCTTAGCCCAGTGTGAACTGTTTGTGTGAGTGCAACAGTCGGAATTCCTCAATGACGATGTGAAGGTGGCAATCATCATCAGCCTACTGGAGGGAGAGGCTGCCCAGTGGGCCACCCCATTGCTGCTTCAGAACAATCCTGTCTTGACCCAGTATACCACCTTCGTTAACGCCATGGCCGAGATCTTACGGGATCCCCAGTGCAAGGAAACAGTGTCCAGGCAACTGAGGCACCTGAAACAGGGGAAACACTTGGTTGGAACTTACACCAACGATTTCCACATCCTGGCTCAAGAGACAGATTTCACTGACTTTGTACTGAGGCTTTTATACTGCCAGGGGCTCAACTCAGAGATGCTGGATGAGCTGGCTTGAGCCTGGCAACCGAGCACTTTCTCAGAACTTGTTCAGCTTTGCCTACAGATCAACAGCTGGGTTGTGTTACCTTTGAAGGCGTATAGTTAATTATCTCTGGGATTCACTGCAGTATTGAGATTGTGCCTGACAGGCTGCATATTTACATCAAAGTTTTCTGAAGATGAAATGAAGAATTCAGGTCTTTCTGTCCAAGGTGCTATGTCTGCCTGCAGCTTGTCAGGATGAAGAAAAAGGGTTCACAGCTGAATGGAGACAACTGATGTGATAGGAAATCCAAAGTCAAATGTCATTGTCACTCTATATAAACATTCAGCAAGTGTGCAGTCCCTCGTAGGGATGTTGTTTTTTTGTTTTAGAGGCTTGGCTTGCTTCATATTTCTTAATAAAAACAGCCTAGAAGGGTAGTTAAATTAATGTTCCTGAGGGACTCGTTACGACACTTCCACGTTATTTCCCCTGGTAGGAATGTAGAAGGTTTTTTTTAAAAAAAATGACAAGGCAAGCTATGGATTTAATAGTGATCAAGAGGTGTTTTAAATTGCTGTTGTGGAAACTGTCTATACACATGGAATTTCATGATTCTCCTAGCTTTGAATTTAAACAGGCTTTTTCTAATGCAACTGAACTATGCTCTAGCTTATTTCTGGGTCAAACATGATGATACAAAATGGTGATATTGCAGATACAATGGCTGGAAATTGATGTGAATGTATACTGATGAAGTGTCATTGTATACAGAATGACCTCTCTCTCTCTCTCTCTCTCTCTCTCTCTCTCTCTCTCTCTCTCTCCTATTTTCACATACATAGAAGGCGGATAGAAGAAAGAATGAACATAAGTAGAAACAGAAACACCCTGCACCTAGGCAAAACATTGTAGCCCTTTCATCTTGTTGTATTATTTTGCTCTTACATAGACACTTACAGACAGCATCAAGCAAAGCTATTAGCATCCACTGAATGTTTGTTTCAGTGCTCAAACAAATAACACATGCCTGACTCTACCCTGCTGAAATTAGTGGGATGTCACTTTGGCAGGATCATCCCCTCAGTTTTAAATGTTAAACCAAAACACTGTGGGCATAACTGTTCCATCTGGGTAGTCTCATTTGCAACAGACAGAAGTCACAAGAAAGCACAGTAGGAGCCAAATTATAAACCCACTTTTCTCAATAATTTGCAATGGCATTGACATGAATAGGACATGGATTAGATTCTGACAAATTCCAAACCTAATCAGAAGGTTATAATGAATGGGGAGAAAACCCATCAGTTGGGCCAATTCAGAGAAATGTGGGGCTTGTCCAAACTGATGCAGGAACTGAATTGGGACCTCTGAATTGATTTGAAGATTCAGAACCTTTTTTTGAAAAAAAACTGTGTCTGTAAAAATGGAAACATTTCTATCCAAGCTTGCCATATAAGAAAAGCATCAGGGTGGGGAGAAGATGGTGTCAGTCTTTTGTGACTGACAGGTCTAGCTTCTAATCAGGATATGATTGTACCAAGGCTCTCCAGTCATAGCCCTTTGAAGGAGAGATGATGAAGTATTGTATCACTTTGTTTTGTCAGTTCTGTACTGTTCGCTAGTTCTGAAAATGATACTTTCTTAGAAAATGCTGGACATTCAGTTCCTTCTTCCTGTGCCATGTGCCCACACACTGTCAAATTCAGCTCTGCTCACCCATGAACTTGAGGTCTCTACAGGTGAGGAGTTGGAGGTGGGGCTTGGACCTTCCAGCAAATCTTCACACTGCCCATGATCCTGAGGAGCCAACAGAACTGAACAGCTGCTGCAGGAACGTCAGAGCTGCTGCTGTCGTGCCTGTCCAGCTGCCCATGAGGCTACTCAGGAGGAGGGGGAAGTGCATGGAAACTCCTTCATGGATCAGGACCTGAGAGCCAGGAAGAGGTGGAGCCTCCAGCTCCTATATAGATTCCCAGTCTGAATTACTTCCTTACTGAAAGCTCTCATCATAGTTCCAAGTGCCAGCTTGCCTGACCTGGGGATACACATCCATTTTGTCAAATTAGCTTAGCACTTAATCTCTGTGTCTCTTGGTGCTCACTGAGTAGGACATAAGCCTGAACATGTTTTTCTCCCATTTTTAAAGCTTCCTACCCCTGCACCTATCCTTCTGAAATTTGGCATGTTACTTTCCTTGGAGCACCTCAATGATGTACGCTATTTGCATAGTAGAATCATTGCCCACAAAATCACAAGATTTTTAGTTCTCCCATCACCTCCCCCTATCTTCAAAGGTTCCTATCACAAAAAATTGCTACATCTGTCCTTCTGAACTTTGGCAGATTTCTTAACTGGGGGCACCACTGTGATGTATTCTATCTTCAGAAAAATTATGACAAAACATTAGGGGAGATTAAGTTAATTCTTTTTTAATCACCCCAAAACTATAAAGGCCACCCTTTCAGAAAAAAACACTACATCTATCGTTTTCAAATTTGGCAATATTCATCCCCTCAGAAGTGGTTTCCATGTGTGCAAATTTCATTCAATTTTGCAAAAAAATAAAGTTATAGATGGTGCCATCACAAAAACCACGGAATATTTGTCTGTAATTTACAACCTGTAGCAGCCTCAGAAGAGGCTACTATTCCTTCACATTTCATCCACTTCTATAAAAAACAAATATTACCACCATTCTTTGATTTCCCCATAGATGAGAAAGGGGAGGCATGAAGCTCTGGTTTTCCTGAACTGGGATTTGTATTTGGAGCCAAGCCAAACTGGGCAGGCTCTGAATCCATCCAAGCTGAATTGAACTGTTTACAAAGTGGCAAATCTGGATCTGAACCAAACTGTATGGTTGGTGTACCCTCCTAATTATAATCATGAATTTAAGAAACATGCATTATCACAATGTGAGTTGTACAATCTTGCCCTAGTGCAGAATTTGGGGTAGCCTCATTATATTTGCTTAATACTCATGGCTGTTGTTATACATATTGGAGGCAGAGAGGGATTATGTGGGATTTCAATGTGTCAAGGAGGAGATTTTCCACTGCATTTTCCTTCTTGAATGCCTGCTTGCTGCATGCTGGTTGACCTTTGATGTACTGGAAATAGGGGACTTTGGGGCTGGGGAAAAGTTTCACACACACACCACGGCTGCTGCTGGTGGGCACCATTTTCAAGAGCCAGAAGCATTACCTGCACCTCTGGTTAACTTCACAATGATGCCACATAGCCAATGAGATTTGGCTACTTGATGATGTCAGATGCCAAAACAGTGAGGATAATTTTTCCTGCTCTCACTCTAGCATTTTGTGGATAAAAATAGAGACAAAATGGTACCCAGTAGCAGGAGGGAATGTGATAAGGTCTGATAGTTCACAGCCTGTTCACAGCCTTATTCATTTATTTCAATTATTTCTATCCCACAAATAGGCTCACAAGCATGGGCATCTGCAAGAAATTTGGGGGGGGGGAGGGAGAGCACTGAAACGGGAGAGCAGGGTAGTTTCTCTCACAAAAAAATTAGAAGAATAGGCGCCTGTATATTCTGTTTCACATGCCCAGGTTCTACAAATGATAGAAACGTACTCGGTTTTAAAATGAAATTTTAAAAAAATGAAATGAAAGTTGAGAATCTTCATCCAGGGGGAGGGGCAATTGCACCCCATGGACCTTCCCAATGCTCACAAGAATGCTAAAACAAAGGGAAAATAATGCAGCAAAATCCAGCAATAGCATGTAAATAGCTGCAGTTTACACATAGAAGAGGCCAGACCAACAAAACCCAAACTGATATAAAAAATGCATAGCTGTCTGCCCAAAGAGCCAGGTGATCCATTCTAGGCAAGGTATTCTATAGTCTGGCACAACACCCTCTGAACCTCAGTTGGCAAAGATGTATGGAAGAGGGCCTTCATTGTGGAATGGATTTCTTGGACAGATTCATACTGAATTAGGTGCTTCCAGGAAGGTTAGGGTTTTAAAGATCAAATGTAGCTTCTTTAATTGAGCCCAGAAGCATATAGGTGCTTTATAATCAGATATGCTTCAATCTCCTGACCCCTTCCAGAACCCTGGCAATCTCATCCTGGACCAATTTTTATGTATTTTATTTAAAGCATTTCTATATTACCTTCCATTAAAAATCCAGGACAGTTCACTACCGTGTAAAATACATTATCAGAAAAATAATACATTAAATTCCAATAAATAAAAGGACTCATGGAGACTACCAATGGCTTCCAGTCATGATGGCTGTGAATACCAGTTACTGTGGATCACAAGCAGGTGAATGTTGTTGCACTCAGGTCTGGTCTGTGGGCTCCCCATAGGCGTCTGATAGACCACTGCGAGAACAGAATGCTGGACTAAATAGGCCTTTGTCTGATCCAGACTCTTCTTATTTAGATGTTTCTGAAACCCTTTCAAGATTAGCCGCACATAGATAGCATTGCGGAATCCCACCCTGGAGTTATTATTCAGTTCAATTATGAATCATTCAGTTTAGGTCCAATTTCTTCAGAGAGAGTCACATCTAGCTAATCAGATGAAGTGGTGAAAAACACTCTACCACTCCCACCTGGGCAGCCATCTATGACAAGCACTGATCCAGCACCCAGAAGGTGAAAAGCTGCTGTTTCAGATGGAGTAGAGTTTATATCTCCAATCAAAATTGGTTGAATTTCCAATCCCAGTTCAAATAATTTACATTATATCGTGTCAGTTTTGCCCAGCTTCTCCTTTTAGCCACTTTTATGGGCTGTGTTATTGTATGGTCAGTTTCTATATTTTTTAGAGCGCTGGGGCTGTTGCCTAGTGTATGTTATTGTACATTCAGCAGACTGCTCAATCAGTGAAAAATGTTTATCCTTTTCTGAACATACTGTTGCATTTTGTTTGTGTGTGTGTGTGTGTTGGTGTTGTTATAATGTAAGAGGCACCTTTAATAAACCTTCAATTGAAACATGTCTCAGAAATGAAGATACACATTCTTTAATGTAGAAGATAAAGGTCAAGGGAGAAAATCCCAATTTCTTAAGTGAATTGCACATCCAAAGGGCAGAGTAAAGAGAATTTTAATTTAAAATGTTTCAGGATAAAAGCTGGTATTTTAAAATGAATGCACACACTGCATTTTTATGTTGCACAGATGTGGCGACTGCAGAAATCTGCGGAAGAAGAGGTATGAAAATAATGCTTTAGACATTAGCCCTGTTGAGGCTTTTTAAATCCTCCACACGAGGACGGAGAGTGGGGGTGAGTGGGATTGTAAATCACACAGGGATTCTACATGAGAAGAAAAACCTCCCCATTGGACTTGTGGAGGGTGAAAAGGAAGCAGAGCTAACATGCTCACTCTCACTGTGCCTCATTGCACTTTAGAGCACTTGATCAGAGCTACTGCTCAGTACTATTAGGGTTGCCAGGCTCAGGTCCTGAGAATGATTTTGTATCTTTGTGAAGAAACAATTCAGCCAAGTGCAGGTTTTCTTGCAACAGTGTAATGGGAAAAACCACAAGGTGAAATTCTCCCTTCCCCCTGCACAACTTTTGAAGATACAGAAGACCTCTTGGAGGCTGGCAACCAAGAGGTCTTCTGTATCTTTAAAAGTTGTGCAGAGGCAAAGGAGAATTTCACCTTGTGGTTTTTCCCATTACAGTGTTGCAAGAAAACCTACACTTGGTTGAATTTTCTCTTCCCTTAAATATAGATAATCATTCTCAGGACCTGAGCCTGGCAACCCTAACTGGGACCTTTGCTGCAATGGCTTCCAGTCAAAAGACAGAGCGGAGCTGTTGTCCTGGCCTGGGTTCTTCCACTTAACTACAGATCCCATGGTCTTATCTTAGGTCCTTGCCATATAATGTGGCAAGACCTTCACTGTATCTAAAGTGACCTGCTTTGGTCAGAACAGGTATCACTGCATAGTAGGTAGTAGAGTACATTAGGGAGAATGATGTTAGCTTGGAGTAGGTGTGGAGAACCAGTTGTTGCTGAATAACAACAACTCCCATCATCCATGGGCATTGGGCGTGCTTGCTGGGGTTTATGGGAGTTGTAGTTCAGCAACATCTGGAGGACCAAAGTTTCCCCACACTTAGCACAGAGTTTCTCTGCTTAATTGTTTTTGAGATAAGCAGCTTCTGTGCTTATGTTGTTGCACACAGAACCAGGGCCAGTTCAAAAGGGCGGCCAGGTGGAGCACTGGCCTGAGGGCCCCTGGAGCTACAGGGACCCCTGAGGGGCCCCTCCACTCCCGCTATCCACAGCAACAGCCGTGGATCACAGGGCAGGAGCTTCTGCCTGCCCTCCATTCCCTAACCCCACCTACCTGTCTCCTGCTTTTTAGCATTGCCCTTAATGAAGATGGCAGCTGATGTTTCTCTAAGGCGCTGAAGCCCCTGCCGCCATCTTGGTTGATGGCAGAGATGCGCGTGCATAGCATGCACGTGTGCCATCAACCAAGATGGCAACAGAGGCTTCATCCCCTTAGGGAAACCATGTCCACCAACTTGGTTAATGGCAATGCTAAAAGACAGGAGACAGGTAGGTGGGGAGAAGGAAATGGTGGGCAAGCGGAAGGTCCTGCCCTGCGATCCACAGCTGCTGCCGTGGATCACGGAAGGGGAGCGGAGGGCCCCCTGTAGCTCAAGGGGAAGCGGAGACAGGTAGGTGGGGGGCATGGGAGGAAGGGGAGTGGAGACAGGTAGGTGGGGGGCATGGGTAACCACGCATGTGCGCGTGCACACACGCACACACACATGTGCACACACCGGGCCTGGGGCAAGCTGATGCCCAAGGGCCCCGGCATGCCTGGGGCCAGCCCTGCACAGAACACAAGAAAATTCCTAGTAAAGGTCCATCTAGTCCAGTATCCTGTTCCCACGATGGCCAGCCAGATGCCTTAGGGAAGCTCACAAGCAGGTCATGGAGGTAATAGTCCTCTCCTACTGTTGCTTGCTCCTTATTTATTTATTTATTTATTATTTGATTTATATCCCGCCCTTCCTCCCAATAGGAGCCCAGGGCAGCAAGTAGTAGCAGTTAATAATTCAGAGGCACACCACCTTTGAACCCAGGGGAGCACATAGCCACCCTGAGTAGTATTCATTGGTATACTTACCTCCAATGAATTTGTCTAATCTTTTGTAACCGTCTAAGCTTGTGGTCATCACATTTCATGACAGCAAATTCTGTATGATAATTATATATTGTGTGAAGAAGTACTTTGATCTTGATACTGGAGTGATTGTTTTGTAGTATTTTATTTATTTATTGGAGAATTTATTTGCCACCTTTCACTTATCAAAGTGGCTTACAATGTAATCAATAAAATCCAACTATAATCAATAAAACCCAGTATTAAAATCAAATCAGAACAGCCGGTGGGGGGGAAATACAAAGTCAACACCAGAACATCAAAACTGATCAGGAAAATGCCTGAGTCAACAAGTGCATTTTTAACTTCTGATGGAAGCCATACAATGCCAGAGCCCATCTGGTACCCTCTGCTGGAGTATCTTTCTACTTTTAGCTTCACAACATTTCAGTCGGGTTTCAGGCCTGGTTTAGGCACAGAAACAGCCTTGGTTGCCCTGTATGGTGACCTCTGTCGGGAGAGAGACGGGGAGTGTGACTCTGTTGATTCTCCTTGATCTCTCAGTGGCTTTCGATACCATCGACTATGGTATCCTTCTGGGAAGACTAGCTGAGTTTGGGAGTGGGAGGGACTGCATTGCAGTGGTTCTGCTCCTACTTGGCGGGTCAGCTCCAGAAGGTGGTGCTTGGGGAACATTGCTCGGCTCCCTGGACTCTCCAGTATGGGGTTCCGCAGGGGTCAGTTCTGTCCCCCATGCTGTTCAACATCTACATGAAACCGTTGGGTGCGGTCATCTGGAGCCTTGGAGTGTGTTGCCATCAGTATGCTGATGAGACACATCTCTATTTCTCCTTTTCATCTTCTTCAGGTGAGGCTGTCAATGTGCTGAACCAGTGACTGGCTGTGACAATGGACTGGATGAGGGCTAATAAACTGAGGCTCAATCCAGACAAGACTGAGATGCTGCTAGTGCGTGGTTCTTCTGACCAGATGGTGGATGTCCAACCTGTCCTGAATGGGGATTCACTCCCTCTGAAGGAGCAGGTTCGTAGCTTGGGGGTTCTCCTAGAACCATCTCTGTCACTTGAGGTTCAGGTAGCCTCGGTGGCACGGAGTGCCTTCTACCAACTTCAGTTGGTGGCCCAGCTATGCCCCTATCTGGACAGGGATAACCTGGCTTCAGTTGTCCATGCTCTGGTAACCTCCAAGGTAGATTACTGCAATGCACTGTATGTGGGGCTGCCTTTGAAGATGGTTCAGAAACTGCAGCTTGTGCAAAATGCAGCGGCCAGATTGGTAATGGACCAGACGGTCCGAACATATAAAACCGATTCTGGCCCGCTTGTATTGGCAGCCTGTATGTTTCCGAGCTCAATTCAAGGTGCTGGTTTTAATCTATAAAGCCTTACATGGCTTAGGACCACAATACCTGATGGAACGCCTCTCCCGACATGAACCTATCCGTACACTATGCTCCACATCAAAGGCCCTCCTCCAGGTGCCTACTCAGAGGGAAGCTGGGAGGATGGCAACAAGGGACAGGGCCTTCTCAGTGGTGGTCCCCAAATTATGGAATGATCTACCTGATGAGGTGCACCCGGAACCAACACTGTTATCTTTTCGGTGCCAGGTCAAGACTTTCCTCTTCTCCCAGGCATTTTAGCATGTGTTTTTAAATTGCTTTTTTAAAATGTGTTTTTAAATTTGTATATTTGTTTTTAATTGTTGTAAACCGCCCAGAGAGCTTCAGCTATGGGGCGGTATACAAATGCAATAACTAACTAACTAATTACCTAACTAACTAACTACCCTTTAACTGAAAGAGTGACTTGCCCAAGGCCTCCTAATACACTTCATAGCAAATCTTGTATATAAAACTAACATACCAGCCATTACACCATAGACTCAGTAGCCCAATTTAGTAATCCCATTCAATTGTTAAAGCCCTCTCATGGTTAGAATCAAGCCTATGCTCCTTGCCCCATTACTTAGCCCCACAGCCCTCCATGTGCTGAAAGATCCGAAGTGAGGAGTATACTCCATCAGTGTAGCAGCCTTCACAACCAGGGCTTGAAATCACACAGGAGGTATACACAACATAGATACAGGCTTCTTGTCCCAATGCATGGAGGGCAGCAGAGCCTGATGATGGGGATTCAATGGAGGGGGAGTGACCAGCACATGTGGCCCCAGTCTCCTGTCATGTGATTTTAATCATGTGAGGGCTTTAACAATTGAGTAGGGCTTCTTTCTTCCTCTCTTCTTCAATTCTGTCTGCTAACATTCAAACCTGATGATATTTCAAATATGAGCAAGTAACTATTTTCAATCACTCTGGGGTCCACTTTCCTAGATGGCTCTAGCCATTGGTAAATCCAGCGAACAAGTCTTGAAGGTGAGGAGGGCTGCAACGGAATCCAGTAGCTTTTCAGGCATAATTCAAGCTGATGGAGATGACTGTCATAAATAACTTAAGACTCTGCATGCTTTATTTTAAAACACCAGCAACCACTACCTTCTCCCCTGTGTTCCACTTTCTAGACTCTGTTGATTACCCTACACATTTTTGAAACCATCCACATGCAGTACTTTGACGTAAACTTAACATCAAAACTCAATTATCAGTGTGTAATACTAATATTATGATGCATTCTTCACTGCTGAAGATTCACAAGAAATCTTGTTTTGTGTAGTAAATTGTTAAAGCAATAAAACACAGCTCTGTTCTACCCTCTAGATAGGATTATGTTCTATAGAATCACAATATTGCTGATTGATTAAAAATAATAAGTACATTGAGAATAAAATGAACAAAAATGATGTAGGAAATCCATATATAACAATACATGGTATAGCTTTTATGAATGACATTGCCAAGAACTTATTAGTAATCAATGTAGACAATGCATTCAAGGCAATATGCTTTTTATGATCAAATGCTCCCAGAATAACACACACAGCAGCTGTGCTGAGTTCAGCTTCCTTAGTGTCCATGGATGAATCCATTAAAACATCCAATCCATCAAGCACAGTTTTTACTTATTTACTGCAAAATACTGAATATAGAAGTAGTGTGTGTGGGGTGGGTGGGTTGTCTTACACCTTGATGCTATGGGGCTGCTTCAGTTGCTGAAGGTTCAATAGGATTTGTGACACTTCATCTAAGACAGCATCCTTTGCTAGGCCTCTGTCCCACTTGCTGCTGAAAAGCCATACAATGTCCTGACTGAAATAAATCCTGGGCATCGTCAAGGCAGAGTAATATAGGAAACTGCCTTGTACTGAGTTAGACCATTGGTCCACAGAGCTCAGAATTATTTACACCAACTGGCTGCAGGGTTTCAGGCAGAGATCTCTCCTAGCCCTACCTAGAGATGCTGAGGACTGAACCTGGGACTTTCTGCATGCAAAGCAGATCATTGGAATCCTGCACACTGGCAGCCACTCTCCATCCATCGTTGGCCTGCTTGTTTTGTCACCCAGTCCAACACCCCTCCCCAGGTGGCACCACTGATACCAGGCCAGAATAGAGAAAATGCAACAAAAAGTTTCACTGGCTCAAAAGCCTATTTTAGAATGTGTGGACTTGAATTTAAGTAAGAGAAAATAACAAATATGATCAACTCAGATTCCTTTAGAATGGCCATGTGTACTTTCCTCCCTTTCCTGTGTAATGCAAAACTGCTAATCCATACAGCATTTCTTTTTCCTTTTGCACATTCTGTTTGCTGTGTACAGTCAAACCCATGTGTTGTTGGGGTTCAGCTAATGCAAGATAGGGACTTATGATGTGTGATGCACCTAACAAGTAGACTTTATGTACAGAAGTATCTGTTGGCTTTATCTAGAGGCTGAGCATGCTATACTGGCAACACACACATTTGCCTTTGAATTATGGCACATTCAGCAAGTTCGATGCAATCAAGTCAGAACTCATCCAAGTGAGTACAGGGAGCATTGCACGGCAGTGATCTTGAGCATCAAATATTGATATTTAGATATAACCCAGCTGTCCTTAAATTATTCAGAACTAACAAGCAGCAAACAGAGAAGAAGAAAAGTCAGGCATCGTTCAAAATGCCCTTTAAATCCTCTTGTGGGGTATAAACGTATAACTTTTTTTAATGTCCAAAATGAATAATGTTTAAATATCTGCTGGTAAATATAATCATCATTATTTCTAAAACCCTTAAAGGCAAGAATTTTCTGGATTGTTAATCTGTCAGTGGGTTCTCTGGGAAAGAAAGAAAGAAAGAAAGAAAGAAAGAAAGAAAGAAAGAAAGAAAGAAAGAAAGAAAGAAAGAAAGAAAGAAAGAAAGAAAGAAAGAAAGAAAGAAAGAAAGAAAGAAGAAAGAGGGAGGAAGGGAGGGAGGGAGGGAGGGAGGGAGAAGGAGAGAGATCTTGTTTCGTTTGGGTTCTTAAGAAATCCAAATGTTGTCTTCTTTCACACCACCCATTGATATTCCCTGGAAATTGGAGAAGTGTGTGCGGGGAATGTATTAGGTGAATGTTCCATATACAAAAACTTAACCTGAAATTTTATTTGAATCTAAAAATCATATCACCCAAAATCTATGGGATTTAGGACCAAAGCAGAAATAATGTTTGTCATGTGGTTTGGCCTAGCATAATTGTTTTTTTTCTTTAACAAACAGAGTGGGATGGGGAGCCAGACTGGGATGTGGCATAGGAACATGGTGTAGGTTTTAACCCTTTGCCTCCACTGTGGTCCTGATCGGAATTGATCCCCTCATGCTTACTCTTTGTCATGGGGAAAACGCTTATAAGAAACCAGCATGTGGTCACTTTTGCATTCACCTAGCAGCAAAGGAGCATCATGTTCAAAGGGGGAAGTTCTGATTTGGGTCTGACAATCTTGTTCCATCAGCCAAATGAGGAAGTGACCACAGAGTTGGCTAGCGGCATATGATGATCAGAAGACAAGCTCAGAGTTATAATGGCCAACACTCCGGCTTGATCATTTGTACTGTATCATGCCGTTCAGGCTTATTTTACTAGGTGAAAGTGGCTTGTGTGGGTGATAGCCAGGCATAGAGTTCAAAATAGCTTTTATGGCTGGTTTCCAGGGCTGCGGGTGCTCAGAGATAATCTGATCTCCACAGATAACTGAGGTCCAATCCTAAAGCAGGATCAGGTTTGTCAAAATTAGGCACTTGGAGAGTCACTGAAGGTTGTTTCAAATTTGTTTAGGGGTTCATGGGGCACTTCAATTATATTCTTATGGCAATAAAGTAAGGAATGCCTTCACATCTGGTCCTCAGATTTGAGATTACACAATATAAAATCTGTTTTAAATTCTTTTGACGAAGGCTTTACTCTATATGTGAAGCAGGAAGATGTTTTCTTGTTGGTATACGATTAAATCTGTGGCAGTCCAATCAGTAGAGAAATTGCCACGTTATGTTTCAATGTGTTCTATACCAATCTGCAAAATGCTGATCGTTTTATTGGGGAATGAAACTCCAGAGGCACACAAGTGAGTCTTCCCTTCAAATCACAGATCCCCTGGTTTGATAACTTAGAAAAATTTAATCCTGAGTCTGCAAAAGAGCCCAGAGCTATTTGTGAAGTTTCTTTTAGCCTTGCCAAGTCTATGTTCTTGAAAGCTAGGCCTTTCTTTCCTTGGGATGTTGTCCTTTTTTTGCTGCAAATCACCTCCACAGCTGCACAGCAGGAGAAGACAAAGTTCCTTAAGAGGCTTACTGTGATTTGGGATTGCTGCTCTAAGTCAGTTGATATTGGAAGTCATTGCTGTTGTGGGCCTTGGGAGAAACAGATATGAAAAATGGGGGGGGGACTTAAATCTTAATGAGGGAAAGTCTGAGAACACGTCTTAAGGATTAGCATATTTCCAAAGATTACATTACCCTTTTGTCCCAGAAATACCTTTATTCTTCTTGTTCTGGATTTTGACTTAATTGGAAAATGAAATGTGCACCTTTATCCTGGTGGATAGTAATGATGGGTTGCAAGCCAATTTCATGGGTATACAAATTCCCTTCTCTTTTATCAGTTCTGCTCAAGACAGCCAAGGTTAGCCCACAACTTCTGACATGTTGCTCTGTTAACTTGAACTGAAATGCAAACAGGGTTGGGTGCTTTTGCACAAGTTGCCATGGAGCTGAAGTTTATCTCTATACTGAAATCCAGTTACAGAGGAGGGACGTGATCAGAACAGAGTTAAGTTCACAACAGGTGCTTCTATAAAAATACCTAATGGCTAACTGCACCATCCAACTGCAAGTGAACATGCCCAGCAGCTGCTCCTGTACATGCATAGCCATAATCAGATAAGGGCAAGTGAGAATTAAATCCAGCCTCCCCCCCCCTTCATAAAAGCTAACTGACACTATTATCAGCAATTTAAGCAAAGCTGTGTATGTGCACTCCTAATAGCTGGATTGGGCAAGCAACTGTATGGATGTGGTTTTGCATGTGTTGTTTTCCATTTTATTTATTCTTTATTTATTATATTTACATCCCACCTCTCCTCCAAAGAGCTCAAAGTGACCTACAAACCTGGTTCCCCCCCTCCCAATTTTATCCTGCGAAGTAGGTTAGGCTGAGACAATGACTGGCCCAAGGTCACCCAGGGAGCTTCACAGCCAAGCAGAGATTTGAACCCTGGTCTCCCAGTCCCTGCTGCACTACCACTGGCTCTCACCTGGGGATATACGTGCAGAAGGTTGCCTCTGCACAGATATCTGTTCTGCCTGCCTAAGCCAATAGGGTTCAGTTGAGTGGCATTGTAGCCAGGCAAAATAAGGGCAGGGCACATGTGGTCATCAGTATGCAGATGTGCACTATGCCAACACTGATTGGGGCCAGAAGGATGTATATATATGCCTGTGCCATATTAGCCAGCTTTCTTTGTTCATGTCTCTGCCTAGTTAACCCAGTGAAACACATCTCATTCTGCATGTGAGTGTAAATATGTTTAGCACATGTATCAAATGAGTGATACCCCACTGAAATATGTGTAGACAGTGTCATTTTAATACAAGGAAAATATTAAAAATGCAATCAAGGTTCTTTCAACTACTACCCAAGAAGAGGCCAAGGCTAATCCCCATTTTAGCACAAAATTTATACAAGTTTGTGTACAATCACTTATTGTACAAATATCCTTACAACAATATTAGAACAGCCACAAATTGTATATTAAGGACAGGGTGTGGTGACATCCTTGTATCCTCATATGAAGCACAAGCGTTCCTGGCAAAAGATAATGTCCCAAGATCATATTAAATAACAGCAATACAATTCCATAAAATGATGCACCCAAGTATTTTCCTAACAGTTGAGTTCCCAAAGGGCATTAAGTGACATTTTTCTATTTGGTACCTATACATCATAGCTACAATGGTTGCTGATACAGAAATTAATTTTATTGGTTTAAAGCAGAGCAGTAATTCAATTTTTTATTTTTCTTCAGCCGTTGGTTGGTTGAGGGCGAAATGAAACTCTCCCAAAAGGTCATTGGAAGGGCAGAAGATGAATTTTGATTTACCTTACTTAACCTAATAATGTGGCTAAAGGTTTCCCATTTTTCTTCCTTTCAAAGCTTTTTTTAAGCCCCATACCACCAGATCACAGTGCCACAAGGCTTTCTCTACAGCTTCCTACTAGGTATATTTTCTGGAATGCCTTGCGACTGATGCCATATTACATTCCAAATCATTCCAGAAAATGTGGCCAAGGGGAAGTGGTGCAAGGCTCTCCCCACAGCTTCCTGTCAGGTGTGTTTCCTAGCAAATCCCAGTAAGGGAAACTCTTCCTGAAAATTTCAGGGAAGTTTCTTCTCCCCCAAGAAAGCAGCAGAAAATTACACCCATTTTCACAGGGAGAGAATAACTAAATCTACTACGTGCAGGTGGGATCAATCCTTTGGGCTAGGCAAAATGTGTTAGTGTACTCCAGTTTCCAAATTAAAAAGATTTATTAAATGATTCAAGGTAGGAGAGTGAAAGAAATAAGAAGCAGCTAAAAATAAAATAAACAAGTATATTCTATCCAGGGATTGATCAAACAGTCTATTTCCAATCCTTGTCAATTTTGCACGCACTCATTTCCCTTCCTTTTCTGCATTACTCGGTGAATTATTATTTTTATTTTTTAACAAAAATTCACATTTAAATATGTACTTTATCACAAAGTACATATTGTATCTCAATGTGCACACTTCCAAACATATTTTACCCTAAAATATACCATTTTTTACACGTCTTGCTGTAATTCTTTTTGAGCCAAGAACTATTTTGCAAACTTCAGAGAACTGTGAAATTTACAGGATAATTAATTACATTCCAATCTGTGTATTAGTCCAGGAGGTGCAAATCAGAGCTTGGAAGATTACATTTAAAAAGTGATAAATTACAATTACTGTCATATTGTTATGAGGTGTCAAATATTGGGGATTTTTAATCTTTGATTCATCTCAGTGAACCAGAGTTTGAAAAGGCCTGCAACAGCAAATATTCCTGGGAAACAGCCCCTCTGTGACCTCTGAGTACATATCTTGCAATGCCTGAAGGTATAGACTTCCTGACTCATGGAAATTTGGGATTTGTCACCCAGTAAGAATAGGTGCTCCTTTCAAACAAAGGAAATGTTTATGATAATCTAGGCCATCACGAGGAAACAGAATAGCTCCTTTCAAACTAGGAGGTGTTGTGCATTTCTAAGCCTTTGGAGAAGACAGGATAAACTCCTGTCAAACAAAGAAACAAAGATCACACCTATCATCTGGGAACTTATCAGGAAATGAGTGGGTTCCCACCTTCCTGATCACATTTACTTTGGGTTTACTTTGGGGTCAGTTTAGTTAGGAAAAGGTATAAAACATGAGGAGTGAGAAGGGGAGTTCAGTTCCTCTTCTGGGGGGCTGCAACAACTGCTTTTCTTATCAACGCACGCTAGCATCTTTGGGACAATTTCAGAGCTATGGATTTGGGTGAGAACTTTCAAATCTGGTGCTGGTTACAAAGGGTGGAGCTTTTGCTCATTGGGCTAGATATGAAAGTCTCTCTCTCTCAGCTTTAGACTTGCAGCAACTCTCCAGGAAAGGTATATGCAACTATCTGGGCCTTTTTCTTTCCTTTTTTCTTTCTTTCTGTGTGGGTGAGCTTAATGTGAACGTGTTTATAGGGCTAGTCTCTTTGCTTTAGTCTATCCAGTGTTGCTGAATGAATGAATGAATGAATGAATAATAGTTAGAAAACTACTCATTGTTAACTGCAATTGTAAACTGCAATATTTTTCCTTGTTCCTTCTCTTAATAAAACCACTCTTTATTTTACTTGCAGTGTATGTGTTATTGAGTTAAGGGTAAAATTATACATGTTCTGGGGGTGACGTGCGGGTAACTCCAGCAAAAGATCCTGCTGCTCTCTTTTGGGGAATTTGGATTTCTAGTGAGCTCTGCTCATGAGGAAGTTCAAGGTCCCTTCGTAACAATATGGCCCCAAAAAGTAATAAATTACAATTGCTCTGAAAGTAACTGATTATTCTACTATTACTCAAAAGTAATCACTACAGTTGCACTTAAGTTACTTTAAATAAAATAGAGTACCTACCAAGTGTTGGCCTTGGGTGCTGCACATCTAAGTAGCCTAAAACAACATTAAAAATAAAAACACACACACACACAGAGGGTAGTAGATTTTATCCATGAGATTAACAGAATGGCATAACAGAGTCTCACATCCACCCCCCACCCCCATCCCAGCTATGGTGATACCCCAACACATGTATACTTTTTTACTTGAAATCAAATTTTACACTTGAAATGCTGCTTTTACAATACATTTCTATTATGTCTCATATTTGTTCAAAGAGCACGTCAGACAAGGAATGTCTTTTTACAGTCATTACGTTGCCACCAGTACTGAACAGCGTTTTATTGCAGCGCTTGAAGGCATGCCTGTGTTGTGCTGCAAAAAACACCGCAGCACCCCTTTCAACTAAAACACATTTTTATCAATATGGCAATCCCCTATCATCAAAGAAAAATGCAAACTTTAGTACTTTACTAGTTGTCTTTGTAATTTATTTTTGTCAACAGTATAACTTAGAGGTAACAATCCTGTACATACTTACCTGAGTTTAAGTCCCATTGAACTCATTGGGTAGACATGTATGCGCGACTGAACTGTCAGAAGTAGAACTTAAGAAACATAACGTAGGTAAACAGAACATGCACATATCAAAACTAATTCAACAGAATACATATTATCCCTTCTCCTGCAATTAAAAATGTAGTCTTGCACAGCATAAAGTGAAACTATGGAATTTGCTACCACAAGAAGCAGTGATGGGCACCAACTTGGATAGCTTTAAAAGGGAATTAGACAAATTCATGGAGGATAAAACCTAGCAATGATGGCTATGTTCTACTTGCGCTGTCAGAGACAGCCTGCTTTTGAATATCAGTTGCTAGGAATACAAGTGAGAAGAGTGCTGCTTGTGCACTCAGGTCCTGCTTGTGGGCTTCCCTTTAGGGCATCTGATTGGCTGGTGTGAGAACATGATGCTGGACTAGATGGGCTACTGGTTGGCTCTTCTTATGTTCTTGTATGTATTGCAACAAACAAAAGTTACTTGTGGGGCCTTACAGATCAGGGATAGCCAACATGGTGCCCTCTAGTTGTTGTAGAACTACAATTTCCATCATCCCTGATATTGCTTATGTTGTCTGAGACTGATGAGAGTTGTAGTCCAACAACATCTGGAGGGCACTATGTTGAAAACCCAATTAGATTCCTTTCGCACCTACCCACCTGTTTCAAACACGTCCAGAAAAGTATGTCTCTTACATTTCCTTTCAGAGGTAAAAATTAATCTGCAATCCTATAAAAATCCATTTAACTCAATGAGGCTTAATTTGGAGTAGACATATATATGACTGGACTCCACCAGAATACATTTCAGCATTTCAGGAGCTATACTTTATTAATGTTGTACCAACTACAACAACCAACTGCTGCTTATGTACATACATTGTCTCAGCCTAAGCTACCACACAGGGTTGTTGCAAAGATAAATGGGGAGAGGGAATGGCAATAGTCATGGCATTCACAAATCAAAAGTAAATCTGGGGAGGGGGACACACACAAATAATAAGATGTCTGGCAGATAGAATGGTAACAGGTGAAGCTTTCCTCATAATTGTATTTCCATAGTAGAAAATGCTCACTCCATTTAATTTCTACCTGCCCCACAGCTGTTAAATGCACAGGAGCCTGATCTCCTGCAATGCCAAACCTAGATGTAAAGAACTCAATGCAAAGAACTTTAGCTGCAAAGAATTCAATGCAAAGAACTCAAGTTAAAAAAAATAACAACAGAATTTGGGCAATTTTCTTTTAGAAAAAGAACATCTGTAACTGTATGAAATATGACATTCTCAGGCAAAAAGAAGTTATGAGACAGTAGACATAAAAAC
The DNA here is from genome assembly GCF_030035675.1 of Rhineura floridana. Lineage (NCBI taxonomy): Eukaryota > Metazoa > Chordata > Lepidosauria > Squamata > Rhineuridae > Rhineura > Rhineura floridana. The sequence goes on along the minus strand of NC_084481.1, from coordinate 158,869,418 downwards.
AACACACACAAAGCCTTGACAAACAATACTCTGAGCATGAGCATTTTCACATTTTAAATTTTTACTCATCATTGTTTTTGCTTATTTACTGCCTTGGGCCAGCCCCTAGCTCTCAGCCTAACCTACCTCACATGGCTGTTGTGAAGATACAGAAGGCAGAATTAAAATGGCTGCAAAAGGAAATTAAGGTTGCAATCCAATACATGTCTACTCAGAAGTAAGCTCTATTGGGTTCAATGGGACTTACTCCCAGGTAAGTGTTGTACTCCAATACACACTTGCCTGGGACAGCGGCATCACTAGCTGGAGTGCAGGGGGGTGCGGACCTCTGGCCCGTGCCCTCCCAGGTGCATGGACGGGGGTGGCTGGTCTTGCATGCATGCACACACACACACGCACTCACCACGCGCTCCAGACTGGCGATGGGAGGCCTGTCCCGGATTCACCGCCAGTGAGCGGGCACCTGCTTTTGGTCTTGCCTGCCTGCCTCCGAGGAGGAGTTGGCGCGGGGCAATGGCACGGGGCAGGGCAGCTGTGGGTGTCACCCCCCTCAGGGTGTCACCCAGGTGCGGTCCGCACCCTCCGCACCCCAGTAGTGATGCCCCTGGCCTGGGAGTAAGTCCCATTAAACCCAATGGAATGTACTTCTGAGTAGACATGTATGGAATTGCAGGTTAGTCCTTGTATTATAAGCATCATATTTTACTTGCCTTAACCAGATTAATGCATCTTTGTACTATACAGTGTCATATTTTTTCTCTCCTCAGCTCAAAAGTAATGAAGTTACTCCTCATTCTATTACAATCAAAATGTAAAGAAATTACCCACTCATTTCTCAAAAAAGTAGTAAATTATAAGTAATTTGTTTTTCCTTACAAATTACTTCCAAGCTCTGGTGCAAATCAGGTCAGTTTGCTAAAAACTGCAGACTACAATGAAACTCTCCTCCATCCCTCATTCTACCTAAACTTACTCTTATACACAAAGCATCACCTGTTTACATACAGGATTGCTCGTGTCTGATTTGGTGCTTCAAGAGGAGACAAGTGGAGACAACTACATATGAAGGTCACCCCATCCTTATGCTGTGCCTTCAGGTGGAGCATTCAGGTAGCTTGGATTCATCAATTGTTTATTATTAGTATGTTGTCAAAGCTTCCTGTGACTGTTATGGGAGTTATTGTTGTCTTGTTGTTTGTTTCTATGTGCTTTTAACAGTGTTGTAAGTTACTTGGAGATATTTGAGTAACAAGCAACTAACAAATAGTATAAATAATAATATAGTATATTAATAATAATAATAATAATAAGTAGTAGTAGTAGTCAGGAGCTGGATAGGAGGGTTTGGTTTGGTTTGACATTCACCTATGCTACAGCACTAGGAGACAGCCCCATTACGGTGCTTGTCATTTGTTAGGAAAAGGAGAGGAGGTGAGAAATATTTTCCCTGTGTGAGGGCCAGACAGATTTGCTAGTCACAACTTTATTCTGTGTATTCTGGGTAAAGTGCAAGTTCTACATGGCTCGCTCACTTTACTATGATGGAGGAAGGAGTTTTTGGGGTAGGGACAGGAGTTCCTAAAGGGTTTCATCCAGAATGGCTAGTTATTTTCATCAAAATCTCAATCAACCATCATTCTCTCTTTATTGGGCCTCTGAACATCTCTAATTCAGATCCCTTAGTCTTCCTTTATACCAATGTGGGGAACCTTTGGTCCTCCAGATTTTGCCAAACTGCAACTCCCATCATCCCTGACTGTTGGCCATGTTTGCTGGAGCTGTTCAGCAACATCTGGAAGACCAAAGGTTCCCTACCCCTGCTTTTTATCATTCAATCTCCTTTTGCCTCTTTATCTAGGTCTCTCATTCTCTCCTTTGGGTCACTTTGATTCTTTTCCTAAACAACCTTTTCTATTTATCGCTTGGTTTCAGTGATGAAGAGTGAACTCTTATCTGCTTGTCTTAGGACAAACTCATAGCCAAAGTGATATAGCCCTCTATGGAAAGTGTACCACCCCAAGTTTAATTTGGAAGGGCATTCTTTTAAATTAATATACACCTTAACATTACCCATAAGTAAAATCACCGCCACCACATCAGCAGCACACCAGCTGGATTTTGGTAGGTGGTAGTATTGTGCCAGAAGCTAAATTTAGTGTGGCAGAGCATGCACTGAAAGGGTTATAAGAATAGGTTCTGAGACTGCTACTGGCATGCTCTTCATTTCTGCTTTCCATACTTGAAAAATGAGGTACTAGTAAAGAGAGTTCAAAGGAAAGCCACAAATCATCTGAAGACTAGAAAACAGGCAACATGATAGTGATGGGAGCTTGTTGAGAAATATAAAGGGTTAGTATAAAATGCACTATAGATGAGACACACAGTGCAGAAATTCATGCATATCAAAAGCCACCTCATAAAAGTGTGCCTCTCAGGAGTAGGGGAATTATCACCTGAACAAGCCATATTTTTTCCTGCTACTGCTAGTCTGTTAACATTTAATAATCAGACATTAAGGATTCTGGATCCATGCCCACATTAGCTATTCACTTGCTATAAATCTAGGGAAGCCTTACCCAACTTCATCATCTAGGCAGCCTAATATTTTATTGGGATTACCCTCTTCTTGGGACTCAGCCAATCTGCCAAATGATTTCAATAATGGAACATTTCTCAGTATTGTACTTTCAGGAGGTACTCTATAGAGACATAACTAGGGCTGTGTGCATCAGTGTTCAGACGAAACCTGGGTCAGCCTGTATCAAAGGCGCACAGGTCTCCACAGGAGAAAGCTGTTGTCTGAGGGGAAGGTAGCAGGAAGATTTACCAATGAGAATGTTAGGAGAGCTCTGCTGGCTCAGATCAAAGCCCATCTAGTCCAGCATCGAGTTCTCACAGTGGCCAACCAGGTACCCATGGAAGCCTCCCTGCCAGACCTGAGCACAACAGCACTCTCCCCACTTGTGCTCCCCTGCAGCTCAGAGGCATACAGCCTGCTGCACTGGAGGCAGTACACGACCATCACAGCTAGCTAGTAGCAATTGACAGCCTTACTGCCATAGAACTGTCTAATCTGCTTTAATGCAGATTTAAATTAAAGATTAAAGAATTAAAGATTTAATTGCTGTAAACCACCCAGAGAGCTTTGGCTATGGGGCGTTATATAAATGTAATAAATAAATAAATAAATAAAGCCATCCAACTTGGTGGCCATCATTATCTCTTGTGGGAGCAAATTCCATAGGTTAACTATGTCTCCTCTTGTCTATCCTGAATCTTCCAACATTTCATAGAATAGTAGAGTTGGAAGGGGCCTGTAAGGCCATCAAGTCCAACCCCCTGCTCAATGAAACCCCCTGCTCAATGAAACAATCCAAATCAAAGCATTCCCGACAGATGGCTGTCCAGCTGCCTCTTGAATGCCTCCAGTGTAGGACAGTCCACTACCTCTCTAGATAATTGGTTCCATTGTCCTACCGCTCTAACACTTAGGAAGTTTTTCCTGATGTCCAGTCGAAATCTGGCTTCCTGCAACTTGAGCCCATTATTCCGTGTCCTGTACTCTGGGACGATCAAGAAGAGATCCTGGCACTCCTCTGTGTGACAACCTTTCATGTACTTGAAGAGTGCTATCATATACCTGGTGGAACGTCTCTCCCGATATGAACCTACCCGTGCACTACGCTCAACATCGAAGGCCCTCCTCCGGGTGCCTACTCAGAAAGACGCCCAGAAGGCGACTACAAGAAAGAGGGCCTTCTCGGTAGCGGCCCCCGAACTATGGAACACCCTTCCTGACAAGGTACACCTGGCGCCTACTTTACTATCCTTTCGGCGCCAGGTGAAATAATAATAATAATAATAATAATAAAATTTTATTTTTAGGCCGCCTATCTGGCCGAATGAACGGCCACTCTAGGCGGCGTACATAATTAAAAATACAACATATAATACAGTTTTAACATATAAAACAATTATAATCCACCAACCTACATCTATACACTGTAAACTAAAATTATCTAGGAGACTTGTATGCCCGCTGAAACAACCAAGTTTTCAATCCTTGGCGGAAACCTACCAGGGAGGGGGCATGGCGAAGGTCGTATGGCAGAGAGTTCCAGAGGGTGGGGGCCACAACTGAGAATGCCCTCTCTCTGGTCCGCACCAGCCTAGCTGTCTTAACCGGTGGGACCGAGAGAAAGTCTTGTGAGGCAGATCTCGTCAGGCGGCATATTTGGTGATGCTGGAGGCGCTCCTTTAGATAAACTTCCTCTTTGCCCAGGCATTTTAATATTTTTAATATTTTTAACATTTTAGTATTTCAGTATTTGTATTTAATGTTCTATTTGTTAGTTATATGCTTTATTTGTTTGTTTAATTGTTGATTTGAGAATTAGATGGTTTTTTAATATTGAAATGTAAAGATATATTTTTATTTGTTGTACACCGCCCTGAGAGCTTTGCTATGGGCGGTATAAAAATCGAATAAAATAAAATAAAATAAAATAAACCATATCTCCCCTCAGTCTTCTCTTCTCCAGGCTACACATGCCCAGTTCTTTCAGTCTCTCCTCATAGGGCTTTGTTTCCAGTCCCGTGATCATCCTTGTTGCCCTTCTCTGAACCTGTTCCAGTTTGTCTGCATCCTTCTTGAAGTGCGGAGACCAGAACTGGACACAGTATTCAAGATGAGGCCTAACCAGTACTGAATAGAGGGGAACTAAACCTTCACGTGATTTGGAAACTATACTTCTGTTAATGCAGCCTAATATAGCATTCGCCTTTTGCAGCCACATCGTACTGTTGGCTCATATTCAGCTTGTGATCAATGACAATTCCAAGATCCTTCTCACATGTCATATTGCTGAGCCAAGTATCCCCCATCTTATAACTGTGCATTTGGTTTCTTTTTCCTAAGTGTAGAACTTTGCATTTATTCCTGTTGAATTTCATTCTGTTGTTTTCAGTCCAATGCTCCAGCCTATCAAGGTCCCTTTGAATCTTATCTCTGTCTTCCACGGTATTAGCTGTGCCCCCCAATTTTGTATCATCTGCAAATTTGATAAGCATGCTCTGTACCTCCTCATCCCAGTCGTTAAAAATGTTGAAGAGCACTGAGCCCATGACTGAGCCCTGTGGTACTCCACTCGTTACTTCCGCCCAGTTTGAGAAGGAACCATTGATAAGCACTCTTTGAGTACGATTCTGGAGCCAACTGTGGATCCACCTGATAGTTGTTCCATCCAGCCCACATTTAGCTAGCTCGCTAATCAGAATATCATGAGGCACTTTGTGAAAAGCTTTGCTGAAGTCAAGATATATTATGTCCACAGCATTCCCACAGTCTACAAGGGAGGTTACCCAATCAAAAAATGAGATGAGATTAGTTTGGCAGGATTTGTTCTTCATAAATCCATGTTGGCTCCTAGTAATCACTGCATTGTTTTCAAGGTGCTTACAGAATGACGGCTTTATCATCTGCTCCAGAGTTTTTCCAGGGATTGATGCTAGGCTGACTGGTCTGTAGTTTCCAGGGATTGATGCTAGGCTGACTGGTCTGTTCCTCCTTTTTGCACTTTTTGAAGATAGGGACAACATTAGCACTCCTCCAGTCATCTGACACTTCACCAGTGCTCCACGATTTCGCAAACATAATACACAGCAGTTCTGAGAGTTCTTCAGCCAGTTCTTTCAATACTCTAGGATGCAGTTTATCGGGCTCTGCTGATTTGAACTTGTTCAAAATGATTAGGTATTCCTTGACCGTTTGTCTATAAGTCTCAAGCTCCAACCCTGCCCCTTCTACTTCATGTTTCCCGGGAGGGTCATTGACCCTTTTTTGGGAGAAGACTGAGCTAAGGTAGGAATTGAGCACTTCTGCCTTTTCTTTGTCATCTATTATCATTTTGCCATCCTCACTGAGTAGCTGTGCCACCATTTCCTTTCTCTGTCTTTTACTATGGATGTACCTGAAGAAAGCTTTTTTGTTGCTTTTAGCATCTCTCACTTACCTCAGCTCATTCTCAGCTTTAGCCTTCCAATTCTGTGATACCTGCCTATACTCTTCCTTTGTGGCCTGGCCTTCTTTCCACTTCTTGTATGTGTCCTTTTTTGTTTTCAGGTCATCTCTAAGCTTTTTGTGAAGCCACACTGGCTTCTTCTCCTGTTTTCCCCCTTTTTTCCTTGTTGGAATTGCTTGCCATTGCGCTTTTAGAATTTCCTTTTTTAGAAACTCCCACCCATCTTAGACTCCTTTTCTCATTAGGGTCACTTGCCATGGAACCATACTTACAATTGTTCTGAGTTTATTAAAATCAGCTTTCCTGAAGTCCAAGGTGTGTGTGTGGCTACTCTCAGCTTTTGCTTCTGTTAAAATCAAGAATTCAAGTATGGTGTGGTCACTTTCCCCCAGAGTTCCCGTAACTGCCACTTCATCCACCAAATCATCTCTATTGGTCAGAATCAAGTCCAGGATAGCTGATCCTCTGGTTGCTTCCTCCACTTTTGTAGGAGAACGTTATCTCCAACAAAAGTCAGAAATTTCTTGGAGGGGCCGTGTTTGGCAGAGTTTGTCTCCCAACAGATATCAGGATGATTGAAGTCCCCTATTACTACTACATCATGCCTCCTTGAAGCATTGGCAATTTGCTTTTCAAAAGTTACATTCTCGTCTTCTCCTTGATTGGGTGGTCGGTAGTAGACTCCAAGCACCACATTCCTTTTGTTACTTGCCCCATTAATTTTAATCCAGATACTCTTGGTGGAGCTACCAAGCTCATCTTCCTGAATTTCTGTGCAGGGATATATATTTTTAACACATAGCGTGACTCCACCTCCCTTTTTATTCCTTCTGTTCTTTTTGAACAAGTTGTATCCTTCAATTGCTGTATTCCAGTCATGGGAGTCATCCTACCAAGTTTCGGTTATACCTATCAAGTTGTAATTACCCTCCTGTATGAAGAGTTCAAGTTCGTCCTGCTTGTTTCCCATGCTCTGCGCATTAGTATACAGACATGGAAGATCATGTGATTTGTGGCTTGGCTTCCTTACTAAATTTTCCGAGGACTGTTACTGGGCACTATTAGAGCCGATCTCTCATTTAGCGTCATTGGATGACCCCAGGTCCTAGTCAGAGCTTGGAAAAGTTACTTTTTTAAAACTACAACTCCCATCAGCCCAATCCAGTGCCCATGCTGACTGGGGCTGATGGGAGTTGTAGTTCAAAAAAGTAACTTTTCCAAGCTCTGGTCCTAGTATTACGAGATAAGGAGAAATACCTCTATCAGTTTTTTTTTCATTCAGTTCCTTCTTAGGGAAAGAGCCATAGCTCAGTAGTAGAACATTTGCCAAAAAAAATCACAATTTCAATCCCCGGCATCTCTAGGTAGGAGTGGGGGAATTTCCCTGCCTGAAGCCCTGGAGAGCTGCTGCCAGTCAGTGTTGACAATTCCGAACTAGATGGACCAATGGCCTGACCTGCTATAAGGCAACTTCCTATGTTCCTATACTTTCTACAGGGAGTATGATGTTTGTGTGCTGTGTGTATGTGCTGTAGATATGGTGCACAGGGATGGGTGACTCAGTTTTGGCTTCTCTCAGTTTCTCACTTTTCGAGGTTCATTTATCCACATTTTACATCAGTTTGTGACCTTAAAAAAGGTCCTCATAAAAATTCATTACCATTTCAATGCAAATTTCTCCCAATATAAACATTTTTGTGTGCAATTGTGCCTAATGTAGACATTTTTGCAAGCAATTTCCTCTTATAATGCCTTTTAAAATGTTATTTTCACTAATACGTGCATTTTTATCCACACTTTTATCCTAATATATGGATCTGTGTACACATTACTTGACTGGAGAACTGCTTTGCAAAAGTCTGAGAAGTCCAGATTTTGAAGGGGGCCAGTTTCAGTGCAAACTGAACTAAATTTCTCCCCCTTCACTACTAATGTGTGTGTATGGGGCGGGGCTGTATGGTGTGTGTGTCTGTGTATAGATGTGCTCTATGTGTATGTACACATAGGGATGAGTGTGTGTTGAGCACTTTGGCCATACCCAGCCCTAGTAGGCGGCCCTTGGGTTGAAAAAAGTTAGCTATCCCTAGTTTAGGATATATTGTCTGGGTGTCTGTCTGTTTGTTTATCCTTAGTATCTTATATAATGTTTCTCACTTACCCAGCGTGAAACCCCCCCACCAACTTTAAATGAAAACAAATCAAGCTCAGTTAAAGGCAGCTTCCAGATAGCAAGCTATCAAGGGAAGGAAATAGTTTGTTGACTGGTTAGCTACTTAAATCGGAGTTTTATCTGCTTCAGAACAATATGCTAAAGGAACAAAGAGGCTATGGCTAACTGAAATACCTTGAGGGAACTGAGAAACTTATCATTAGCAGAGCTAATGAGTCACTAATAGGATGAAGGCATCCCTGCTAGGGTTTTTTTTAAAAGCATTTTCTTACATATTCTTGTGAGAATAAACTTCTGTTAAGTACATGATTACTGGCACAATGGAGGATTTTACGGGAATAATGGTCAGTTAGCAGTGCTGTTTACAGGAAAAGAATATAGGAGTATTCACTAATAGGCAAAAAACCTTGCGGTTTAAGAAGGTACCTATAGCCAACAGATACTTCTATCAAACTTTAAAAAGCAGGGAAATTGGGCCACTATAGTGAATGAACCAGGGGAGCAGGAGACCTGAGCCCCTTGCTAAGCCCTACAAATTTGTCAAAATGCAAACACAATTTGGGTTGATCTTTCACAGTCCAATCCACTTGCTGTGTAGCTTGGAAGAATTTGGTAACGTGCCTCTGAGCATATGGTGAGTGGGGACAACACCTGCCACCTCTAAAGGTGGAGAATTATATTTTTGTATGTTTGTTGGTGTTCTTCTTACTTTGCCTCTTCTGTGTTACTACTGTTTCTACAGAGAATCTAACCTAGAAAATTATATTTCTCCCATTATTCATCCTAGAAATCTGTGTCAAATTTATTTTTATTAATTTCAAAGTCTTTTTATTGGTCAATGTCATATGATGGTGAAGACAGCCTTTTGTGTTTCAAACTGGAGGTTATGCTCTATTTCTATTTGGGGCGTATTAACGGTTGAAACTGAAAGTGCAGTTTGATGTAAAATCAGATTGATTACAATATGTTGCTACTTAAGCAATGACTCTAGCTTTTGGAAAAAACAAACTTGGCCTGCCCAAGATGCATGTTTTCGGCCTGCCCAAGATGCATGTTTTCAGCGTGCTATGCTTAAACTACTCCACTTAAGGAAAGGTGGGCATGGTCAATTAAAACCATAGAGCACACCTAGAATTTTGCTAGAATATATTTCGCCTCCCACTGTTTTATCTTGTGCAAACTGAGACACTCCTCATGTCTATTGGAAACTATTCTGCAGAAAATTCAGTGCCATTATTCCACAATTGTTTTTGGAGCTTTTTTTTTAGTGTTGCAAAATGTTGTTGTACACATATTCACAGAAACAGAAGCAAAAGAAAATGATTTACTATAGGAAACTTCACTAAAATTGCAAAGTAAATCAAAATATTTAAAGTGACAATCTGAACTATATCAACTGTTTTAATATTGTTGCTTCCTCCCTGCTCAAACAAGATCAGCACAGCACATGTCTTGTTTCTGTTATTTGGGCTGATTGCAGGTGTTGCTACCACTCACCATATGCTCAGAGGCACATGTTGCCAAATTCTTCCAAACTACACAGGAAGTGGATTGGACTGTGAAAGACCAACCCAAATGGTGTTTGCATTTTGACAAATTTATAGGGCAGTTCAATATCTCATCGTGGAGGTCAGGTCTCCTGCTCCCTTGGTGCATTCACTATAGCTGCCCAATTTCTCTGCTTTTTAAAGTTTGATAGAAATATCTGTTGGCTATAGGTACATTCTTAAACCGTAAGGTATTTTGCCTATTAGTGAATTTCTCTGCTTTTTAATACAGGAGGTAAGAAATGGGTCCTGTGCAAGTTTGCTGAGAATGGATTGATCACTTGCATGCTTATTGAGTTCAGTGGGAGTTACTCCTCTGCAATCATGCTTAGGATAGGTGAAACTGACCACAGGAGATGGGGAGGGGAGCAGGGGCAGGGGAGCAGGGAGGAGGGGGAGGAGGAGGGCAGGTTTGATCATTTGCATGTTTATTGAATTCAGTGGGATTTACTCCATGCAATCATGCTTAGGATAGGTAGAAGTGACCATGGGGAAGGAGGGCTGCAGTGGGCAGAGGAGGAGGAAGAATGAAGGGGGGAGGGGAAAGAGGGGAAAGGCAAGTCTGATCATTTGCATGCTTATTGAGTTCAGTGGGATTTACTCCCATGCAATCATGCTTGAAAATTAAATGGACTGCCTTCAAGTAGATTCCGAGGTATGGCCAACCTTTGAATAGGGTTTTCATGGTAAGCAGTATTCAGAGGTGCTTTACCACTGCCTTCCTCTTTGGCTGAGAGGCAGCGACTGGCCCAGCACTATCTCGTGTTGCATTTTGGATACTCTGTTCATAGGGTTTTCATGATAAGAGGTATTCAGAGGTGGTTTACCATTGTCTTCCTCTGAGTTTGGATGCATCTTAGTCTGGTGGCTCAGCTTTGACCATTCTGCCTTGGGTGCCCCTGCCAGCAGTCTAGCCTCTTGGTCTAGACTCCTGACAGCATTGCTGTCAGCTTCTTCAACACTCTCAAACCCCTCACCATATTAAGGTGTGCATCCTAGAGGGGGAGCAAAGTGCTAGTTGAATAAAAACAAAGCATCCTAGTCTGTTATATTTCTATAACCTTTGGTTCTGCAAGATTCAGAAGGGCTTACAACAGCAAAATCCATAAATAAACATAAATTCAGCCACAATTAAAACTGCAGTTCCCCATCGGAAAGAGTGTGAATCAGGGGTGTATTTTATCACCCTATTTGTTTAATCTATATGCAGAACATATACGGAAAGCGGGATTGGACCAAGATGAAGGAGGTGTGAAAACTGGAGGGAGAAATAGCAATAATTTAAGATATGCACATGATACCATACTACTAGCAGAAACCAGTAATGACCTGAAATGAATTCTGATGAAAGTTAAAGAGGAAAGCACAAAGCAGGACTACAGCTGAACATCAAGAAGACTAAAGTAATGACAACAGACGATTTATGTGACTTCAAAGTTGATAATGACGACATTGAACTTGCAAGAATTATCATTACCTTGCCATAGTAATTAACCAGTGGAGACAATAGTTAAGTGGAGACAATAGTTAAGAAATTAGAAGAAGGCTAGGACCGGGGAGGGCAGCTATGAGAGAACTAGAAAAGATCCTCAAATGCAAAGGTGTATCACTGAACACTAAAGTCAGGATCATTCAGATCATGGTATTTCCAATCTCTATGTATTGGATAAATACATAGTGGATAAGAGAAAAATCAATTCATTTGAAATATGGTGTTGGAGGAGAGCTTTGTAGATACCATGGACCATGAAAAAGACAAAATAGTTGGGTGTTAGAACAAATTAAACCAGAACTGTCACTAGAAGCTAAAATGATGAAACTGAGGTTGTCATACTTTTGGCATATAATGAGAAGACATGATTCACTAGAAAAGACAATAATGCTGGGAAAAACAGAAGGGAGTAGAAAAAGAGGAAGGCCATACAAGAGATGGATTGATTCCATAAAGGAAGCCACCGACATGAACTTACAAGATCTGAACAGGGTGGTTCATGACAGATGCTCTTGGAGGTCACTGATTCATAGGGTTGCCATAAGTCGCAATCAACTTGAAGGCACATAACAACAATAAAAAGCATACTATTGGGAGGGGTGGGGGAGGAGAAGCAGCATCTGCTCTCCCCATCCTGAAAGAGCAGGTGGAGTTTGATCTGTGGAGGAACAGCACCCTGCAGTCCAACCCAACCCAGACCAATCTGGGAATGTCTTGATCTGACTCAGGCCAAGCCCAGATCTGCCCAAATTGGCTCAATTTGGTTTGGGCTTCAGCCAAATCTGGTGCACAGCTCTGATAAATACATATATACAAATAAGCAAATAAGGGTTGTGAAATTTTGCTGAATTCAAATGTCTTCCTGTAAAGCCTCTTTTCATAATACATAATTGAATACTATTTATTTCAGGTTGTCCCAAATGACACCCCACCCACCCACCACCACCACTTTAAGTAAATGAAGGTGAATAGACTAGGAAAACAACTTGATATTTACTCCTGTACCATTTTAGTGAACATTTTGACTTGAATATTCTGTATAAAAAACACACCACAGGATTCCTATTTCCTGAAGATTTCACTGCAGCCTACCACAAAATGCCATGCTATTTATATAATATTGGATTAAAAAGCAAGCTTACTTAGATAGGATTTTGATCACACTTGCAAATATGTATTCTGTTTTCATACGGCTCAGTAAGTACACTGCGGGCTACTTAATGTGCATAATTTCTTCCTGATGCTGGGGATGGAGATTTCCCATAAATTAGGGAGTGCTGGGTATATTACAGCCTACACATGGAGTGCCATCACATGGAAATAGTTCTTGGTAATGTCCATCTCAGGGTTGTAACAGATGAAGCAATCCTGGATGTATAACTGAGGAATCAATGCGTTTCCACATGGCGGAGCTTTCACAGGGGTAATGCACAGTTTCATCTATATTCTTCTGCTCGTTATAGGAGCAGTTCACTTTCTGTGAATTCTCTAAAACAGTTTGGAAACCATTTTCAGTCTGAGAGCCAGATCCAGAACTCGCCCCCACTCTGTGGGCACTTTTGAAAGGTGGGTGGAGCCACCCACCTGTCAGTCACCTGACTTAATATGACATTAGGTAATTCAAAGATTAAGCCAGGAGCAGGCATGGGTTTATCTCCAATCTTAGCACTGTATCCGAGACTACTGAGATCAGAAATAAGCCTCTGTCTGCTCCTTAAAAGGCCGTAGGCAGAGGCTTATCTCAGACTTTAACACTGAGTTGCTTAGCCCTAAAATCAGAGATTAGAGATCCCTTATCTCCAACCTTACTTCTTAGATCGGAAGTAACAGACATCAGGTGGTGTGATTTGCTGAAAATGGCCTTGCAGACCAAATCCAGAGGCCTGGCAGGCCTAATCAGTAGGGCTCTGCAATCAGTTTGTCTGAATCCCAAATCATGAACCAAATTGGGGTAATTTGTACTGATTTGTGCCAAATTCAGATTAGATTGAGGCAGCTACAAATCACTAGAGAGTAGGTCAGATGGACCTGGATTGATTTGTAGTGATTTGTGCCAGTCCAGAGCTCAAAACGGTATCTGAAAAACACCAGACAGACTGTGTCCAAAGGGTTGCAATTATGAATTACAACACCATATAAGGAAAATGCCAAGGTGGGATGGGAGCTGGACTTTGCTCATTGAGAGCTCTAGCTTTCAATTTGAAACTAAAATCTCACCCAATACTCTCCTGTCACAGTGCTTGGGGGGAGTGATGGTGAAGTCTTTTGTAAGTTCTGTCTTGTTGAAAGAGTCTTGTGGAGTTTTGTGGCATTTGTTCAACTTGTGTTTTGTTTCCTTCACAGTACCCTATCCAGCCTTATTCCTGTTCATTTCCCATCCTTTTCCAATCAATCCCAGTCTCATACCTATATATAAAAAGTTTGTTATCTGTGTTTTAGTCTTAGCTATTTAGGCAGTATCACTTTCCTTACCCCCACCTTGGGTTGCCATATTGCCCATTTAGCCGGGTGTTTTCTGGATTCTAGCCATGCTACCCAGTGCTAGCTTAGCCCATTAAGTGGCCCGGATTCCCAGATTTCACTTTTTAAAGAAAGCAAGTTTCTAGCCCTTGCGGATCCAGAGGTACAAGGCAAAATGTGGAGGCAATTTTCTGCCCAGTTAATGAGAAATCAGCCTATCCCTGCCTTCCATTGTTCATTGGCTAAGGAGGGACACCACTGTCCTGGGAAAATCAAGAATTTTAGTCTGCCTCTCTGCTAAATATGCTGATTCTGGGCCGTTTAGAAAACTGCTTACTAGATCACTTTCTGGCTGAGTTAGCAAGGAGAAGCAGCCTTCATCTCAATTGGCTTTGTGTCTCAGGGTATGTGTCTTAAGTGGTAGATGCAATGGGACTGTCTGCCTGCCATCATGAAGGATGGAATAAAGGGGTTTGAATCCACTAAACACTCCCTCCCCTGACCACATACAAGATATAAAAGCAAACCTCTCTGTAGAAAAGACTGAGGTATTAGTATTTGCATTTTTGCCCCTGCCCCCATCCTGTTAATTATTCCCAAGTAAAGTTGCATTGGAATGCAGCCTCATTCACCCTTTTGCCTGGTACAGGATCTGTTCAGCAATTCAGAAAAGGCTAGAAAGTATTTTTAATACATATCCTGCTTAAAAATGACTGGCAGACATCTCCCCACCACCCTATTTCATTTCCTCTCTAGGGATGCATGGATGTGTTTGTGTGTATACATATATACACACACATGTATATTATACAGCCACAAGAGTGACTGTATACTATAGCCAGCATGGATTTTTTGCATTCCGCAATGTTAAATTGAAAATATCCCCATGCCATTCTGATGCTTCTCATAAACTCATTTCAAAACAAAACCTTACAAAACTTACAGTCCTGAACTCAGAAACGTTTGCTTAACAACCCTCTAAATTTTCATGGCGATACACAAAACAGTCAGAGAGAATCAAGAGTTCGAAGTGTAAAAAGAAAGAAAAAACCCAGACCCCCTTTGGACTTTTGTCTGTCAGAGATCTCATAATTTGTTGAAATTAATTAAAAATCAGCTGTGCTCACAGAGTACCTGTAATCCTATTACTGACTTTACCCCATACTCTGACCTTCACCTTCTGCAGTTTAAAAGTTTAAAAAATGCCTGTCTGATTTTTAATTAATTTAAGAAATTGAACTCAATAATAAGGCTGGGCATGCTCAGTAAGAACCAACTGTCAGTGTTCTAAAAGCCAGACTCACAGCTACTTGGCTTACCCAATCAGGGGCCACACCCACACCAGACCTTTATTTCACTTTAGACAGCCATGGCTTCCCCCAAATAATCCTGGGAAGTGTAGTTTGTGAAGGGTACTGAGAAGAGATTTAGTCCAACCAATCCAAATGGTGCTTGCATCTTTACAAATTTGTAGGGCAGTATAATAACTCAGAGAGGAGGTCAGGTCTCTTGCTCCCCTGGTGCATTCAACTATAGCTGCCAAATTTCTCTGCTTTTTAAAGTTTGATAGAAATATCTGTTGACTATAGGTGCTTTCTTAAACTGCAAGGTTTTTTCCCTATTAGTGAATACACACACACACACACACACACAAGTGTGTGTGTCTTCCCGCCCTTAAAACCAATAGGAATAGAACAGCTGCCCTGTCTAATGATAGCACAGCTTGACAGGTCTCTTGAATTCACTGCATTATTTTTTTTTAGAAACAGATCCCAGCACTCAAGTCTCCATCAAGTTCCAGTTTTTATCATAAAAGGCTGCATTTTCCCGCTCCATGATCTGGATTGTGAGAATCAGTGTACCAAAGACACTTCTCATATTCTCAGACACTATTCTCTTTAGATAAGATGACTGAACTGATAATATTGAAATCTTGATTTTTATCTGCATTACAATTTATAGTGGTGTGTTCATTTCACATTTCCTAACTGTTGGTACAGACCAGAGCTTGGAAGTAACTCGTTATTTTTAATGAGTTACTTGTAATTCGTTACAATTTTAAATAACAAGTGGGTAATTCCATTACATTTGGCAAGTAACGGAACGACTAGTAATTTCCCTACTTTTCAGCTGCAACTTTAATGTTTCCACATTAGGTTGGACGTTACTTGGGGGCGGGAACAAGGGGAAGTCAGCTCCTGGCTGTGATTGGTTAACACAAGACATGTGCCTCACACTGATTGGACCTCTGCGCAGACTCTCTCTTCCCTCGTGATCTGTGTTAGGAGGCACGAGGGAAGAGGGCCTGCTAGCGTCTGAGAGGAAAAAATGGACGCCGGAGGAAAAAGCCAGGGCAAGGACAACGGAGGAGAAGGCAGCAGCAGAATGGCGAAGAGCTGTGGAGGTGAGTGATGATGATTTGTGTGTGTGTGCCCCCCCGTGGCACCTTCTGCCCCCCCCGCCCCCCGCAGCACCTTCTGCCCCCCCCACGGCACCTTCTGGCCCCCCCACTGCCTCTCCTTGCCTCGCTGCCGCCCCCTCCATCAATCACAAGGCACTTCTGAAACTTTGGCCTACACTTCTCTTCCTTCCCCCCCTTTTTGAACTCTCCCCCTTGTTCCCATGCATACCTGTGTGCTGTATTTATCCAGACAGAGCACTCCTGCCTTTTAAAATGCCGGCTAGCTTTTTATTGTATATTTATTTGAACTCCATCTTTTTTTTTATTTGTATTTTTGTCCTGTTTAATCACAAGACTGAATTGTATGTGGGACAAAAACTGTCTCAGTAATAATAATAATAATAATAATAATAAATCATTAGGCGTATAATAAATGGCTTAAGGCTGATTTTTTTGTTCTTGGCAGAGATGAGGTGAGAAGTAGGGTCCTTGCAGCTCCTCCTCTCAGTCCCCCAGTTCTCAAACTCATGTTCTGTGAGAAAGAGAGAGATGACCAGTCCCAGAGAGAGACAACTCCTGTAAACCCCATTCTCTCCAACAGCATCCCCAGGCGGGGTACCTGTGAAGATCACCTCTTGTTGAAAAAAATCCATTTATTGCAGCTGAATATCTGGGCAATGTAAAATTAAAATGTTTAACTGATTAATCCTCTCCCTTTCAATAAACTGATCAATTAAATTTCAATTGATTTGCTTATCACCAAGACTTCAAATCTATGAGAATTTCCAGAATATAATAATTAAAAGGAGTGCAAGACAATGAGGAATTCAATACAGAAACTCTAGGGCACACAGTTAAAAAAAAATCAAGGCTGATCTTTGTTATTGTTTCATGCATTCCCCAGTACAGTAACACACAAAATTACTCTAAAAACAATAAACAAGTGTCTCATATTAAAACTCATTCTTACCAATAAAAATAGGCCCCACTGATTAATCAACTCTCCTTTTAGTTAATTAATCTGCTGAAAATTAAAGCTTGTAGCCCTAGAGTTGGTTTTTTTTAAAAAAAAAACATTTGACCAGGAAGACAAGTACCGTTCAGTTCGCATACAGTGAATTTCAGAGTTGAGATTAATCTGTTCTCATCACAGCCCAGGCTTGTGTATTTATGTGCAAGCCCTTTCTTGATGACATTGCCATGTGGTGACCAAAGCAAGGAGGAGAGAAGTCTCAGGCTGTGTGGTGCAGTCGCTGCAACACAATTGCTGCCTAGAAAAGAATGTGCAGGTGCAAAAAGCAGAAGCTCAAGTAAGCTTCAATAAGATGAACAGTGCCAAAGCTGCACAGGCTGCAATAGGCAATGTTGAGGGGTTTCATCATTACTGCTTTTTAGGAAGTGAAGGTCACCCACTGTCAGTGCCGCCCTGGGCTCCTACTGCGAGGAAGGGCGGGATATATATAAATATAAATAAATATATATATATATATACAGAAAGAAAGAAAGGAGAGATGTAAAGGGGAGTATTTCTTTAGATGTTACCCTACTTTCCATTTTTGCTTTCTATTTGCTTCTAGCCCTATTCTGTCACTCTCCAGTACACATGAAGAAGGGGCAGTGAGGGCAATTCCCAAACCTGGGTGTTGCGCCTCCAAGTTAGTTACTTAGAACTAGGTATGCCTTTCCTATCTACGATGTATTTCTATAAATGAAATAGCTTTTCTTATTTTACTAAGTCTTAAGTCTCAGTGATCTCAGTGCAGGGTAAAAGCCTGCCACAAACACACACATTGGCACACACAAGCATCATAGACTGTTGACAATCTCTGCTAATATCTATACAAATGTACATAAAATGCATCACCTGAACTCACATGATCTAGAGTTACCTTAGATCTTGCAAGATTTGCAAATGAGAAGCAATAGGGTTTTATATTAGTTCTGATTGTCTATTGGGCTATCATAGGTTATATGTTTTTTTCATTTTCTATGGCAAAAACTCCAACTTCAGTGGAATTTATGTGATGTGTTCTAATCATTTGAATTTGGCTAATGAATGCTTTATTCTTTCATCAGAACTTTAGCAGTAGTACTAAAATATTAATAAAAAAGAAAAGGGAAAGAAAAAATACTTTACATACATCATTCAGCTGTATTGCTAATTATAGATATAGATATAAAAGATAAACGGCATTTTGTCAAAAGTATTTTTGTCTACATTTTATACCTCATCCTTGGTTTTCCAAGCTTGGCATGGAATGCTTCTCATACAGAATTAATTTGAAATGCTGCATATTTATTATCATAATCATCATATTCAAAATAAAAAATATATGTACCGCCTTCAAGTTGATTCCAACTTATGGTGACCCTATGAATAGGGTTTTCATGAGGCTGAGAGGCAGTGACTGGCCCAAGGTCACCCAGTGAGCTTCATGGCTATGTGGGGATTTGAACCCTAGTCTCATTTTGTTCTCACAACAACCCTGTGAGATAGTAGGTTAGACTGGCCCAGGCAGGGTTATTCAGTGAGCAAAAATGATGCAAATAGGATCTCTTTTAATTGTGCTATCGACCTGCTTACTTCCACTCTGACTGGGGGATCTTGCAGCATGGGGAAGAGATGGGGGCACATCACAGCTGAAGTTCACCCATATAGGAGCATTATCTCTTGTTTATTGCAGAGACGCCTGTTGCAGGTTTTGCTGCTGAGAGCAGCAGTCAGTTAGTGCGGCCACTTGAGTCACAGCTTGTTGATCCTGCGGAGGCAGAACTAGAAAGTGAGGTTCAGAAAGGAGGCCCTGTGCATGAGGAGGAGGAGGGCATGAAGCAGTGCCAGTTGCCCACAGCCACATCTGCAGAACAGCAAGTACCATGGTTTGGCTTTGAGAAAGCTTGTACATTTGTGAGCCAGAGTGGGAAAAATGTTGTTGTACGATGCAATTACTGCCTTCCAAGGATCAAAACTCTGAGATCAGCTGTTTCCTCCTCATCCAATGTGAAGAAACATTTTGAGGTAAGCCTTTGTCATGCTGGTCCTCAAAGAGTGTCCATTGTCTATTTATGTTTAAATTGTGAAGTTCCTCTTCCATTTTTTCTTGGATTCATGCTTTGTTCTTCTTCCTCAGAGGGCACACCCTGAGAAGCTGAGAGCAATTGAAGAAGCAATAAAGGCAAGGAGACGTGGCCTTCCTGAACCAATGCATGACACCCCTCCTCCCAAAATGCTGAAGCAGCAGCAGACAACCCTTGAGAGGTGGGGATCTGGCAGGGAGCCTGTCACCCAGAGCAATCTCGACAGGAGAATCATTGATTTCATTGTAGAGGAGACATTACCACTTCAGACTGTGGACAAACCATCATTCATTAATCTGGTTCGCATGTGCCAAGACTCTGAGAGACAGAATTGAGAAGAGAGCATGCCACATGAGAGAAACTCTTGCAAACCGAATGGGTGCTGTGGCATATATAGCAACCACTGCAGATTGTTGGACCAATGGCAAGAAGAGTTACTTTGGGGTAACAGCCCACTGGATCAACCCAACTACCCTGAAACGTGAGGTCAGGGCCTTGGCTTGTAAGCGTCTGAAGGGACGCCATACATACGATGTCCTTTCAAAATCACTGCATGATGTACATGTGCAGTACAGGATCCACAACAAAGTTATGTGCACTACTACAGACAATGGCTCCAACTTTGTGAAAACGTCCAGAGTTTTCATGGCCAAAGAACCAGTGGAAGCTGCAGGCACCAGTGACGATGATGGTGATGTTGATGTGTGCGGTATTTGCGTTGTAAGCACTGTTACACTACAGTATAAGTGGTCAAGAAATCCAAGAACACGACATAGTATTAAGAGTCCATTTACTCCGGACATTAAGGCATGTAAGCTTTACAAGCAGTTTCATTTTTCCCCATAGCAAGAGCACACACAGAAAGCTGCTTCTTCTTCAAGAACAAAACCCGCACAGAGAAGCTGGCTGCTCTGGCTCCAGCCCTTATCTCCCGTTGCCTAGGAACCAGAAGCTGTTGACCTTGACGGCCTGCAAGTTCCTACAAAGACATAACAAAAATTCTTCCTTGCTCCAGGCTTTCAGACTTGATGAAAATAACCAGAGGTAGTATTGCCTAAGGGTCAACAGGTGATAACCAGGAGGAGGAGGAGGCTGAGGTGGAGTTTGTGCCTATCTGTGAGATCCTGGACACAGGACCTGAGGCAGAGGAAGAAGCTGCAGACTCAGGAGAGGATTTTGTTTTACCACCACACCAGAGATGTGCTAGCCACACCCTCAACCTTGTGGCAACACAAGACATAGAGGCCATGCTTTCTGACTCCTCCAAAAGTAGTCTTCTTGGTCCTTTCAAGAAACAGTTTCGTTCCTTGATGGGAAAGTGCAGCAAGTTGTGGTCCAAGCAGAACCACTCAGCCCAGATTGCTGAGTATATCCATGTGCAATGTGGTGTGTATCTGAAGGTACCGAATAAGACCAGGTGGAATTCCACCTTTGATGCGTTGAAGCAACTACATGAGCTCCTGTCAACTGTGCCACTAAAAATGCATGCCATAATGGACCGCTGCTCCTTGTCCAGGATCACAGCTGCGGAGATTGAAGTGGTACAGTAATACACAGAGATTATGGAGCCACTAGCCCAGTCCCTAGATATCCTGCAACGGGAGAAGGGCATGTTCATGGGGTATTTGCTACCAACGCTCTGCAATCTGGACCGCAAGTTAGAAGGACTGGAAAACAAACCTGAGAGGTACACATACTGTTTTCAGCTGCTGAGAGGTGTGCGCGAAGCCCTAAGAAAGCGGTTTGCAGCTATCTGGGAGGACAAGAGGCTTCTTCTGGCAGCCTGCGTACACCCTCGCTTCAAACTAGATTGGCTGGAATTGTGTCAGGCCACCACCCATACCAACAAGTAAGAACATTAGGGAAGCCCTTTGGGTGGATTACTCCAAGGGAAATGTTGTCTCAAGGGAGGCATCAGAGGGCTTAAGGTGGTAGGCAGGGGCTGGGCCTTTTCTTCCTGGGGCTCCTCATCACAACCTTGGGTTGCTGCAGGTAATCCTTAAGGGTCTGCTGTGCTGCCCCATGAGTGTGGTGACTTGGTCACCTTCCTACATTCCGTGTCATCATCCACAGGCTCAGGCTGGACCCTGAACCAGGGGACATGACAAGCATCAGGAAATGAAGAGCAGATTCATGTTTCCTAACATATCTGTGTTAACATATCCTCTCTCTTTCTTAGATACACAATGGAAGCCTTGTTGAAAGCTGAAATAAAGATGGGTGTACTTAATGAGGACAGTGATCAGTCTTCAGATAAAGACCAGGAAGGAGATGACTTAGAAGATGACTTCTTTAACTTTCTGCCCCAGGGCAAGAAGTCAGCAGTGGACACTGCTGAGGAGGAACTGGTGAGGTACCTGAGGTCTCCCAGCAGGGAAGTGTCATCACTCCATGGCTTTCCACGTGTGTTGCGGTGTTTTTTGCAGCACAACACAGGCATGCCTTCAAGCGCCGCAGTAGAACGCCTGTTCAGTACACCTTTATTAATAATAATTGTATACAGCCATTGGCTATTACAACAGGATTACAAACACAAAGATACAATTATGTTCAGTACTGGTGGCAACGTAATGACTGTAAAAAGACATTCCTTGTCTGACATGCTCTTTGAGCATCTTGTTCTTTTGAGACATAACAGAAACATATTATAAAAGCATTTCAAGTGTAAAATTTGATTTCAAGAGTTGGGGTATCTTCATTGCTTGGGGAGATGTGAGATTCTGTTATGCCATTATGTTAATCTTATGGATAATTTTTTTTATTCTACTACCCCCTGTGTGTGTGTGTTTATTTTTAATATTGTTTTAGGCTTCTTAGATATGCAGCAGCCAAGGCCAGCACCTTGTAGGAGTTTTTTTTAAAAAGTAACTGAAATGTAATTGTAGTGATTACTTTTGAGAAAAAGTAAAGTAATCAGTTACTTTCAGAGCAATTGTAATTGTAACGGTAATTACTACTTTTTTGGGCCAAGTAATTGTAACTGTAATTTATTACTTTTTAAAAGTAATCTTCCAAGCTCTGGTACAGACAACCTCTTAGTCACAATATTGCTTTTAATTGGTGCTTTGCTGGGTTTTTGTTTAACGCTGGATTTTTATTCTGCTGCATTAACTTGTTTTATGTTTGTTTCTATTTTGTATTTTTATTATGTTTTTACATTGATTGCGTATTTTTATCATTTCTATTATATCTGTAAGCTGCCCTGAGCTGTTTGTAATAGTAGAAGGGCAGGATATAACTCCTCTTAATAAATAAATATTCCATAGTGTTGGAAACTAGAGTCTAGGCATTTAAGGCTGAAAAGGTAAGTTTTTTTTAAAAAAAACCCTCACATCCTCCCCCAGTTTTTGGTGGTAATTACTAGGCACAAAAACCAAACCACTGGACAATACAACTTTTAATATGCTTAATTTGCATAATTATCAAATATTTTTATAACATGCAAATTAGCCTGCCTGGATTTGTAGGATTGGAATATGGCAACTTTACCCAGACCCCTATTTTGACCTTACTTTTTAAGGTTAGGTTTGCATTTTATTTAAAGTAGTGTTCTGTTTTCTGTGTCTCCACTGATTAGTATTTTGTCTTATGTGTATGTAAGTGTTGTGAGTACATTGTACACAGCCAATGTGCAAGCAACACACATACAGTGGAATATTACATACATCAGCGCAGTACAGCCTTTTAAACAAAGTTCTTTTTTTTAAAAAAAGGAAACATTAAAGATAACTAGCACAAAAAACTGGAGCAACTTGTCTGAAATTTGGCAGGATTGCTTCCCCTATGAGGTGCTATCATGTCTCCAAATTTCATGCACCTATGTGAAAAAACAAAAAAGTTATGGCCATTTTATTTTTCCAGTGCAAGTGAATGGGAATAGAAGATTTCTGGTTCTGGATCTGGATTGGGTCATATCAGGTCTGGACATATCTGAACTGAGTCGGGTGTGGATCCAGATCACCAAATCAAGCCCCAAATCAGATTGGGGGGCTTTGCACAGCCCTAGTAATCAGGTACGTGAGCCAGAAGTTCACCACCAGTGTCCTAAAATGAGGGTTTACCTATTGGTATGTCAGTGACCAATTTTTAAAAAGCTATTTGGTGCTGTTGGCAATTGTTCTACCAAACTGATAGCACATCCAACATTTGCAACTAGAAGCATGTATACAGGCAGGCAGGAAGCTTCCTAGGTTTGTATTTTCTAGACCTGCCATTGACATACTGCAGTCCTCATCCAATTGTAATCTAACTGCAAAGCTCTCATTGATTAATGGATCAGGATTGCATAGTGTGAGTTAGGGGGAAATCAATGAAGTCCTCTGGAGCAGTCTCCTCACTCTCAGTAAAACAGAACAAACTACTTTGTGCTGTTTTTTCCCTTTGATTCCATCAGTGAAGACCAACCCAAAAATACAGAGAAATATTCTTTATGATGATGGGGAAGACTTTTTTAACATGTAGTTTTTCTAGTGTCAACCTAGTATAGCATGCTATTGTAGCTGTTCACCTATTATGAAAAACTGCTCCATGGATTGAATATCTTAACTCACTCTTGTTTCTGGTTGCAAGGTAAGTATAGGATCATTTAGCAATGAATCAACATCCTTGACCTCCTCCTTCCATCTAGTCATGAATTTATGTAATTCTGTATGATGGTTCATACGGAAAGCAGGACTGGACCAAGATGAAGGAGGTGTGAAAATTGGAGAGAGAAATATCAATAATTTAAGATATGCAGATGATACCATACTACTAGCAGAAGCCAGTCATGATTTTAAATGAATGCTGATGAAAGTTAAAAAGGAAAGCACAAAAGCAGGACTACAGCTGAATGTCAAGAAGACTAAAGTAATGACAACAGAAGATTTATGTAACTTTAAAGTTGACAATGAGGACATTGAACTTGTCAAGGATTATCAATACCTCAGCACAGTCATTAACCAAAATGGAGACCATAGTCAAGAAATCAGAAGAAGGCTAGGACTGGGGAGGGCAGATATGAGAGAACTACAAAAGGTCCTCAAATGCAAAGATGTGTCACTGAACATTTAAGTCAGGATCATTCAGACCATGGTATTCCGGACCTCTATGTATGGATGTGAAAGTTGGACAGTGAAAAAAGCAGATAAGAGAAAAATCAACTCATTTGAAATATGGTGTTGGAGGAGAGCTTTGCAGATACCATGGACTGTGAAAAAGACAAATAATTGGGTGTTAGAACAAATTGAACCAGAACTATCACTAGAAACTAAAATGATGAAACTGAGGTTATCATACTTTGGACACATAATGAGAAGACATGATTCACTAGAAAAGACAATAATGCTGAGAAAAACAGAAGGGAGTAGAAAAGAGGAAGACCAAACAAGAGATGTATTGATTCCATAAAGGAAGCCACAGACCTGAACTTGCAAGATCTGACAGGGTGGTTTATAACAGATGCTATAGAAGGTCGCTGATTCATAGGGTCGCTATAAGTCTTAATGGACTTGAAGGCACATAACAACATATGATGGTAGAATAAAGAGAAGACATTGTGAATAAATAACCTGTTTTGAAGCATTTGTGACCTCATCTAAACATTCTAAAAAAGCACTTGGCACAGGACCCCAAGACTGAACCACTTCAGAATGTAGGTGGGGGTACAATATTTCGATGCTTCTCCATGACAAAAATGTCCTGCGTATGTAAAGTTAGTATGTCAGACAGCTAGATTGGAACTCTTTTCTTTGATGTGATAATGTCCCACATGCATCCACATTTGTCTTTGCTGATAACCTCAGCTGCTTTACTTAAGCACAGATATTTTGAAACTTGCCTTTTATACTGCTGATATTCTCAAACTGTGAGACAGGCATCCCTTTACTGCTTGCCCCAAAGTTGGGATTACAGTAAACTGTCATTGTTTTGATAGTCCATAGTTTTGGAGCACTCAAAAGCTCACTCATGACTTTGTGACATTTTGGTTGTTCCTAATGACTATGGCTTTTGGATTTTTTTCTAATGGACCAACACAGCTATCTACAATTTTTCTGTCATTGTTGTGTCATGGTAATCTCCATGGTATACTTTTAGGATATGAAAACATGTTCTTTCATCTTAACCATAGAGTTGTTTGATGATATATTATTGTTTTTATTTATCTTGTGAGCTGCTCTGGGAGAAGGATAAAAAAATGAAATTTATGATGTTTGAGAACTCCTAATCTATTTAAATTATTGGGGAAATTTCCCAATGAAGCTGATGAGATCTTTGTACTAAACCAAAATATCATTATGCAATAAATAATATTGACAAACGTGATAATACAACAGTATGGAGCATGTATATAAGAAAATATATTAAAAGGCCCAGACACATTTTGATCTCAAAGGGGCTTCTTCAGTGGGAAATTTTATTTATTTATTTATTTATTATTTGATTTATATCCCACCCTTCCTCCCAGCAGGAGCCCAGGGTGGCAAACAAAAGCACTAAAAACACTTTAAAACATCATTAAAAACAGACTTTAAAATACATTAAAACAAAACAATTTTAAAAACCTTCTTTAAAAAAGCTTTGAAGACATCTTTAAAAAAGGTTTATATATATATATATATATTTAAAAAGGTTTAAAAATGTATGAAAAAACAATTCCAATGCAGAAGCAGAGTGGGACAAGGTCTCAACTTAAAAGCTGAAAAATTAAGAAATTATACAATGATTTAACAGCAACGTGGCACCTCAGATTATTGTAAAACCCAAAGTAAACAAGTTTTTAAAATCTGGTAATGTTTATAGTACCTAAATCTGGTTACAAGTTGGTGTTAAGGAGGAGCCACACTCATACAAGCTTTTCAATCCATGTATAGAAAACATTAATGAGAAGGGATACAGTCCCATGTGCCATCTGTCCTATATAGACCACAGGTAAATACTGGGGGTGAGTGGATCACTGTCTTGCTCTCACAAATATTTGGTACCCTCATGAGCTCCACAAAAATAAATCCTAATGTGTTACCTGGCAAAATATGGCAAGTCACGTTTGGTCTCTGGTCCTTTGTTCTGGAAGTTGATTTTGTCCATCCCCTCTTCCATTCCCCTGCTAAAGAGCTTGATACAGCTACATGCTCTGGTTACAGCACATATGCCCAGCTGGATCAGGACCAGAGATTACAATATGTTAGATAGATATATTAAATACATTTATTCACAGAATCATTTAAGGGAGAAAAATTCTGGGCCAAAATGTAGCTGTATAAATAGAACATTCTATTGCTTCTGCAACCAACATTATGAAAAGAATTTTGAGATGAACAAAGAAATTATACAGCAGTACCAGAGTCTTCTTGATTATTTTATGGCTTGGGAGAGGACTAATCTTTTCATTTAGACATTCCAGATGGAATTTTAAATTGGGAGAAAAACACACTATAAGAATGGATTCCAAACCAGAAAATCTAATTGTGAAAGATGTGATTTTAGTACTTAGTGCATGCTTGTTTTTCCTCTAACATTGGCCTTATGAAGATTTTGAACTTCTCTTATGCCTTAATCCATCATTAGGGACACACATGGCTATGATGTTAGGGATCAGCTTCTTTCATCTGCACCTTGTGATGCTGTTTTGTCAGAATTCTCTTTCTAAACTAGATTCAGGCTAGGTTAATACTGTGATTAGAGAGCTACAGGAGAAGAGCAGAGGGACGTAGGAAGCAGCTTGGTGATTTAAGCCTCAGTGCTTTCCCTCCTCAGCAGCAGTGCCGGCTCCAGGCATGTGGGGACCCTTGGGCATCAGCTTGCCCTGGCCCCCTGGTGGGTGGCGCGGCCTCCCCGCACGGCCCCCACAGCCCCCCTACCTGTCTAGTCTTTACCATTGCCCTTAATGAAGATGGTGGTCGCGGTTTCCCTAAGGGGAATGAAGCCTCCGCCTCCATCTTTGTTGATGGCACACATGTGTGCTACGCGCGCACATCTCTGCCATCAACTAAGATGGCGGCAGCGGCTTCAGTACCTTAGGGAAGCTGCGGCCTCCATCTTCATTAAGGGCAATGCTAAAAAGCCGGCTGACAGGTAAGTGGGGTGTGGGGGGGCACAGAAGGGGAGCGGAGGGCCCCTCAGGGGCCCCTCAGGGGCTCCTGTAGCTCCGGGGCCCTCAGGCCAGTGCCCAACCTGGCCGCCCTTTAGAACCAGCCCTGCTCAGCAGCACCAGAGGAGTGAGCTAGGATTGAGTCAGGATGCAGAATTGTTTTGAAAGTGCCAAATCTCTTTAATCTGCGATATGAAATTCAGTTCCACAGTTCGGGCCCATTAAAGATCACAAGCTGTACAAGACTTGACACAAAATAGGGCATAAGGGCTTGAAGTTGCTAAGTGCTAAGAAGCTCATTAATCTTACTGGATGTGTCTCTTGAGACCGTGCTTAACTTTAAACACTTGAGTCCCAGTAATGTCAATGGGGTTAGGTTAGTATCCCAGAGCTTTTTCCTTTGTTGGAACAGACTAATGTCCTCTGCACTTTGTAAGAGCCTTGCCCTGGTTGACCACTGTGGGAACAGCATGCTGGACTAGATGGGCCATTGGCTTGATCCAGCAGGCTCTTCTTATGTTTCCCGGTGTCCTTAAGTCCTGACATAATTCTAAACCAAGTAGCTATTGTTGGTCTCATTTAAATTTCTTTTTTGTTTTGCTTTTCCAGCTCTTCCTTATTGTTGATTTTCACTGTGGCAGAAAGGTCCTTTTTGTATCTAATTTTTATTCACGCCATCTAGAAATTCAACCTGACTCCCTGGTTGCCATCAGAGCAGGCTGACACATTACACACAGAGAGCTGTCTTTGTTTTGCAAACATGCCCTCCTCAGTGACAATCCTAGGAAATGTGGATTTCAAGCTAATTGTCAAACTGTCCTGTTGTCTAGATATCACTTGTTCCAGTTATTTATCACATGTAAATGGCCTTCTCTTGCCAGCCATTTATTTTCCCTCTTATGCTTGTGGCCCATCACTCTGGATAAAATTGTCAGCTAGACTGTTTTGATTTCATAAGGAATCTGTAGGGGAATCCTTTGCAACTGCTACTAACATATTAAGTACATTCTAGCTTCAAAGGAAGTATTGCCACTGCTCACCAGACCATAGAGTGTCATTTATATTGGCTGGTCCCAAGTAGCTCAGCCTTCTTGGGAAATGATTGAAAGCACTACTATAGATGCCGAACTCTTTCATTGAAAAGGGGATGCCTTTTGTGGCTATCAAAAATTCAGATTTTACCATCAAACTTTAATGAGAGCTTACAGTGTCAGGACAAACAAAGCCTTGCTCCCTGCTTTTCATCCTGACACTGGTCATGAATATTCAAGATGCGGTGCTCACCTATGTTTGCAACACCCCTGCACTGCCACCTTTTTTTTTCTTGTAGGTGAGAGCTGGGGAAAGGTTCAGCTGTTGAATTTCTGCCTGCCTTCTTCTTCTTATCATTCTTTAATTTATATACTGCTTATATGGCAAAATAGCTTCTAAGCAATTTGCAACTATAAAATCAATTATAAAATACATACATAATTAAAATACAAAATAACAATTAGATCAAAGCATTGCAACGTCCATAATGAAAATATACACTAAAACAAGCCAGTTAAAAAGCATGACAATTGAAACAGTTAAAAAAACAGTTACAACAATAATACCAGAAGTTCAAGTTAAAGGGAATGCTTGCCTTAACAGGTGTGTCTTCAGAAGCTGGCAGGATGCCAGTACTTGATGAAGCCACCTGCATTTCCTATTTGTTAGAAGCATAGAAACAATTTACCATCTTAAAGTGATTGGGGGAGGGGAGGGGAAAGCCTGTACTTACTGGACAGAAGGATACTGTAGAGGTAGGGTATATCTCAGTCAGCAAAGTGCAATAACACAGTTGGTTCTGTCATAACCCTGGGGATGGACTCTCTTTCTTCATGGTATAAGACTTATGATTTGGGGGAGAGGGAATTCCCCTTGAGGCCAGCTTCAGGCAGGAAGAAGAGGCAGCTGCGGCTCTCCTTCCTGCCTGAGTGCTGCCCCACAGGAGCCAAGAGACATTGATGGTGTTCTTGGAGATGTTTTGTGAGAGAATGCTGGAGAAAAGGCATAAAGAAATCCAAAATGTAATATTAGATCTGAAACAAGAGTCCCAAGCAATTGGAGAATGGGGCCTCAGGACACCATATAGCAGAGGAAATTGTAGTGGAAATGAAAGGTTTGATAAAGATGGTATTCCTATTTGCAGAAGATGTGGTGAGTCAGCACACATAGCTAGAAGATGCAGTGGATAAATATGGGATCGGGACTTTAAACAAAGCATCTC
Organism: Rhineura floridana; assembly: GCF_030035675.1. Taxonomy (NCBI): domain Eukaryota; kingdom Metazoa; phylum Chordata; class Lepidosauria; order Squamata; family Rhineuridae; genus Rhineura; species Rhineura floridana. The sequence continues at coordinate 158,839,931 of NC_084481.1, read as the reverse complement.
CATACTCAGGATCCAGACCTCAGAGAAACCAGGAGTGTCTACAGGCAATGCTGTGGAAACATCAGAAAGAGCAGTTCATACTTTCCAAAGCCCAGCAGAAGTTGCCTTCCTGAAATATTTGGTGTTCACATTCCAACAGGATTGGAAAGCTCAACAGAAGAAGGCAGCTAAACTAAGATGGATGCTGTCTAGAATGAGCTCAATGTGGCTGACGCAAATTTGACTTCCCAGAATACCCTGCTTGCTGCACTTGCAGGAAGGATGGAGAATTTTCTCTGGGCTGCATTTTTAAGTGAACTAATTCACTTAATTAGTTGTATCTCCCAAACTAAGACATGGATTGGGATATAATTATCCTTTGGGTTACTAATTTCTCTGAATTTTGTGATGCAGTTCAAGGCTTGAAAAACATACCAAAGGGTATAAAACAAATACACATACTTTAGAGTAAATGTGTCTAGAAATGTGTACGCTGTGATAAAACATGCATTTAAATATGCCTGTACTAACCTGCCTGGAATCTGAGATCATCAGTGGAAGCCCGTCTTATTTGCCTGTTGTCAGGAGCAGTTTGACTTGGGATGCACGAGGCAGAGAACATGAGAAGAGCCCTGCTGGATCAGGCCAAAGGCCCATATAGTCCAGCTTTCTGTTCTCCCACTGGCCAAGTAGATGCCTCTGGGAAGCCCACAAGAAAGACCAGAGTGCAACAGCACTCTCCCCGCATGTGATTCCCAGCAACTGGTGTTCAGGGCATACTGCCGCTGACGGTGGAGATAGAACATAACCATTATAGCCATTATAGCCATTGAGGGTATTCTCCACCATAGAGCCATGCCTTTGGAATGCATTGCCTGTTGGACTCTGCCAGTCCCTGCCTGAAGGCCTTTCAAAAAGATCCAAAAGCTTTTTTGCTAGCTTTCCCCTAGAAAGGGAGGGGACTTGATTGGTCAGCTTTTGCTGTTGCCTACAGAGAAAGGTGAAGAGCAGGAAGGAGAACTGGAGTAAGGAGGAAGCTATGTGTTGCTCCATGTGATGGAAGAGGCACTCTATTAAGTACTTAGGTCCCAAGCCATGCATTTCATCATTTTCCATTGGCGATCACTTGTGGCCGAGTAAGATTGTCTTCCAGGGTAAGGTCTTTAACAGTGGGTCCGTACGTGACTGTGGAGGGCAATTCTAGATCTACACAGCCTCCCACAGTGAGGTTTCCAGATGGAAGATGGTCACAATGAACCCTATGAGGGATGCCATCGGGAGTCATGTACTCCCAGCAGGGTCACCCATGGTGGTAAGGTCAAGGGACAGGAACCAGACAAAGAACGATCCAAGAATATCCTCAACGGCAGAACAGGTGGAGGATAACAATGTGTATGTTACAACGGCTGTGAAGGCGGGTGAAGGCTGCAGCAGATAAAAGACTTCCAATTGTAGTGGTATCCATGCCATTGGATCAAAGCCTTTTTCTGTCAAGATTGTGTGTTGATCGTGGTGCACCGATCTCCCCACATAAAACAAATTCACGCACAGGCGTCTTCCAACCAAACCAAACCAAACCAAACCAAAAGCCTCATGGCAATCGGCGAATGGCAATGGGGGCAGGTCTGTGAAATCCGGAAGCTCCTAGTCATGGACCAGCACATGGGTGGTGGATACAGACTCAGTCATCCTGGCTCAAGGACAGAGGCAGTTGAGTAGTTCGACAGCTATATCCACAACTAAGCAGTCCGATTCAGGATCCACTCTGCTCACCCCGTATGGGGAGGGGGCTAGAAAAGGTGCCCTAAACATAGTCTGCCTCATCTCTCTCCCTGACTGGATTACCGCGTCCAGTGGGGTCACCACTTAGCGGTCACAAAAGACAATTCAATTTTGGAACATGGAATATATGGACATTGATGGTGCTACAGAGGGATTGGTTCGCACCTGCTGATGAAGGACTTTGGTTTTTTTGATGTTAAGCGAGAGGCCAAGATTTTCATATGCTTCTGCAAAGACATTTAGGATAGTTTGAAGATCTTCCTCTGAATGTGCAGAGACTACATTATCATCGGCATATTGAAGGTCTACGACAGAGATTGTAATTACTTTTTGCTTTCTTATGCACTTCCAGCATAAGATCTTATGCATTCGTCGGGACCTAGATTCCCATTTTATGACAGTTAGTCCTAATGAGGTGTCTGGAACACAGTCTAGTCATGTTTTGTTGGATGAGTTTCAGTCGGTTCAGTTCGAGGACGTGGACAAGGTGCTTGGACAGGTACGTGCAACCACTTCGGTACTTGATCCTTGCCCCTCTTGGCTTATAAAAACTAGCAAGGATGGAACAGCTGGCTGGGCCAAGGAAGTGATAAATGCCTCTTTATGAGAGGGAGTGGTCCCTGGCTGTCTGAAAGAAGCGGCGGTGAGACCACTCCTGAAAAAACCTTCCTTGGACCCAGAGGACTTTAACAACTATAGACCAGTGGCAAATGTTCCATTCTTGGGCAAGGTCTTGGAACGAGTGGTTGCTGACCAGCTCCAGGCGCTATTGGATGAAACCGATTATCTAGATCCATTTCAGTCGGGTTTCAGACCTGGTTTTGGCACTGAGACGGCCTTGGTCACCCTGTGTGATGACCTATATCGGGAGAGAGACAGAGGGAGTGTAACTCTGTTGATTCTCCTTGATCTCTCAGCGGTTTTTGATACCATCGACCATGGCATCCTTCTGGAGAGATTTGCGGAGTTGGGTGTTGGAGGCACTGCTTGGCAGTGGTTCCGCTCCTACTTGGCGGGCTGTCTCCAGAAGATAATACTTCGGGAACATTGCTCGACCCCGTGGGTTCTCCAATATGGGGTCCCGCAGGGTTCGGTCTTGTCTCCCATGCTTTTTAATATCTATATGAAGCCGTTGGGTGCAGTCATCCGGAGTTTTGGAGTGCGTTGTCATCAGTACGCTGATGACACGCAGCTCTACTTCTCCTTTTCATCTTCTTCAGGTGAGGCGGTCGATGTGCTGAACCGTTGTCTGGACGCGACAATGGACTGGATGAGAACTAACAAACTGAGACTCAATCCTGATAAGACTGAGATGCTGCTGGTGGATGGTTTCTCTGGTCAGATGGTGGATACATACCCTGTCCTGGACGAGGTTACACTCCCCCTAAAGGATCAGGTTCGTAGTTTGGGAGTCGTTTTAGACTCTTCCCTATCACTCGAGGCCCATGTAGCCTCGGTGGCACGGAATGCGTTCTACCAACTTCGGTTGGTAGCCCAGCTACGTCCCTATCTGAGTAAGGAGGACCTTACATCAGTGGTTCATGCTCTGATAACCTCACGTTTGGACTACTGCAACGCGCTCTACGTAGGGCTACCTCTGAAGACGGTTCGGAAGCTACAGCTAGTGCAAAATACGGCGGCCAGACTGCTAACAAGAACTAAGCGGTCTGAGCATATAACACCTGTTCTGGCTCGCCTGCACTGGCTTCCAATATGCTACCGGGCCAGATTCAAAGTGTTGGTATTAACCTATAAAGCCTTATACGGCACGGGACCACGATACCTGCAGGAACGCCTCTCCCGTTATGAACCGGCTTGTACACTACGGTCTACTACGAAGGCCCTCCTCCAGGTCCTGACCCATAGGGAGGCCCGGAGGGTAGTAACAAGATCTAGGGCCTTCTCAGTGGTGGCCCCCGAATTGTGGAATAGTCTCCCCGAGGAGGTACGCCTGGCGCCGACACTATTATCTTTTCGGCGCCAGGTTAAAACCTTTCTCTTCTCTGAGGCATTTTAATCTAAGTTATTTATGTAAATGTTGTAATTGGTATTTTAGATGATGTACTTTTATATTTGTTATATTGATCTTGTAATTTTATTATTGTATATGTTTCTATGTTTGCCGCCCAGAGAGCTGTTTGCTAGTCAGGCGGGATATAAGCTGAATAAAATAAATAAAAAATAAAAAATTCAGCCTACTGAGATTAAAAAGCTTTCCTTCTGTTCACTATGTGATTTCCACACTAGTGGGAAGTTTCCCCTCAACAAGGTGTAGAATCATGGTGATGAAAATAGCAAATAAGGTTGGAGCAATGACTCATTCCTGTTTGACGCCTGATCCCACTTTGAATGGATCACTTTGAGAGCCATTGTTATCCAAAATTGTCACTGTCATGCTGTCATGGAGGACTCGCAAAATATTCACAAATTTATCAGGGCATCCAATTTTCAGAAGGATGGTCCAGAGAGCAGTTTGATTTACAGTATCAAAGGCCTTAGTCAGATCAATAAATGCCATATACAGCGGTCGGTTTTGCTCCCTGCATTTTTCTTGAAGCTGTCGTGCAGTGAAGATCATGTCCACTGTCCCCCTGGAAGGGCAGAAACCATTTTGGGATTCAGGGAGGATGTCTTCTGAGGTAGGTAGGAGGCAATTTGTGAGGATCCTTGCAAGGATTTTACCTGCAGTAGCTAGAAGAAAAATGCCTCGGTAGTTCCCACAATCTGTTCTATCACCCTTCTTGAAAAGAGTGATAATTATGGCATCCCTAAAGTCTTCCGGGATCTCCTCCCTCATCCAGATTTTTTCAATGAGCTTATGAAGCTGTTGTGTAAATTCAGGCCCACCTTCTTTAAAGACTTCAGCAGGAATCCCATCAGGTCCACTAGCTTTGTTATTCTTCATTTGATTAATAGCTTTACTGATTTCATCCAAGTTAGGGGATACTGCAAGCTCATCTCTAATCTGTTGTTGTGGGATTTGTGAGAAGACCTCACCAGCCACATAAGAGTTACGATTAAAGGGGTCATGGTAATGCTCTTTCCAACGCAGTGCAATAGACTGTTTATCCTTAAGAAGTTTAGTACCATCTACTGAACATAAGGGATTTGTATTATAATTTGTTGGTCCGTAGATGGCCTATGTAGCATTTAAAAAGCCCCATGCATCATGAGCATCTGCAAAATGCTGGATTTCTTGAGCTTTCTTTATCCACCAGGCGTTCTTAAGTTCTCTAGTTCTCCTTTGGACCTCAGCCTTTGCACTGGCATAGATTTTTTTCTTAGCAGCACAGTTAATGTCTTTTTGCCATATCTGGAAGGCTTTCCTTTTCTTGTCAATGATATGTTCAGTCTCACCATCATTCTCATCAAACCAATCCTGATGTTTCTTAGTTTGGTATCCAATAGTTTGTTTACATGCTGCAATAATGGAAGTCTTCAGTTTAATCTAGTGTTCCTCGATGGTTTCAGGAAGTTCTGTAGGTAGATGTTTCTCGAGAGTTGTTTGAAAGCAAGCTCGCTTAATAGGATCTTGAATGGCGTGGATGTTCATTTTACACCTTCGTTTTCTTCTTTGGAGCCTACATTGAGGAATAATATTAATGGCCATAGCGAATCAAATTAATCGGTGATCTGTCCAGCAGTTGTCAGCACTCGTCATGGCCCTACTGAGGAGTACATCACGACAATCTCTGGCGTGGACAATTGTGTAATCCAGGAGATGCCAGTGCTTCGACAAAGGGTGCTTCCATGATGTTTTAAATTTATCTTTCTGGCAAAAGAGTATGTTTGTAATAACAAGATCATGCTCTGCACATTTAGTCAGAAGTAGAATGCCATTCAGGTTGCTATTGCCAACTCCTTCTTTCCCAATGGTTTCTGGCCATAAAACAAAATCACACCCAACTCTTGCATTGAAATCGCCCAGGAGGATAATTTTATCCTCCTTAGGTATTTCTGATAAGATGGTGTCCAGCTGGGTATAAAAAGTTTCTTTGATGTCTTCATCAGCATGTAATGTTGGTGCATAAGCACTTAGAATAGTTGCCTGCTGGCTTTTGGCAAGTTTTAATTGGAGAGTTGAGAGTCGTTCATTAATGCCAGTAGGAACTTCTGACAAGAGCTTCATGAGATCATTTTTAATAGCAAAGCCTACTCCATGTATTCGTGATTCTTGTTTGGGCAGTCCTTTCCAGAAAAAGGTGTAACCTCCTTTTTCTTCCTTCAATTGTCCGTCTCCTGCTCTTCAAGTTTCTTGGAGTGCTGCTATGTCAATATTAAAATGTCTCAACTCCCTCATGATGATGGCAGTCCTGCGTTCAAGACGCTCACTATCTGTATTGTCCAGCAATGTCCATATATTCCATGTTCCAAAATTGAATTGTCTTTTGTGACCGCTAAGTGGTGACCCCACTGGACGCGGTAATCCAGTCAGGGAGAGAGATGAGGCAGACTATGTTTAGGGCACCTTTTCTAGCCCCCTCCCCATACGGGGTGAGCAGAGTGGATCCTGAATCGGACTGCTTAGTTGTGGATATAGCTGTTGAACTACTCAACTGTCCTTGAGCCAGGATGACTGAGTCTGTATCCACCACCCATGTGCTGGTCCATGACTAGGAGCTTCCGGATTTCACAGACCTGCCCCCATTGCCATTCGCCGATTGCCATGAGGCTTTTGGTTTGGTTTGGTTTGGTTTGGTTGGAAGACGCCTGTGCGTGAATTTGTTTTATGTGGGGAGATCGGTGCACCACGATCAACACACAATCTTGACAGAAAAAGGCTTTGATCCAATGGCATGGATACCACTACAATTGGAAGTCTTTTATCTGCTGCAGCCTTCACCCGCCTTCACAGCCGTTGTAACATACACATTGTTATCCTCCACCTGTTCTGCCGTTGAGGATATTCTTGGATCGTTCTTTGTCTGGTTCCTGTCCCTTGACCTTACCACCATGGGTGACCCTGCTGGGAGTACATGACTCCCGACGGCATCCCTCATAGGGTTATTTGGAACACACAAGCCCACTCACCACTACAAGGTGAGGATCCAGTGAGGGGCCCAAGCCATGCAGGACTTTATACACCAGACTCTACTCCCAAGCTACAAATCTGTTCCTTCAGGGTGAGTGCAACTTTGTCTGGAGCAGGCTACCGTCCCAACTCCCAGACATGGGAAATGCCCATCATCAGCATCTCCATCTTGCCAGGCTTGAGCCTTCAGACACTGGTCCAGCTCCTGAACATTCTCTCCTGATTGAGATGGTCATGGAGAGATGGAGCTGAATGTCATCCACACGCTGATGACTTTGTTTTCCAAATGCCCAGATAGCTTCTCTCAGAGACTGTAAGTAACACTGTAAGGGATGTGAGCTGAGCAAAGGGGAGGGGGGTGACATGCAGAGAGGTGAGGCAGAAGCCACATGAACAGTCTGTTGGAGCTATGGCAGAGATGGCCAAGGAGGGAAGAAGGCTAGCTGAGGAAAAACACATGGGAAAGTAGTAGAGGGGTGGAGCCAAGTGTGAGAGGAAGAGGAACAGTCCAATAGAGCAGCCCTCAGCCAGTGACGAACTGTGAAACTCAGCGGCAGAGACCAACAACAGCATGTGAAAGTGACTGTTGCTGGTCTAACAGTGACACTGTGATATTCAGGTGCCTTCTGTTTTAACCTTCAAACACCTGCTGAAAACCTTTCTGTTCCGCCAGGCTTATGCAGGCAATTAAGATGTCTTTTTGCACTAGTTGACCTTTGTTTTATTGTAGTGGGTTTTTTTAAAACTTGTAAACCACTTGGATATTTTAAAATGAAGTAGTAGTATACAAATACATTTGTAAATATAAATAAACAAATAAATAAAATTTGTAATTAACTTGTATTTGGCTTGCATGGTTACATTTGTTCAGTTAATGTTGTTCTTCATTGAGTACCCAAACATTGTGCATGTGTGTGTGTGTGTGTGTATACACCCCCCCTCAGTATCAGCTGTCAGCAGGGTGGGGCTGCTGCACTCAGCTGACCTCCCATTGCCTGTATTACTGCTGCTTACCGGAAGGGGGAGATGGGAGATGATGGTGAGGTCAGCACAAGGCTAACACTCGAGCGGAGCCAAATCAGGTGAGTGCCACCACCCCATCGACCACTACTGACATTTAGCTGACTCCAGGGTGATTGCCAATATGCTCTTCCACATCCTGTTTATAGAACTCAGTGCATTACATGGGGGGGAAGGTTCCTCAGAGGTCACTATGCTGTTGGGCCCTATAGGCCTGGAGCCAGCTGTGGTCACCAGCTGGGTATGATTATAACACCAAGCCCCACATCCAGAAAAATGAGTAAAGGGACTGCGTCCAAAGGAAGACAGGTGAGCAAGGTGGTTAAACAGGGAACATCTAGGGCAAGTGATCTAAAACAGGGTCTGTCAAAATTGCTGGGTCTGACAAGTTGCTTAGATAACTAGTGGGAGAAGGACAGGAAGTTATACACTGTGATGTGGTTGCTGTAAATGGTTTGAGCTGATAGCAGGTCCAGATGGTGCAAACTGTGACTCAGCTGGAGTGACTGTAATTCCCTGGCTGGCCTCTGAAGATGCCTGAGTTGTAGTTCCGTAAGTGACTTGGTGATGCAGAGAGTAAGGCTCCCTGAATCCCACTGAAGGGATCATGGTTGAAACTCTGTGATGCCTGACAAGTACTGTGTAGTTGTCTTTCCTGCATAAACATAGCAAATATAGGACATTGCCTGGTCAACAAAACAAGACAGTTTTTGAATCTGCCCTAGCACAGTGAGGAAGGCTAGGCATGATTTATTTTATTTTATTTTAAAAAAACACTTCTCAGTCAAAAGGTCTCAGACCTTATTGATAATGTTCTCCCTCGCTAAACATGTCATCGTAGTTTCAATGAGCCTTTCTCTAAATCTAACACGTAAACAGGATTTATAGCACTATTCATAAAATTGCTTTCTGGGCTGACTTCCAGAGTTTTAACTGACTGGAAGATCGTTTCTGTCACTATTGAATTCTTCCCCATGTCATGCAGTGAGATACTGCTGCAATTTGTCTCCATTACGTCCAGCAGGTTTGAATGTTCTCCACTGCAGGAGGAACGCAGTAACTGGCATTTCTTCCTCTGATGTATCTGTATTTTTTATATATGTGGCTAATAGTAGTTACAGGTTGGGGGTTAGTTTAGATGTCAGAAATGGAATGGGGGTGTCAGGATTGGGCCATGGGCAGCAATCACAGGTGATCGAGGAGCTGAAAACCAAAAGCCATGGGACAAGTCAGTTGTCGGGACCAGGAGCAGCAGGCTGCACCCAGAGGGCTGGCATGCAGCCCACCAGATTCCCAAAACACAATCCCAGATTAAAATGGTCCCCATGCACTGGTCCTCTGGCTGCTTGCAGTTCCTTGCTAAGACTTTGTGGTGCATACCCGCTTTCAGACTGATTGGATGACAGCCTTTGGACTGGCTAGAAGGACGAGAGAAGGACCAGCACTGGCTGACCTGTGCCTCTGTGTGCGTGGACTGAAGGAGGGAAAGGAGGAAGCATGGAGTCCCAGTTGGGGGGGCACAGAAAATGGGATGGATGAGGCCAGGGGTCTGAAAAGAGAGTACACAGGAAGGAAGGAAGGAAGGAAGGAAGGAAGGAAGGAAGGAAGGAAGGAAGGAAGGAAGGAAGGAAGGAAGGAAGGAAGGAAGGAAGGAAAGGGGAAAACCAGAGTGATGGGGAAATGACAGAAAATGGGGTGGGTGGATGGATGGGGCCTTCGGGAGGAAGTGATAAAAGCAGATGAGGCTATGGGGGGAGGAGGAAGAGAAGGGAAGGATAATTATGTGTGTGAGTGTCTCTGTGCTGGGTGAATTGGGTACATGCTTGTGAATGGCTGGCTGACTGGTGTGTGTGTGAGAGAGAGGGGGCAGGGGCTAGCCCTGAGAAAGAGAAGCAGGTTCTATGGCTTTGATGCAGTGATCCATTGTGCAGACATTTTACTTTATTTATTTAAAATATTTTTAGCTCACCCTTTATCTATGCAGATACCAGGGTGGTATACCAAGGCATAAAATTAAATTAGTCATGTCAAACAACACAAATGAAACAAAACAACCAAACAATATCATCCTGAGTCAACTGAGGCAGCTAAAACAACTTTAAAACTTTAAGATGCATGGGCAAATAAATGGTGGAATGACTGCAACGTTGGCACTAGTCATACTCCTATAGAGGTGGCATTCCATTAAAAGTAGTGCCACCACAGAGCAGACACGCAGTGAATAGTCAGCAGGATTTTCTTGATCAGTCTTGAGATTGTGTTGGGAGGTAGAAAGTCACTTTATGCTTGTTTCACACGTGCAAACAGTGGTGGGATCACTGCTTGAAACTCAGCCACATGGAGTAAGCTCTACATGACAAACTGAATTGCTTCCTATGAAACATCCCAAAGCGATTGAACAAGAAAAGCATCAAGAATAAAAACACGTATTAAAAAACACAGTTTCAAATCCAATATAGATACAGACTGGGACAAAAAAGCCCACTTTAAATGTTTGTTGAAAAGAAAAGGGCTGCAATAGCTGCGGAAAACACAGTAAAGAGGTGCCTGCTAGATATGTAATGGGAGAGGGTTCCTTTATGATTCCAGCTCTTCCCAGCACACTACCAAAACCTGTGAAAAAAGGAAGAGGGATGTTGGCATGGTTGAAATAGCCAGAACCAGGTGTTTGTGTGAATGGGTGTACTTTATACATACAAATTGTCACATGGAGCCACATCCTTGTGGCTGCATTTCAAGAGGCAATTGTGTCACTACATGCAGAGAATAATTTGACCTTAGGTATGTTTTCTATGCCCATATTTACACCTTGCTTTTTTGCCTTGAAGCTACACATTAGGGGGTCTCAAATTCTGTTCTAAAAATCTAAATGATTCTCTCTGGTATGTTCACAAAAGACACAGGAATATCCTTCACCCCTTCCATATTATACATTTTCCCCATTATTATTCCACTTTAAAAAGTTATGGCTTCCTCCAAAGAATCTTGGGAAGTCTAGTTTGTGAAGGCTGCTGAGAATTGTTCGGAGATCCCTGTTCCCCTCGGAGTTCTCTGGGAAGATGGAGTGACTGTTAAACTACTCAAGAAATTGTAGCTCTGTGAGCAGAATATGAGTCTCCTAACAACTCTCAGCACCCTTCACAAACTACTCTCCCCAGGATTCTTTGCGGGGGAGCCATGTCTGTTTATAGTGGAATAATAGTGGAATAAATGTATGGTGTGAATGTGGCCCTTATCTCAGGAAGAGGTGCTTCCTATTAACATGTTTTCATAGGAGGGAATGTATGATTTTGTAGCTCTCCCAGCAATAGCCTCTAGGTTATTTGGCTCAGATGTATCCTTGTCCTTTTGGAGCTCTAAACCTGGTTTCTGAAATGATGAAAAAGCCAGGATGGCTTCGATCTGTCACTTTACATTGGCCTTGCTAGACAAGAAGGCCACTTCTCTGAGGAAAGGAACAATAATTTGTGTCAGTTCATTAAGTCAGCAGGCTGCTGATTCAGGTACTGAGCTCTGAAGATGCACTTTATTCCATCTCTTTAAATGTCTCTCCTCTTTATTCTCTGAGGGTCAGTTGGGATGAGAGCCCGTACAGAAAGGTCAGAAAATTGAAGAAAGCTGGTGGGTGCCAGTTTGAATGAAAATTAAATTTGGCAATAAGTGACATGAACAGCATTCTGATGGGTTTTAAACTACGTGTGCGAGAGGGCAAAAATGAATAGAGGCTAACCCCAACATCTTGGATAATCATCACCTTGGATATTTACTAAAGCAATATCTCAGTATTTTCTGGATGTCCTGTAATGGGAGACTCTAAGGCAGGTATGGGGAACCTTTGGCCTTCCAGATTTGCTGAACTACAAGTCCCATTGGCAATCACAGCCAATGGCCAGGGATGTTGGGAGTTGTCATTCAGCAATATCATATTGGGAGGGCCAGTGGTTCCCCACGCCCTCTCTAAGAGATTAAGAGCTCATCCAACTGCAGTTTCAAGAGGAAATCTCTTTCTAGAAAGCTAACGAAAGAAATCACTGGGCAGGTGACAAGGAAGATTTAAGCACACACTTTCATAATACTAGAATTCAGGGTCATCCAGTGAAATTGAATGATGGCAAACAGGCTAGACAAAAGGAAGTACTTCTTCACAAAATGCATAGTTTATGGAATTTATTTTCACAGGATGCCACCAACTCTGAGGGCTTTAAAATGGGATTAGACCAGCTCGTGAAGGATATGGCTATATACTACCTCCAGGTTTAGCAATCTCTGAATGCCACTGTAGGAGAACATAAATGGGTGAGTGCTATTGCCCTCATCTGTTTGTGGATGTCACAGAGGCATCTGGTTGGTCATTGCAGAAAACAGGGTGATAAGCTTTTGGGTCTGATTCAGGCTTTGAGAGGGCAGATGCAAGGCACAATGTCAAGATGGCAGACACACATACAGTTAGTCTGGAGAGCTTAAAAATGGGTGAAGCCTGATGCAAGATTGTATTATTTATTTATTTATGAACTTTATATCCTGCCCTTCCTCCCAGAAGGAGCCCAGGGTGACAAACAAAAACACTAAAAGCACTTTATAAAAATGTAAATGTACTGCCTTCAAGTCAATTCTGACTTATGGCGACCCTATGAATAGGGTTTTCATGAGGCTGAGAGGCAGTGACTGGTCCAAGGTCACCCAGTGAGCTTCATGGCTATGTGGGGATTTGAACCCTGGTCTCCCAGGTTGTAGTCCAACACCTTAACCACTACACCACACTGGCTCTCAAAAGCACTTTAAAACATGTTGAAAACAAAAGACTTTTAAGACATATTAAAACAAAATATCTTAAAAACGACTTTAAAAACATATTAAAAAGCTATTGTAACTTTACAGACTGTTTATAGATTAGGGGGAAGGATTGTATTTATCTCCTGTTACATTTCTTCCTTTCCTCCTTGGTGGGATATGCCGAATTTCTGTAACCATTCCTATGCAATACTATTTTCCTAAGAACCTGCCATCTTACCTTAAGTAAACTTCTATCTATGTTTCATTAAACCTTGTAGTCTCCATTTATACAACACACATACCTTCAGCCAAATTCCACACTCCTTTGAGTTGTTCTTGGGGAGACAAAGTGATAAGTACCCTTGTAGAAAAAAAAAACTATCACCTGGTGGCAGCCATTTCTTAAAAAGAGAGGGTGGGCAAGCAGGGGTGCACACTTTGTTGTGGCTGGATTGCCCTCGCCATTGTGGCACAAAACCCAGGGTGGCTGGGGGGCCGCCACACATCCACACCATACATTTCAGGCACATCTAAAGCACATGGCTTCCTCCAAAGAATCCTGGGAACTATAGTTTGTTAAGGGTGCTGGGAACTGTAGCTGTGTGAGGGGTAAACTGCAGTTCCTCAGATTCTAAGGGGAAAGCAGTGTGCTTGAAATGTATGGTGTGGATGTGACCTAGGTCTGTTCTGTGGATTTAAAAAAGAAAAAAAATGTTGACATTCCCTCAAAACAAAATGATTATTCACTGTTATGAGGTAGTTTAAGGGTTATCTTTTTTTTAAAAAAAAGCTTATTTTTTTAACATTTAGTAGCTCCCTGAAATGGCTACAATGAAATGGCTACACTGTGTGGTGAAAATACAGCTGCAAATGCCCCTGGGAGCAACAGAGTGTGATGATATCCCAGCCCTCCCGGGTCCGTTGTATGAGGGGGGAAAGATGGCTGCCCCAATAGACTCATACAATGCCCCCACAGACCTCAGTCTAGCTACTTCAAGCAGCTAATGCCTGTCTAAGAAAGAATATTTTTAAAAGGGAGACCTTGGGCCACCTCATGGAATATAGGTAAGGGCTCCTGCAGATACCATCTTATCAGGTGGTCCATTCTGCACAATATAGGAAGCAGACCTTTAGTGTAGTGGCACCTACCCTTTGGAATTAAATATTAGACAGGCACCATCGCTGTTATCTTGTTGGTGCCTACTAAAGACCTTCCTCTTTCAACAAGCCTTTTAAGTAAAGACCTTATCCCAGTCTGCATCTGTGGTGGAATTGCTTTTTAATACGTTTTTAAAGCTTTTTTAAAAATAGATGTTTTTAAAGACGTTTTGTTTTAATATATTTTAAAGTCTGTTTTTATGATATTTTAGAGTGTTTTTGTTTGCCACCCTGGGCTCCCACTGGGATGAAGAACGGGATATAAATTAAGGACATAAATAAATAGTAAATAAATAAATACGCTGGCATCAGAATTCTTAAGGAGCACTTAAGTTCCAATCCACACATTATACAGGGAGGTATGTTGAGTGAATCCACGTCAGAAAACAGACCTAATGAATTCCTCAAGCATCCCAAATTGCACTGCATGTGGATGCTTATGAAAATGTTGACATCTATGGATAGGGAGGGAATGAGGGTGAAATATGTCTAAGGTTCTTGTTGGTCAGAGTAGGCAAATATGTCAGTTTTAGTTTCTCTCAATTTCTCATGTTTCCAATCATGACTTCAGTTCTCTCCATTTCCACATCAGTGGGCAAATTCATTTTTAGAAAAAGCTCTCATGAAAATTCATCAGCCTTTTGTGTGAATATCTCCTACTATACACGTTATATATGCAATTTCCCCAATATATAAATTTTTGCAAAGCAATTTTCTCTAATATAATGCACTCTTGTATGTTATTTTCACCAATATTTCTATGTGCATTTCTATGCACACCTTACTCCAGTTCTTGACTGGAGAACTGCATTGCAAAATTTTGCATAAGTGCAAATTTCAAAGGATGACTTGTTTTGTGTTCGCACATTGTTTCAGAAAGTGCAAATTAGGTAAGTCTACCTTTCAGAAGAACATAAGAAGAGGCTGCTGGATCAGGCCAGTGGCCCATCTAGTCCAGCATCCTGTTCTCACAGTGGCCAACCAGGTGCCTGGGGGAAGCCCCAAAACAGGATCTGAGCATAAAAGCACTTCCTCCCCCCCTCCCCCGTGGTTTCCAGCAACTGGCATTCAAACTGCCTCCTACAGAGCATAGCCATCGTGGCTAGTAGACTTTGATACTGTTATCCTCCATTAATTTGTCTAACCCTCTTTTAAAGCCTACCAAGTTTGTGACCATCACTGCCTCCTCTGGAAGCTAGTTCTATAGCTTAACTATACGCGGTGTGAAGAAGTCCTTTATTTTATCTGTGCTGAATCTTCCAACATTTACCTTTATTGGATGTCCACAAATTCTAGTGTTATGAGAGAGGGAGAAAAACTTCTCCCTTTCTACTCACTCCATGCCATGCATAATTTTATACACTTGTATCATGTCACCTCTTACTCGTCTTTTCTCTAAACTAAAAACCCTCAAATACTGCAACTTTTCCTCATAGGAGAGCCGCTCCAACCTCTTGATCATCTTGGTTACCCTTTTTTGAAGCTTTTCCAATTCTGCAATATCCTTTTTGAGGTGAAGTGACCAGAACTGTACACAGTATTCTAAATGCGGTTGCGCCATAGATTTCTATAACAGCATTTATGATACCTGTAGTTTTATTTTCAATATATTTCCTAATGATCCCTAGCATGGAATTTGTCTTTTTCACAGTTGCCACACATTAGGTCAAAATCTTCATCGAGCTATCCATTATGACCCCAAGGTCTTGTTCTTGGTCATGCACTGCCAGTTCAGACCCCATGAACTTATATGAGAAATTAAGATATTTTGCCCCTACATGCATCAATTTACACTTGCTCATATTAAATTGCATTTGCCATTTTACTGCCCATTCATTCAGTTTGGAGAGGTCCTTTTGGAACTCTTCATAAACTCTTTTTGTTTTAATGACCTTGAACAATTTAGTATCATCAGCAAACCTGGACACCTCACTACTCACTCCTAACGCTAGATCGTTTATGAACAAGTTAAAATATGCAGATAATACAAAAGTGGGAGGGATAGCTAATACCCTGACAGACAGAAATAAAATTCAAAGTGATCTTGATAGACTGGAGCATTGGGCTGAAAACAACAGAACGATATTTTCAGGGATAAGTGCAAAGTTCTACACCTAAGAAAAGAAAACCGAATGCATAATAATAAGATGGGGGATACTTGGCTCAATGATACTACATGCAAAAAGGATCTTGGAATTGTTGATCGCAAACTGAATATAAGCCAACAGTGTGATGTGGCTGCAAAAAAGGCAAATGCTATTTTAGGTTGCATTAACAGAAGTATAGTTCCCAAATTGTGTGAAGTACTAGTTCCTCTCTGTTCAACACTGATTAGGCATCATATTGAATACTGCATCCAGTTCTGGACACTATACTTTAAGAAGGATACAGACAAACTTGAACAGGTTCAGAGGAGGGCAACAAGGATGATCACGGGACTGGAAACAAAGCCCCTTGAGGAAAGACTGAAAGAACTGGGCATATTTAGTCTTGAGAAGAGAAGACTGATATGATCACATTCTTCAAGTGCTTGAAAGGTTGTCACACAGAGGAGTGTCAGGATCTCTTCTCAGTCATCCCAGAGTGCAGGACACAGAATAATGGGCTCAAGTTACAGGAAGCCAGATTTTGGCTGAACATCAGGAAAAATGTCCTGTTAGAGCGGTATGACAATGGAACCAATTACCTAGGGAGGTAGTATGTTCTCCAACCCTGTAGGCATTCAAGAGGCAGCTGGACAGCCACCTGCCAGGTATGCTTTAACTTTATTCCTGCATTGAGCAGGGGGTTGGACTCGATGGCCTTATAGCTCCCATCCAGCTCTACTATTCTATGACTGTGTGAAAAGCACAGGTCTCAATACCTATCCTAGGGGGGGACTCCACTTTTTACATCCTTCCTCTGGAAGAACTGTCCATTTATTCCTACTCTCTGCTTTATGATACTTAACCAATTCTTGATCCACAAGAGGACTTTGCTTTTCCGCTGACTGCTTTTCATTCAAGAGCCTTTGGTGAGATACCTTGTTGAAAGCTTTTTGAACGTCTAAGTGCACAATGTCATCCGGATCACCTCCATTTAATATGCTTGTTGACACTCTAAAAAAACTCCAACAGGTTGGTGAGACAAGACCTACCCTTACAGAAGCCATGCTGTGCTGCTTCAGCAAGGCTCACTCTTTTATATGCTTGCTTATTTTATCTTTAACAATACTTTCTACCAGTTTTTCCAGGACAGATGTTAAGCTAACTGGCCTCTATTTTCTGGGATCCCCTCAAATCCCATTTTAAAGATTGGTGTTACATTGGCCACTTTCCACTCCTCAGGTATGGAGGCAAATCTGAGGGACAAGTTACAGTCTTGTCCTGTTTTGTTGGATGAGCTTCAGTTGGTTCAACTCGAGGACGTGGACAAGGTGCTTGGACAGGTACGTGCAACCACTTCGGTACTGGATCCTTGCCCCTCCTGGCTGATAAAAACTAGTAGGAATGGAACAGGTAGCTGGGCCAAGGAAGTGATAAATGCCTCTTTACGAGAGGGAGTGGTCCCGGGCTGTCTGAAAGAGGCAGTGGTGAGACCACTCCTGAAAAAGCCTTCCTTGGACCCAGACAATTTTAACAGCTACAGGCCAGTGGCGAATGTTCCATTCCTGGGCAAGGTCTTGGAACGGGTGGTTGCGGGCCAGCTCCAGGCGCTATTGGATGAAACCGATTATCTAGATCCATTTCAATCGGGTTTTAGGCCCGGTTTTGGCACTGAGACAGCCTTGGTCGCCCTGTACGATGACCTATGTCGGGAAAAAGACAGAGGGAGTGTAACTCTGTTGATTCTCCTTGATCTCTCAGCGGCTTTTGATACCATCGACCATGGTATCCTTCTGGAGAGGCTCGCGGAGTTGGGAGTTGGAGGTACTGCTTGGCAGTGGTTCCGCTCCTACTTGGCGGGTCGTCTCCAGAAGGTAGTGCTTGGGGAACATTGCTCGACACCGCGGGCTCTCCAATATGGGGTCCCGCAGGGGTCAGTTTTGTCCCCCCTGCTTTTTAATATCTACATGAAGCCGTTGGGAGAGGTCATCAGGAGTTTTGGAGTGCGTTGTCATCAGTATGCTGATGACACGCAGCTCTACTTCTCCTTTTCATCTTCTTCAGGTGAGGCTGTCGATTTGCTGAACCGTTGCCTGGCCTCGACAATGGACTGGATGAGAGTTAACAAACTGAAGCTCAATCCAGACAAGACTGAGATGCTGTTGGTGGACAGGTTCTCTGATCGGATGGTGGATATATACCCTGTCCTGGACGGGGTTACACTCCCCCTAAAGGACCGGGTTCGTAGTCTGGGAGTCTTTTTAGACTCTTCCCTCTCACTTGAGGCTCAAGTAGCCTCGGTGGTTAGGAATGCGTTTTACCAACTTCGGTTGGTAGCCCAGCTACGTCCCTATTTGAGTAAAGAGGACCTTACATCAGTGGTACATGCTCTGGTAACCTCACGTTTGGATTACTGTAATGCGCTTTACGTAGGGCTACCTTTGAAGACAGTTCGGAAGCTACAACTAGTGCAAAATGCGGCGGCCAGATTGCTGACAAGGACCAAGCGGTCTGAGCATATAACACCTGTTCTGGCCAGCTTGCACTGGTTGCCAATATGTTTCCGGGCTAGATTCAAAGTGTTGGTATTAACCTATAAAGCCTTATACGGTGCGGGACCACGATACCTTGCGGAACGCCTCTTCCGATATGAACCGGCCCGTGCACTACGTTCTGCTACGAAGGCCCTCCTCCGGGTTCCAACTCACAGGGAGGCCCGGAGGGTGATGACAAGATCTAGGGCCTTCTCAGTGGTGGCCCCCGAACTATGGAACAGTCTCCCTGAGGAAGTACGCCTGGCGCCGACTCTGCTCTCCTTCCGGCGCCAGGTCAAAACCTTCCTATTCTCTGAAGCATTTTAAGTTACACTGATTTAATTTTAAAAATGTTTATTGTGTTGGATTGTTGCTTGTATTTTAGTATTGTTTTGTTATTTATTGTATTTTTATGCTGTTTTATGTTCACCGCCCAGAGAGCTACTGCTAGTCGGGCGGTATATAAATTTAATAAATAATAATAATAATAATAATACTTTGTTAGAAGATCAGCTGTCTCACCTATGAGTTCTTGGGGAACTGTTGGGTGGATGTCTATTAAGTCTAGGACAGTAATCCAGAGGGGGCTGTGAACAGTAAACAAACAAATTATTTATTAATTTTCTTCACTCCTTCTACACTGTCTGCTTTCCACTGCCGCTGCAGATGACACCCTCCCCCTTGCTCCAAACGAGAGGGGAGGCCTTTTGCTGAAGCGCCAGAGCATCTTTCAGGTGCACTAAGGGCAGGCATCTGCCTATAAAATACATGGCAGATGCCAAAGGAGGCTGAGGGTGGAGCTACCAGGAAGAAGCAAGCCTGCAAAGAAAGGCTGCTTTCCCCCTTCCTTCCTGGCAGCCAGCCTGCCTCCCTGGGGGGAGGGGGTCACAATTTTTTTCAGCTTATAAAGGGGGTCCCGTGCTCATAAAGGTTGGGAACCACTGGTCTAGGACTTCATCTCTCATTACTACCAACTTCCTCAGTTGTTCAGACTCCCTTTCCACAAAAGTTAATTCAGGCACAGGTATTTGCCCCATATCCTCTACTGTGAAGACAGATGCAAATAATTCATTTAGTTTCTCTGCAATCTCCTTATCCTGCTTTAGCACACCTTTGACTCCCTTGTCATTCAAGGGCCCAACCACCTCCCTAGATTGTCTCCTGCTTTGAATGTATTTAAAGAATTTTTTGTTGTTGGTTTTAATGTTTTTAGCAATGTGCTCCCTTTTTTAGCATCCCTTATTGTCTTCTTGCATTTCTCTTGCCAGAGTTTGTGTTCCTTTTTATTGTCCTCATTCAGCCAAGCCTTCCATTGTTTGAAGGAAGCCTTCTTACCTCGAATAGCTTCTTTGACATGTTACCAAATTCTTCCAAGCTACATAGAAAGTGGACTGTGAAAGACCAACCCAAATTGTGTTTGCATGTTTACAAATTTGTTCAACAGTACAGTATCTCAGAGAGGAGGTCAAGTCTCCTGCTCCCCTGGTGCATTCACTATAGCTGTCCAATTTCCCTGCTTTTTAAAGTTTGATAAAAATATCTGTTGGCTATAGGTACATTCTTAAATCGCAAGGGTTTTTTTTGCCTATTAGTGAATTTCTCTGCTTTTTAATCTGGGAGGTAAGAAATGGGATGCTGTGCAAGTTTGCTGAGAATGGATTGATCATTTGCATGCTTATTGAGTTCAATGGGATTTACTCCCCTGTGATCATGCTTACGATAGGTGAAACTAACCATGGGGGGAGAAGGGGCAGGGAGGGAGGGCTGGAGTGGGCAGGGAAGAAGGAACAAGGAAGAGGAGAGGGGAGGAGGAAGGGAGAGGAGAGGGGAAGGAGAGAGGAGAGAGGAGGAAGGGAAAGGCAGGTCTGATTTGCATGCTTATTGAGTTGAGTGGGATTTACTCCCATACAATCATGCTTAGAATAGGTAAAATTGACCATGGAGGAGGAGGGGGGAGGGGACTGGAGAGGGAAGGAGAAAGGGAGGGGAAGGAGGAGGAGGGGATTGGAAGGGGGAGGGAAGGGGCAAGAGGGAGGGGATAGGAGGGAGGAGGAGGGTGTGCAGGTTTGATCATTTGCATGCTTTTTGAGTTCAGTGGAATTTACTCCTGTACAATCATGTTTAGGATAGGTGAAACTGACCTGGGGGAGGAGATGGGGTGGGCGGGCACTGGGCAGAGGGAAGGCCCCTTTCCTTTACAAAAGGAAAACATTGTGAACAATATCATTGCTTTTCAGGGTTTCTGCCACCTTTTATTCTACAACAGGCACATCCACACCAGACCTTTATTTTATTTCACTTTAGACAGTCATGGCTTCCCCCAAAGAATCCTGGGAAGTGTAGTTTGTGAAGGGTGCTGAAAGTTACTAGGAGAGTCCCTATTCCCCTCACAGAGCTACAATTCCCATAAAAGGGGCTGACTGTTAAACCACTCTGGCCACTGGAGCTCTGTCAGGGGAATAGGAATCTCCTAACAATTCTCAGCACCCTTCACAAATTACACTTCCCAGGATTCTTTGGGAGAAGCCATGACTGTCTAAAGTGGAATAAAGGTGTGGTCACCTGATTAGCCAAGCCAAGCAGCTGTGAGTCTGGCTTTTAGACCACTGGCAGTTGGTTCTTACTGAGCATGCCCAACATTATAATAGACTTCAACGTTAAATTTCTTAAATTAATTAAAAATCACCCAAGCATTTCTTAACCTTTAAACTGCAGAAGATGAAGGTCAGAGTATGGGGCAAGGTCAGTAATAGGATTACAGGTATTCTGTGAACATGGCTGATTTTTAATTAATTTCAACAAATTATGAGACCGCTGACAGAAAAAAGTCCAACAGGGGTCTGGATTTCCCCCGTCTTGTTTTAACTCTTGATTCTCTCTGACTGTTTTGTGTATCACCATGAAGACTTAGGTGGTTGTTAAGCAAGCGTTTCTGAGTTCAGGACTATACTTTTTGTAAGGTTTTGTTTTGAAATGTGCTTCTGGGAAGCAACAGAATGGCATGGGGGGTATTTTCAGTTTAACAATTTAACAATGCAAAAAATCCATGATGGCTATAGTATATAGCCACTCTTGTAGCTGTATAATTTAATAGCACCACGGTCACTGCCTTCCATCTTGCACCAGCTCCTGGGTGTGATATAAGTTCAGGGTCACTGCCCCTCTGGTTGGTTACATGATGACCAACTGTTCTAGGGTGTAGTCATTTAGGGTATCTAGAAGTTTTACTTCTTTGTCATGACTGGAACACTTATGTAGCCAGTCTATGTTAATGTAGTTGAAGTCTACGACATCATTTCCTAGTTTGGATGTTTCCTCTTCCTAGGGTTGCCATATTCCAGTTCCACAAATCCGGGCAGGCTAATTTGCATATTATGCAAATTATTTACATGTTAATATTTGGATTGTCCAGTTGTTTTGTTTTTGTGCCTAGGAATTACCACCAAAAACTGGGGAAAGATGTGAGAAATCTTTTTTTGAAAAGCAACATTTTCAGCCTTTAATGCCTAGACTCTAGTTTCCAACACTATGGAATATTTATTGATTGATTAAGAGGATTTATATCCCGCCCTTCTGCTGTTAAAAACAGAGCTCAGCACAGCTTACAAATATAATAAAAACAATAAAAATACACAATCAGTATAAAAACATAATAAAAACACAAAATAGCAACAAACATAAAGTAAATCAGGGCAGCAGTATGGTTAACCTTTGCTGGTCATTGACCGAAATAAACTTATTTACATTTTTTAGTATGGTTAACCATTACATATACGATATACAGTATTTCAGAGATGTGGTGGGTGGAGAAAAACAAGAAGCCAAAATGTTAGGAAAAGGAGTCTTACACACACATGCTCAGTTCTAAATACTGTTGCAGCAAGTTTTACAAGTTCCTCCAGCATTCCACTGGTGCAGGCACTCAGACATTCAAAGTATCTGTTTGTTTCTTAGGTTTTATAAAAGCAGAGCTTTGCTTAACTCAAAATTTCTTCTCCCTTTGATCAACTACATCTACACAGTTTCCACCTCCATACTCAAAATGAAACTGGGCCTGGAAGTGTGCAACAACCCCACACATACCTTGCTAATTAGATTACTAATGCCAGAATGTCTGTCTTATCGACTACTTTCCTGCTCCCCCCCCCGGCATCATGAAAGACCCAGTCCTGGGTTCAGAAAGAAAATAAATATCTGGTCCTCTTCAAAGTACTGATAAGCCTCTTGTTTTAATTGAAATAATAATTATAAATTCTTGCTCTTATCACTAATGGGAGTTAATTACCTTGCATATGCTGCTGTTGCTTCTATGGCTGTAACGGAGTGAGGTTAAAGATAAGTGAAATGCAAATAGGAAAAAAACAACACAAAAGGCAGTAACACTTTCCTAAATACCATACCAGCCACAACAAGATTCCTATGAGTAAGGCAGAAAACTCAGCATCCCACAACCAGTCAGGATTCATAACCAAAAACCCAAACTAAAAAAATCCTAGCAGCCAGTCAGCCAAGGTCACAGAAATCCCCATGCAGCACAACCTGACCTGGGGACTGCAGTTAATGCAGAATGCTGCAGCACAATTGCTGACATGAGTGAGATCCTATCAGCACATAATACCTCTGCTCTGAAATCTGCATTGGTTGCTGATTTGCTACCAGGCCAAGTTCAAGGTGTGCTTTCCATGTTACGGGTGCCACACAGTACTTGTTCTGCTCTTGTAAGAAATCAGTCCTGTAAAGTGGCAGCACCTACGTTTTGGAACTCCTTGCCTATTGACATTAGGCAGACGCCTCTTTTCAGCACCTGCTAAAATCAGTTTTCTTGAGGCAAGCCTCTCCAGGCATGTGAAAGCTATTGTGTTTTTAAATCTGTTTTTAACTCATTGTTGGTTTTATTATTTTGAATGTTTTTAAGTATCTGTCCTTAACGCTTTTGCCAATAATTTTACTGTTTTAATTCTTTCTGTAAACCGCTTTGAGATTTTTTACAATAAAGCGGTATATAAATGTTGTAAATAAAAATACATAAATAAATGTTGGAGTCACTGTGGCCCTCGAGTCTCTTCCCACTTTTAGGAACCAAGGAATCTGCCTTATACTGATTCAGGCCATTTTGTACCATGATTTCTTAAATGCAACACCATACCAACCACAACAAGATTCCTATGAGTAAGGCAGAAAACGAAGCATCTCACAACAAGTCAGGATTCCTAACCAAAAACCAAAAATATGATAAATGAAGAAGTATTTATATAAGCATGACTATCAAATATATTTATTATTTACACAAACTGTAAAGATATTTATAGTGCAATCCTAGGTTTATTTATTCAGAAGCAAGTCCCAGTGTATTCAGTGGGGCTTACTCAAACAGGGACAGAAATGCAACCTCAAGTGATAAGCAACTTCATTCACACAACCCAAAATTCTGAATCATGCCACTTTACGCTGTTTTACAACTGTTTATACTTGTTTTTATGGCTATTGGATTTTAAATGGCTTTATTTCTTGTTGTGAGCTGCCTTGGTTTCCATCCCTACCTCATAGGGTTGTTGGAAACACTCCATACACGCGCGCCCACACACACACTGCAGATGTATAAATACATACAGCCCATATAATAGTTTATTGTCAAGCCAGTTGGTCATTGCAGAAAATCAGTATTAGTTTTTAAAAAATCAGTATTACTTTCCTACAGAATAAAAACTGTAATACCTAAGTAAGCCCTGCCTACTTGCTTTAAAATAGGACTGGAGGGGGAGGGACAGAAAGAGAACACAAACACAATTCTTTTTTACATTCACTCCAAAGTCCCATTGATTTTCAGCACATTCATAACCATGTCTACTCAAAAGTAAATCCTATTGAATTCAATGGGATTTACTCTGGGCATATGGGATTAGCAATGCTTTTACCCCCACAAAAGCAAGTATTGGGAAGGTTCTCAAAACACTGCCCAGGATCTGACTCCTACACACAAGAGGGGAAAAAACTGAAATGTATATACTTACCCAATTTATGAGCTTTTCAAATAAACGGGGGGGGGGAAACCACCATTTTCTGGCCTTGCAATGAGGTTTACTAGACACTGCCACAGGTCAACCAAACACTTCACTGATTGGCTGCAATCCTGAACAGGCGGGGTTAAAGCTACGAAGTGCTATACAGTAGTTTAAAAAAAGATTTAACAGGGGGGCTGACGTTTTTATGTATATCTCGAGAACTGGACCACCTAGAAACTTAGGTTTTTTTTAAATGAAAGCTGAGAATCCGGGCCAGCTAAGGGGCTAAACGGGCACCGGGTGGCATGCAAAGAATCCAGGTAAAACCTGGCTAACCGGGCAATATGGCAACCCTACCTCTTCCCCAGTGCTAAATTACTCTTGGGGCCCAGTTTCACCACTCACAATGATTCTGTGGAGGACTCTGCCTATTTGGGAGGTTCTAGCTTGCTGAATTCAATGCTGTATTTCCCATCTAGAGTGATACCACCTCTAATAAGTCCTTCCGATATCGTTTATATCCAGGGATAACTGAGTCCCACTGGTTTTCTCCATTCCACAAGGATTCCATTATGCTCCCTATATCAATGCAGTCCTCTAAGACCAAGCACTCCAGTTCTCCCATCCTGGCTCCGAGGCTTCTAGTATTAGTGTATAAACACTTATATACAGTGTCTGTCTTCAAGTGTTTTGGGCACTTTTGGTTTGGCCTGTGGTACTTCCTCTCTGGATTGCTATCTTGTGCCCCTGAACTCACAATGCCTAGTTCTAGGTCTGTGCCATTTAAGTTTCCATCTTTTTCTTTTTGGTCCTTATCCGGGGGAAGATTTGTTCTGAACCAGACCCTCCTGTCGGCTTTCCCCCCTTCAGTGCCACCTTTTTGATTTTAAGCACCAGCAGTCTGGTTCCATCCCAATTCAAGTGGAACCTGTCCCTTTTGCACACCCCAAAATGTTCCTCAGTGTCTAACAAATCCAAACCCCCTCCTCCCAACACTATCACTCATCCATGCATTGAGACTACAAAGCTGTGCCTGTCTAGCTGGCCCTGCACATGTCAGAGTCCTGGCTTTCAGCAACCTGAATTTTGCTTCCAGGTCCTCACAACTGAATTTTCCCATGTCATTGGTGCCAATGTCACCATGACTACTGATTCCCCCCCCCCAGCACTATCAGCCAAGCTATCTAGATTATGAGGGACATGTGCAATCTGTCCCTAAAGGCCTCACCCACAAACCTCTCTGCCTCTCTCAGCTTCTCCAGGTCAGCCACCTTGGCCTCAAGGAAACAAACTTGTTCCCTGAGAGCCATGAGCTCCTTGCACCGAGGGCACACCCACCACTTCTGTCCAACAGGCCAATAGCTGTACATGTTACAGACCATGCAAAATACTGGAAAGCCCCCACCCCCCGTGCTGACTTCCTGCTTGCATCATTGTGTGTGTAGTTTATTGAGTTAATTTATTGAAAGCCTGGGTTTTGTTTAGCTTAAGGGGTCAATGGGCACCGTGGGATGCCCTGGCCTCCTCACCTGCTGCCAAACTTGCTCTGCTGCTTAACTTGCCTTGACGCTTTGTCAGCCAGAGCTGACAGCTCTCCGTTCAATGTGAACTGAATCAAAATCCCCTCCCACTTCCCTATTGTTGGTCCAGGGAATAGGTCACATTGCCATTGTCCAATGGAATTTGCAATTTCAATATTTTATCAGTGAAATTTCCAGCACATCTTTACTAAGCCAGTTTGTTTCCTTGAGATACAAAAGAAAGTGGGAGGGAGAGATTTGAATTTCCTGCTTATTTTGATCCTCAGATATCCATGAAAACAAACAGCTAAAATGGAGAGTGGGGGGAACCCAGCAAAATGGAGGGACAGACTTTGATCTTCAGCAGTGCCCCAATCGGGTGAGGAATCAAAATTGAGAGCTGAGGGTCACTATAAAAGCGATGGTTTTATCATCTATATAGCAAACACCCCCCTAGGCTGGCAAGAGCGCTTGCCTAATGCATTTCTAATTGCTTTATGCTTGCTTAATAGAATGTTCAGAATGTTCTGATACCCATTTCTTCCCAGAAAGTGGGATGCCGGGCAAAGGCAGGGCCATAGTGCAAGAGTGCCATCCAATGACCATTGTAATGACTTTGCCACCTCATTTACAGACAAAACATTTTCTATTTCACTCATCTGAGGTGGAGTTTGTAAAATTTAAACACAATGTTGGAATCAAATCATATAAATGAGTACGAATTCCTGCATTCAATCACTCAGGCTATTGGTCTCTGTATGTGAACAGACTAAAACAAATGAGATGGGTACAGTTGTTTCTTTTGCACACAAAGTGTGCTTATGAGTGGAAAACTCTCAATGGTTGACAGTGCTTGACTTATGGCAGGGGGTAAGATAATAAAGTCTACAAGCTCCACCTACTGAGGCCCCCCACATTTTAGTCCCCCCATAGCCTTCTAAAAACAATAGCTAAGAGGGAAACTGCAACTGATAAAGAGGACAGGCCCCTTCTGACACCTCTGCACTTTAAGCACAACTGGCTTGGGAGAAAGAGGTGACCACATGTGAGCTAGACCCCAGGCTCGGAAGCTATTCAGGAGAAGTCAGATACCCTGCTGCTGGGGCTATTATTGATCTCTTGGGAAAGGCAAGATCATCAACCATCAATCCTAGCCAGCATAGCCAGTGGTCATGGAGGATGGGATTGTAGTCCAAAACACCTGGAGAGCACCACATTGGGGAAGGCTGGGCAAGATACTCAGTGTCTTCAATTGTGCCCTTTAAAACACACACACACACACCTGGATTCTGATTTTGATTGCTCCTAGAGCCTCACTGTCCAGTTTCCAACCTTATCTTATTAAGTGAAGGATGCTGAGTGAGTAGTTGCCCTATAGCTTTGGTACAGTTTGGTACTATTTTCAGAACCTCTGTCAATATCTGTTTTGCTTTCTGTACAATACTGACATTGATTATGTGGCTTTATCTGTCCATACATTGATGGGACAGTTGTGCTCTCTTGATCCTGTTAGATCTTTCTGTTGCCCTTGATACCAGTGACCACAAGGTCATGCAATTGAGAGACCCAAAAGGCATTCACAGGACTACTCTTAAGTTGTTCAACTCCTTTGAGTCAAAGAGGTGCCAGAGAATGGTGATGCAGGACTATTGTTCAGCATCTGTGCTGCCTACTCAGGCAAATGGGTTGTTCACTATCAACACAGTTTGCATTTTATTTGTGGTAGCCGAAAAATTGTGACAGATGTGCAGAGTTGACCTTGATTTAGAAACAAACAGAAATAAAATTATGCATGCTTTGTTTTGTTTTTTAAAAACTGTTTGAAAAAATCTAGAAATGCCTTTCTATTTGAAATCTCAAACTAAGCCTGGAGCGGAACAGAAGCATGCTGGGGGGAAATTTAAAAAAGAAGCATGATTTTTTAAAAAAAGAGAAAAGAAATGAGCATGAACATGTGCCATTGGCACTGAGACTGTGCATTAAATGAAGCTTGTAAACCATCTCTCTCTATATTAAATAAATATACTCAAACCCCACTGCCACAATTGTCATTTCTTCGGGTCCAAAATCAATGGGATTAAGACATATAATTAAGACACCAGAGAAAGGAACAATCAGCCAGGCAAGTGCAAATTAGTTCAAGCGCACAAAACTGCCACAGTTGGGTTTGCTGGTTAGGAAATCCCATTTGACTTAATCTGATTAGAGAGAAAAATAATTTCCCTGAGACAAAGAATTAAAATGATTTGCAGGATAAGGAGTGGGGTGGATGGGAAGGAGCAGCTTCACATGTCTTTGCTGCAAATATCAAATGCAGCAGCAGCAGCAGCAGCAAGAACCAAGTCAGAAAATGTACGCATGAAGCAAAATAGTCAAAATGTCATATTTGATAGGAACATAGGAAGCTGCCTTATACTGAGACAGACTGTTGGTCCATCCTACTCAGTATTGTCTACACCAGCCTTTCCCCCAACCAGTGTGCCTCCAGATGTTGTTGGACCACAATTCCCATCTTTCCTGACCATGGGCAATGCTGGCTGAGGCTGATGGGAGTTGAGGTCCAACAACATCTGGAGGCACACTGGTTGGGAAAGGCTGGTCTACACTGACTGGCAGCAGCTCTGCAGGGTTTCAGGCAGGAGTCTTTCCCAGCCCAACTGGAGATGCTGGGATTTGTTCCTGGTGATATGGGCTTGATCACTTAGTGGTGAAGATTCTGCAGATATGGGAAAAAACCCAACAGAACAACCATCTTTGGGAAATGCAGTTTATTATGCAAAATGACAAACTGAAGCCTCTCAGTGCCCCCTCAAGAAATCAAGACGATGGTTTCTTTGTATAGCCATTTGCCATTTGGTGGCAGGGGAATGAAATCTTTCTATTCTAACTGGCTTTGGTCCTTTCAGTTTCCACAAAGAAGAAGAGCATGCTAAGCCAGTATTATTGAAGCAGCAGGCTCTCTTTAGAGACCATCAATAAGCTAGCCAATGTTTTCAACAGAGAGTGGTAATTTTGGGAACTTGGCTTATGGCATTTTGACAGGGACCTGCACGTTGAAAGGTGGACAATCACTGCTTTGGAAATAGATTTCCTTTACAGAATCTGTCTAGTAACAGCTTAGCTGAATTTATATGACCCACTTGCATCTTTAAGTATCCAAAATAGAATTTTAAAACAATTTTGCTTCAATTGTAACAGAACATAAAATTATACTATTGGAAAGGTACTTGATAAGATTTAGGGGAGGAGATCTTTCTGATACGTTATGCCTCAGCTGTAGAGGGCCAGACTCTAGTAGTCTGGTCACTCTGGTACAATGCTGCTGAACTGATGCAATGTGTTCTTAGTGGTTCACATAGGAAGTTGCCTTACAGCAGGACAGATTACTTGTCAATCTAGTCCAGCATTGTCTACTCTGACTTGCAGTGGTTCTCCAAAGTCTTAGGTAAAAGCTAAGGTGTACCTGAATATTTTTTTAAAATGGAGATGTCAGAGATTGAACTTGGGACCAGCATGCAAAGCATGTGCTTCCAGTGAAATACCTTCTTGCACTCTTATCTAAAGACAGACTACCACAAACTACTGCTTTTGAATAGTAATCAACAGCAGCCCCATGTACAGCACATTACAGTAGTCTAGTTTGTAATGTTAAAGACATGAATCACAGTCTGAATTTGAAGTATGAGCCTCTTTGCCTGATGAAAATAAGAATTCTGACAAAGGTATCAAGGACTTCCACAACAGACAATAAACCTGAAGCATAAGTGTTAATTTCAGGTGGAGAAGTTAACGCTCCAGTCCTCAATAAAACTGATTGCTCAATAGATGTGTACTCACTGCTCTGAGATATTTGTATACTCTGGGACAGCAAAACTGGAACATCAAGGCCCTTTCCTATGAACTGCAAATATAGCAAATTAAATGGGTTTAGAATGTGTAAACAGCAAGACATCATTTTCTTGGTGAAAAACAAATAGACTTGCCACATAGTAACACAGTATCTGAGACCCAGCCTCTAGATTTGTTCTTGCTTATGGCTTATAACTAAGGGAGTTGAGGTCTGTACATCTGCCCATCTGTATGGTGCTGATGGGGGGAAATGGCAGGGATTAATTATTGTCAACTTGGCTTTTCCCTAATAAATTTGTTTTCTTAGCCTTCAGCTTTCGGGCTTCCATTTTAACAGTTACTAATATGATGAAATGCATTCTTGGGAATACCATGACCTTCCGTGGAATAACACAATAAAAGGGCACACTAGAAGTGTGTCTCATCTTTGCAAGAAGAAAGAGAGACAAGTCACATTGCTGACACTCGGCAATCAATCTCAAAAATTATCAACAAGCTGAACCAATTCTGTTAGAAGTGTTCATACAGTAGTGGGCCTGAAACGTTCATGACAGCTATCAGTAAAAGGTATAATGCCATCAGTCGATTAAATATTAAGGCAATCCAGAAAGGTTGCAGCTCATTACTATCCAAGCATTATGGGAAAGCAGAAGGAATAATAGCTGGCAAATAAAGCAAGTTGTGCCCAGGGGCAACGTCATTTCTGACATATCTGAAAACACCATCAAGTATATGCCTTGAAAAATGGAGCAGAATATGCACACTGGTTTTTGTTTTGTGTGTTTAACGCCAAAATGAGGCCATTCAAATTATTTATTTCAGGACAGGTATCACGCTGGGTACCAAAACAGAAATATTTCCTTGACTATTAAAATACAAAGAAAGACAAAACATTAAAATAAGAAGACCATGTGGGCTGCTAATGCAAAATAACAGAAATAGATGCATATGCAATCATACATGATATGTATGTGTACACAGCAAAATTATCTCCAAGCAGGAAAACTGTCATGTTTGAATTGACCTTGAAAACCTCACATACTGTTACACTTGCCCCAATTCTTCAAGTGGTGAAAAATTTCAGCGGTAGATACAGCAAAAAGCCACTACAACAAATGCAGTTCACTGAACCCATATCAGGTTTTCTAGGGAAATACCCAGCACCTTCAGGCTTCAAAAAATCTCAGCTCCGTTCTCATCTCTCTTTTACACAGACAGCTGGCTTGCACCTTTCCCTGCGGCTACTGATGTAAATCAGTATAAGTCATACCCGCCCATCACCTATGTCTTCTTAGGCCATCTTATCTTTAGTTATTTATATATTTATTTATTATTTGATTTACATCCCGCCCTTCCTCCCAGCAGGAGCCCAGAGCGGCACGAAAACACTAAAAACACTTTAAAACATCATAAAAACAGACTTTGAAATACATTAAAACAAAACATCTTACATAGGTAGACTGGGATAAGGTCTGAACTTAAAAGGCTTGTTGAAAGAGGAAGGTCTTCAATAGGCGTCGAAAAGATAACAGAGATGGCACCTGTCTAATATTTAAGGGGAGGGAGTTCCACAGGGTAGGTGCCACCACACTAAATGTCTGTTTCCTATGTTGTGCAGAATGGACCTCCTGATAAGATGGTATCTGCAGGAGGCCCTCACCTGCAGAGCACAATGATCGACTGAGTATATAAGGGATCAGACAGTCTTTCAGGTATCCTGGGCCCAAACTGTATAGGGCTTTGTACACCAAAACAAGAACCTTGAACTTGGCCCAGTAGAAAATGGGCAGCCAGTGCAATTCTTTCAGCAACAGGGTGACATGTTGGTGATACCCTGCCCCAGTGAACAGTCTCGCCACCACATTTTGCACCAGCTGCAGCTTCCGGACCAACCTCAAGGGCAGCCCCACATTACAGTAATCCAGTCTGGAGGTTACCAGCGCTTGGACAACAGTGGTCAGGCTATCCCAGTCCAGAAACAGCTGCAGCTGTCTTACCAGCCGAAGGTGTTAAAAGGCACTCATAGCCACTGAGGTGACCTGGGCCTCTGGCGACAAAAATGGATCCAGGAGCACCCCCAGACTGTGGACCTGCTCTTTCAGAGGGAGTATGACCCCATCCAAAGCAGGCAACTGACCAATCATCTGAACTCGGGAACCACCAACCCACAGCACCTCCGTCTTGCTAGGATTCAGACTCAGTTTATTGGCCCTCATCCAGCCCACCACCAAGTCCAGGCAGCGATCCAGGGCTTGCACGGCTTCTCCCAATTCAGATGCTATAGAGAAATAGAGCTGGATATCATTAGGGTTGCCATATTGCCCGGTTAGCTGGGTTTTGCCCAGATTCTATGCATGCCACCCGGCGCCCAGCTAGCCCATTAGGTGGCCCGGATTCTCAGCTTTAATTTAAAAAAATAATTAAGTTTCTAGGTGGTCCGGTTCTCAAGATATGCATAAAAACGTCAGCCACCCCCCCCCGACTGTTAAATCTTTCTTTAAACAGTACTGCATGCACTTCCTAGCTTTAACCCCGCCCGTTCAGGATTGCAGCCAATCTTGGATTGTGTTTCAGTTTCATTGATCTGAGGCAGTGTCTAGAAAACAAAATGGTGGTTTCACCCCGTTTATCTGAAAATCTCATAAATTGGGTAAGTATATACATTTCAGTTTTTTTTCCTCTTGTGTGCAGGAGTCAGATCTTGGGCAGTGTTTTGAAAACCTTCCCAATGCTTGCTTTTTGTAAGAGCAATGCTAATCCCATATGCCCAGAGTAAATCCCATTCGATAGGACTTACTTTTGAGTAGACATGGTTATGAATGTGCTGAAAATCAATGGGACTTTGGAGTGAATGTAAAAAAGAATTGTGTTTGTGTTCTAACTCTTTCTGCCCCCTTCTGCAGTCCTATTTTAAAGCAAGTAGGCAGGGCTTACTTAGGTATTACAGTTTTTATTCTGTAGGAAAGTAATACTGATTTTTTAAAAACTAATACTAATTTTTCTGCAATGACCAACTGGTTTGACAATAAACTATTATATGGGCTGTATGTATTTATACATCTGCAGTGTGTGCGTGTGTGCGTATGGAGTCTTTCCAACACCCCTGTGAGGTAGGGTTGGAAACCAAGGCAGCTCACAACAAGAAATAAAGCCATTTAAAATCCAATAACCATAAAAACAAGTATAAACAGTTGCAAAACAGCATAAAGTGGCATGATTCGGAATTTTGGGTTGTGTGAATGAAGTTGCTTATCACTTGAGGTTGCATTTCTGTCCCTGTTTGAGTAAGCCCCACTGAATACACTGGGACTTGCTTCTGAATAAATAAACCTAGGATTGCACTATAAATATCTTTACAGTTTGTGTAAATAATAAATATATTTGATAGTCATGCTTATATAAATACTTCTTCATTTATCATATTTTTGGTTTCTGGTTAGGAATCCTGACTGGTTGTGAGATGCTTAGTTTTTTGCCTTACTCATAGGAATCTTGTTGTGGTTGGTATGGTATTCATTTAGGAAAGTGTTACTGCCTTCTGTGTTTTTTTTTCTATTTGCGTTTCACTTATCTTTAACCTCACTCCGTTATAGCCATAGAAGCAACAGCAGCATATGCAAGATAATTAACTCCCATTAGTGATAAGAACAAGAATTTATAATTATTATTTCAATTAAAACAAGAGGCTTATCAATACTTTGAAGAGGACCAGATATTTATTTTCTTTCTGAGCCCAGGACTGGGTCTTTCATGATGCCCGGGAGGGGGGGGAGCAGGAGAGTAGTCGATAAGACAGACATCCTGGCATTGATAATTTAATTAGCAAGGTATGTGTGGGGTTGTTGCACACTTCCAGGCCCAGTTTCATTTTGAGTATGGAGGTGGAACCTGTGTAGATGTAGTTGATCAAAGGGAGAAGAAATTTTGAGTTAAGCAAAGCTCTGCTTTTATAAAACCTAAGAAACATACAGATACTTTGAATGTCTGAGTGCCTGCACCAGTGGAATACTGGAGGAACTTGTAAAACTTGCTGCAACAGTATTTAGAACTGAGCAT
This sequence comes from Rhineura floridana, assembly GCF_030035675.1. Classification (NCBI taxonomy): domain Eukaryota; kingdom Metazoa; phylum Chordata; class Lepidosauria; order Squamata; family Rhineuridae; genus Rhineura; species Rhineura floridana. The sequence goes on along the minus strand of NC_084481.1, from coordinate 158,806,142 downwards.
GTGGTGTGAAAGACTCTTTTTCCTAACATTTTGGCTTCTTGTTTTTCTCCACCCACCGCATCTTTGAAATATATCGTATATGGTTAACCGTACTGCTGCCCTGACTTACTTTATGTTTGTTGCTATTTTGTGTTTTTATTATGTTTTTATATTGATTGTGTATTTTTATTGTTTTTATTATATTTGTAAGCTGTGCTGAGCTCTGTTTTTAACAGCAAAAGGGCAGGATATAAATCCTCTTAATCAATCAATAAATACTCCATAGTGTTGGAAACGAGTCTAGGCATTTAAGGCTGAAAATGTTGCTTTAAAAAAAAAGATTTCTCACATCTTTCCCCAGCTTTTGGTGGTAATTCCTAGGCACAAAAACAAAACAACTGGACAATCCAAATATTAATATGCAGATATTTTGCATAATATGCAAATAATATGCAGATATTTGCATAATATGCAAATACTTTACATAATATGCAAATTAACCTGCCTGGATTTGTGGAACTGGAATATGGCAACCAGCATACTGCTGGCACCTCACCCCAAAGCTCCTGATGACTGCTCCCAAGGGCTTCATATAGATGTTAAGCAGCACTGGGGACAAGATGGTACCCTGCAGCACCCCACAGCACAACTGCCAGGAGCTGAAAGACAATCACCCAATGCTATTCTCTGAAAACGGCCTTGGAGATAGGATCGGAACCACTGTAAAACAGTGCCTCCAATACCCATCTCACCAAGTCGGCCCAGAAGGATACCATGGTGAATGGTATCAAAAGCTGCTGAGGGATCAAATAAGTGTAACAGGGTTGCACTCCCCCTGTCCTTCTCCTGATAAAGGTCATCCATCAGGGCAACTAAGGCCGATTCAGTCCTATAACCAGGTCTGAACCTAGACTGGAATGGGTCAAGATAATCTGTTTCATCCAAGAGTACTTGCAATTGTTGCGCCACAACCCTCTCAATCACCTTCCCTAAAAAGGGGGTATTGGTGACTGGTCAGTAATTGTCACAAACCAATGGGTCCAGGGTGGGCTTTTTCAGGAGTGGTTGGGTCTTCCATTGAGATATATCACCTCAATAGTATGAACTATCAACACTCTTTTGTGAAGAGGTATTGCCTCTGGACAATCCATGCTGATAATTCTGCTCACAGAACTCTGATAGGAGACCCATAACAATACCTTGTATGTCCACTCGGAAGTCCTATACTTTGGTTAAGGAGGGGAATCTGCCTTTAAAAGTTTTTTTTAAATTAAAAAATAACATTTAAATGTAGTTAATTATAATACAGCATGTGATGTTCATGCCCTTGTTTTTCCCTAGTTTCATTTGAGGTGGAAGAAAAAGATTTCCCCTCCTTCATTTTCACAGGTTGTCACTGGTAAAATAGAGGGAATGCTATTATCAGTTCATTTTCAGACACATTACATACAGGCATTTGGACTGGGGTGCAGAAGCAAGCTTCAGACTTGCATCCTCTGCCATTCTGCACAGGATATTTTGGAAGCACTGAGCTTTCAGTAAATGTTTATGTATTAGCGCCTCCCAGCCATTCAGGCCATCTATTGAGAGAGAGAGAGGGGGGGGAGGGAGGGAGGGAGGGAGGGAGGGAGGGAGGGAGAGAGAGATGAATCATGTGGGGTGTGCTTCACATAGAAATACATGCATGCTGACATTCATATAAAATCTCTTTTGCTTTAGTTGCACCAGCCAGAGGTTTTCTCACCCATGTACCACTTCATGTTGACCATGCACATCAGGAGAGGGTGTGAACTGGCCATTAAAGAAAACTGAATAGAAGTGATTAATATCATATTATATATTGGGGAAGCTGATGCTGGATCAAAACAATAGGAAATTTTCTTTCCGTTACAGCAAGGTTGTTTGGATTGTAGTGCAATACAGTGCATGGAGACAATGAAAGAGATGATATAAGCAGTTTTTTTCTAGTAGTCCAGCTGACACCATTTATTTCCAGGTCACCCAGGTTTTTTGCTTCCAGATTGCTAAGTAAGCCAAAGACAATGCAACTATTTCATTAAAAATGAGGGTAACATAGGGAAAGCCATGCATATGTGGCTCTGGTGGTGCTCCAGCTTGCATTAAGGTAGCTGGATCTGGGTCAGGGAAAGTGGGTTTATAATTCCTAGATGTCTATAACAGCAGCATGACCAGAAGAGCCATAAAAGTTTGTTTCGTGATTAGCTAATGCACAGATTATGGTCTGAAAATCCCCCCTTTTATCTTTGAGAATGGAGCTAATGTTGGTCTTGATCTATGCTCATTGCATATTTTTGAGCTGCCCTTACACTTAGAGATGCTGGCTTGTAAAAATGCCCCAATTTAACCCACTAACTTTTCCAAAGCCCCTGATCTGGAGGTATCAAAGTCATCGCAAGCGTTGCCCAGCTGTGTTCATTCTGTCCAGTCCTGAAGTCATCATAAGTCAGGTTACACTGAGCTCTGAGCTGAGCAGATGCTCTTTGTATTCATCTCTGTATGCAGTGATTTCCAAAGGGGAAGGACAGTAGCTCAGTAGTAAAGCATCTGCTTTGACTGCAGTCAGTCCGTGGCATCTCCAGTTACAGCCAAGAGAGGCTGAGGTCTGAAATCTGGAGAGCCACTGGCAGTCAGCATAGACATTACTGAGCTGGGTGGACCAATGGCTTGTCTTGGAATAAGGTGGCATCCTTTGTTTCAAACTTCCTGTGCCTAAAGTTTCATCACATGGCAGCTCCTTCAACTCAACATTATATACCTCATATGGCCATGTAGCCATTTTGCCCCTTTGATTCTACAAATACCACCACAATGCATAAATAAAGTTACCAAATCAAAACTAGAGAAACTGGAAGGATGACCCCATCTTCTGAAAATAATACTAGTTTTCAGGGAGGGAAAGTTGTCTGCCCCTCCCCACGACCCACAAAATTACTAAAAATATCTAAGCCAAATATTCAACCCCAGCGCTAGTTTAAACCAGAATTATTATGTACCTCGACGAAAAATAGATGGGGCAATGGTCACATCCACACCATATATTTAGAACACTGTTCTTCAACTTTGGGTCCCCAGATGATGTTGGACTACAACTTCCATCATCCTTGGCCATTGGTTAAACTGGCTGGGGTTGATGGGGGTTGTAGTCCAACAACATCTGGGGACACAAGGTTGAAGAAGACTGATTTAGAGCACATTTAAAGCATATCCCCAAAGAATCCTGAGAAATGTAGCTCTGTGAGGGGTCTTTTAACAGCTCTCAGCCCCCTTAACAAACAACTGTTCTCTGGGTTCTTTGGGGGAAGCCTTGACTGTTAAAATAGTATAAAAGTCCTTTACATGTATGGTGTGGATGTGATCCTAGAGTTAGGAGTGAGCAGTAAGGTAGCCACATTAATACCAAATTGTTCAGGGAGGTTAAAATAAAAAGGTATTGCGAAGAGCTCCAGAAAGATATCTCCAGACTGGGTAAATGGTCAGGAAAATGTCAAATGCAGTTCAACATACACACATGTAAACTGATGCACATTGGGGCAAAAAAATCCTAATATCATATATCAGTGAAAGACCAGGAATTAGACCTTGGGGTTGTACTGGATAACTTGATTATGTTGCCTCAGACTGTGGCAGCTATGAAAAAGGCAAATGCCAGGTCAAGGATCATTAGAAAAGGTATAGTCCCCCATGTTATTTAACATCTACATGAAACAGCTGAGTGGGGTCATATGGCATTTTGGAGTGCATGTATGCTAATGACACACAGCACTATTTCTCCTTTTGATCTTCTGCAGGTGAGGCCCTGGATGTGCTGAAATGGTACTTGGTTGCAATAATGTACTGGATGGGGGCCAGTAAATTTAAGCTTAATCTAGACAAGACTGAGATGCTGTTAGTGGGTTGTTCCTCTGATCGGCTGAATGGTGTGTGGTCTGTTCTCGACAGGATCACACTCCTTCTGAAGGAGCGGGTTCATAGTTTGGGAGTTCTCCTGGATCTATTGCTGTTCCCTGAGGCACAGGTGGCCTCAATGACGCGGAGTGCCTTCCATCAGCTTAGGCTAGTGGCCCAACTGCAACCCTATTTGGACAGGGATAACCTGGCTGCAGTAATCTGTCCTCTGGTAACCTCAAGGTTGGATTATTGTAATATGCTTTATGTGGGGCTGCCTTTGAAAATGGTTTGAAAGCTTCAATTAGTGCGGAATGTGGCTGCCGGATGGTTGATGGGTTCAAGGCAAACAGATCATATAACACCAATTCTGTTCCAGTAACATTGGCTGCCTGTACAGAGCCTAATTCAAAGTGCTGGTTTTGACCTATAAAGCTCTTTATGGCCCAGGACCCCAATATCTTCTGTAATGTCTCTTCTGATATGAACCTATCTGGACACTTAGTTCTTCTTCTGAGGCCTTTCTTCAGGTCCCCCCTCTGAGGGAGGCTTGGACAGTGGTCACAAGGGAGAAGGCCTTTTCAGTTGTGGCTCCCCATCTGTGCAATGCGCTCCTCAGTGATGTCTGCCTGGTGCCTTCACTGGTATCTTCTTGGTGCTAGGTGAAGACTTACATTTTTTCCCAGGAATTTGATAGACTGAGATGATGTTGTTAGCACACTGCCAAAGCTTTCTGTGGCTATATGGCAGTGGTAGTCATTTTCTTGTTGTTTTTATGGTATGGTATATTTCATTTTGTTTTTAACAGTGTTGTAAGTTGCTTGGAGACCTTCAAGTAACAACTAATAAATCTAATAAAATAATATGAATACTAATAGAAAATAAAACTGCCAATATCACAGCACCATTGTACAAATCTAGGGTGTTACCACACTTGGAAAACTGTACAATTGTGATTGTCACACTTCAACAAGAACATTGTAGAGCTGGGAAAGGTTCAGCAAAATGATCAGCCAATATGCCTGGAGCAACTCCCCAGTAACAAAAGGTTGCAACATTTGAGGCATTTTAGTTTAGAGGTATGGCAAGTAAGGGGGGACATAATAGAGGTATAAAAAATGAAAGGTGTGCCGAAAGTGGATAGAGCAGGGCTTTTCTCACTCTCCCATAATACTAGAACCTAGGGTGATCCAATGAACCTGCATGTTGGAAGACTTGGGATAAAAGAAAGTAATTTGTCACACAGAGCATAGGTAAAATTATGGAATTGGCTCCCATGAGTGGTAGTGATGGCCACCATCTTGGATGGCTTTAAAAAGGAATTAGACAAATTCAGGGAGGATAAGGCTATCAGTGGTTACTAGCTATGATGACTGTTCTACCTCTCTTATTGGAGGCAGTATGTCTCTGAGCATCAGTTGCTGGGAATCACAAGTGGAGAGAGTGGTGTTGCACTCAGGTCTTGCTTGTAGGCTTCCCAGAGGCATCTGGTTGTCCACTGTGAGAACACAACAGTAGACTTGATAGTCTACTGTCCTGATCCAGCAGGGCTCTTCTTATGCTACTTTTTTGTGCGTTTGCTACGACACACTAAAACAGCTACCTCTATGGAAGATGCAATAACTTTCTTTTGTTGAGTGAAGGAAGTTTGATAAGTCAACTCAGTATAATCAGTATAAGAATAGAAAGATAAAAGGTAGACAGATGATACTTTTTATGTATGGACAAATGTTGTTCTACTTCATTTCTCTTCCAACAAGGAGTTTCTTCCTTCCCTGCTCTTTAGGAGCAATTTCTCCGTTTCCAGAAATATCTTCCAAATTAAACTCACAAACTTTGCTGTGAAGCAGCACAGGGGGCTAATTGCCAGATACTGATAACCACAAGAGCTTCATTTTCAAAAGTGTGGGTTTATAAACCCATATATCTGTTGTTTGTGAGTTATGTCAGACTTTCACAATCTAAGACCCCTGTGAGCTCCTCATTTCAGACAGGAAAGATAAATTGTTACTGATGTTTCTGAGTATAGAGGAAGAGGGCTTTACAGGGCTTCCAGGGATGGAGCATCCTTCCGCCTTCAGTTTTTATCAAATGAAAGTCACTTTAGGAGGGATTGTGGTTACATTCTCTGGTAAATACGGGCAAAGTAGTTTGTCTCTCAACAGTGCAATCTGACACATGTTGACTCAGGAATAAACCTAATGCTCAATTGGGCTTAATCTCAGGTAAGCAACCTGGGAATCATTTTCAGCCCACATGCCATTGGTGGATGCAGCCGGAGGCAAAGTGTACAGAATAACAAATGTAAATGTTACCTTTTATACAGAAGGCTAGTAACTACAATTTTCTGCTAGGTTCTTCCGTTTCCTAGAGAATTCAGACTGAGAATTTAACTTTATTGAATATTGTAAGAAAGGGAGCATATTTTACTACATATTGTCCTGGCTCACTCTGTCAGAATCAGACTCAGAATTACTCAGAATTGTTTTTCTCCATTATTGTTAATGGAAAATTTAACTCTAGAGCGATACATAGATCAGATGACAGGTTACACAGGTCTCTGGTTCTCTACAAGGCATTTCTAGGCATGGCTACTCAAGCAAAGATGTTGCTGCAACAATTGGGCACACTCCCTGAGACTACTTAAGTTGGGGCAAGCATAGTACTTACGCGGGAACTGTCTCCCAGATCAGGAATGGCCAGCAAGCAGGCACTCCTGCAAACAGGCTGATGAATGGGCTCAGTCTGTTCATGTCTACGCAGATGGCGGCGCGTCCTTGGTGACAGGGGAGGAGATGCCTCGACCAGTTCTTCTCCAGTCTCCTCCTCCATCCATGTCTCTGATTCCTCTGGTCCTGGGGGTGGAGTAGGAGGCAGCTCAGGAGGCAAAGCAGGGTCGGAAAGGAAATTCACTGTCAGACACCACCTGATCTATCACAGACTGCACCTCCAGGGTGGGGCTGTCACTGGCCAGACTACTGAAGTCTTCTCTAGTTTTACCCCCTCCCTTTGGAGACTACTGGGACCCTCCTCCAGATCCCAGTGTTCCTCCTCCATCCCACTCCGCCACAAGTTCTTTACAGGGCTCATGACACAGATGTATGTTCTATCCCTACTGTTTTTTAGGAGGGTTTTTAGCTGAAAGTAATCCATAGTCGTGTGTTTACAGTTTTCACATAAAAATTAGTGTTCTTTCATTTGGAGTGGGACAGGGCCTTCTCTGTTGTAGTTTCTATTCCAGGCGTTCCAGGAAATCAACTCCCTCTACTCTATCCATGACAACTGAATTGCAAAACCAATATTAATTCTTTTAAAACAGCTGTACATTTGAACCTAATGGCCAAACAGTTGTGCACAAAACTCCACACATATACTTGGGCTTTTCTGGGGGTTTTAGAAGGCCCTTGACAATACATATCCACACCTGTTCCTGAAAAGGCATTCATGACGGTCACGATGCAATGCAGCAGGCATGGAGGAAATTAGTTATCCCTTTGCATTCACACATAAAAGTGCTTTCCACTCATGCACAGGGATACATTTTTGTTTTAATTAGCTGTAATTTATTATTTGATTTTTATTTTATATTTCTCCATTAAAAGTTACATAGAATTAGTGGATTTCCCCCCTTCTTTTTTAAAAAGTGAAATCCTACTGAAATTCTGAGTATGAAGTCAGAAATGGGAAATTAAATTCTGAGCATGAAGTCAGTGGGAACAATGAACATTACTACTGTGCCAACAAATTATGCTTGATAGCCCCTTCCACAATAAATCTCTCTGAGGAATATGGACTTATTGAGGAGAGATACTTGGTATACCTCCTTGGAGTCAGAATGATATGATATTACAATTATTTATGTATTTGAACCATTTTATTCCACATATGTACTGATCAAAATGGCTTTAAAAGGCACCAAGAGTCTTGAGCCAGGTACTCTGCCCAACAGGATCCTGGGAGAGGAACCTTATTCCATGTGCCATCAAAGAAGCTCTTAGGTACAGGGGGTTCTCAGCCTGGTCTATCCATGCTGTTTGCTTCATTACAGCACCAACCATGTAATAAAAGTATGTTGTGTCTAAATGGTACTCCTTTTCTTCAGCCCATCCAGACCAGGCAACCTGAGGCATCCATAGGGGCCTGGCTGGCCCTATATAGCTGCAAATTGGTGTGCCCAATCATATGAAGTCTAAGACTGCTCCTTGCCTTCCATAAATCATGTCCATTGAACCCTTGAACTTACATTTCACAAAGCAAGCCACCTGCAACGTTTGGCACAATCCAGCAAGTATGACACCTTTCTGTGCAATCCCTTCCATATCAGTGAGATGGTATGTTTATACAGCCAAAAGAGTGGCTGTATATAGTCAGTATGGATTTTTTGCATTCCGCAATGTTAAATGCCAGTGCCATTCTGATGCTTCCCATAAGCTCATTTCAAAACAAAACCTTACAAAATCTGAACTCAGAAACACTTGCTTACCCTCTAAATTTCATCGCGATACACAAAACAGTCAGAGAGAATCGAGAGTTCAGAGTATAAAAAGAGAGAGAGAAAATCCAGACCCCTTTCAGAGTTCTCATAATTTGCTGAAATTAACTAAAAATCACCCATGTTCACAGAGTGCCTGTAATCCTATTACTGACTTTGCCCCATATCCCATGCAAAGGGATAACTTCATCTTCTGCAGTTTAAACATTAAAAAAATACCTGGCTGATTTTTAATTAATTTAATTTTTTTTGCATTGAACTCAATGATAATGTCAGGCATGCTCAGTAAGAACCAACTGAGAGTGTTCTAAAAGTCAGACTCACAGCTGCTTGGCTTGCCTAATCAGGTGGCCACACTCATATTAGACTTTGATTTCACTTGAGACAGTCATGGCTTCCCCCAAACAATCCTAGGAAGTGTAGTTTGTGAAGGGTGCTGAGAGGAGACTTCTATTCTCCTGACAGAGCTCCAGTGGCCAGAGTGGTTTAACAGTCAACCCCTCTGTGAGGGGAATAGGGCCTCTCCAAGCAACTCTCAGCACCCTTCACTAACTACACTTCCCAGGATTCTTTGGGAGAAGCCATGAACATCTAAAGTGAAATAAAGGTCTGGTGTGGATGTGGCCAGGGACAGTTTTGGTTTAAATTTGGGTGGGAGGCTACATATGCCTACTGTAGAATATAAAGTTGGGGGGAAACCTAAAAATGAATGACACTGTTCACCATGTTTTCCTCTAAAACACTGTGAACAGTGTCATTCTTTTTCAGGTTTTGGAAAGGAAATGGGCTTTCCCTCTGCCCAGTGCCCACCCACCCAATCTCTTCCCCTCCCCTTCCTCCCTCTCCCTCCCCTTCCTGCCCTCCTCCTCCCCCCACCCCACCCCCAGGTCAATTTCACCTATCCTAAGCATGATTCCACAGGAGTAAATCCCACTGAACTTAAAAAGCATGCAAATGATCAAAGTTGCTCTCCCTTCCTCCTCCTTCCTCCAATCCCCTCCCTCTTCCCCTTCCCTCCCCTTCTTTCACCCCTTCCCCTCCCCATCCCCTTCCAATCCCCTCCTTCCCCATCCCCTGTCAGCTCTGCACTGAGTCAGCAGTGGGGGTTGGAAATTCCTGGGTCATTAGCAGGAAAGGGAAGTCCTTAGCCGGCAGACTGGTTGTAAATCTGCCAGGCCAACGAGGAGGGAACCTGATAAGGGCCAGGCCTGCCTGAAGCTTACTTGCCAAGTCACAAGTCCAGAAGCGAGGTCAGTAGAGGTACGGGATCACTTGCCAAGGGGTCAGTCCAAGAGATGCTGCAGGGAAACTAGGTATACACGAGCCACGCCTGACGTTGCAGTCAGCAACAAGCTGCAGCTAAGGTGTGCCTTATAAAGAGCAGGGTTGACAGCAGGTGTGAGCTGTCAGCGTTTGGGCCTGAAGGAGACAGGCCTGCCTCTCTTCTGCCTGACCTTCTGCTGTCTACGTTCTGCAGGTGAGGGGGGAGTATCCTGTTCACTGTCTGTGTCTGGCTGCAGGGCCTCTGCTGTATCTGGGGTGCTCTGCAGCTGAGGGGGAGAAGGAGCTGGATTCTCAGGAGGCTCCTCCATGTCTCCTTCTGGGTCTGCTGCTCCTGGGTCTGCTGCTGTTACTCCCGAGTCGTCCTCATCTGAGGAGTCCTCTGACGGGGCCATGACATCCCCCTCCTTCCCCTCCCCAATGCCCTCCTCCTCCCCCATGGTCAGTTTTACATATCCTAGGACTACAACCTGGGAGACCAGGGCTCAAATCCCCACACAGCCATGAAGCTCACTGCCTCTCAGCCTCAGAGGAAGGCAATGGTAAACCACCTCTGAATACCGCATACCATGAAAACCTTATTCATAGGGTCACCATAAGTTGAAGGTAGTCCATTTTCAAGCATGATTGCATGGGAGTAAATCCTTTTGAACTCAAAAAGCATGCAAATGATCAAACCTGCCCTCCCCTCCTCCTCCCTCCCATCACCTGCCTTTTGCCCCTTCCCTCCCCCTTCCTTCACCCCTCCCCCTCCTCTTCCAATCACCTCCTTTCCCTTCCCTTTCGAATCCCCTGTTTCCACTCCCACTCCTTCTGCTTCCATCTCCCCCTTCTTCCTTCCCTCTACCCTCTCCCCCCTCCTCCCCCATGGACAGTTTTACCTATTGTAGCAATGATTGCACAGGAGTAAATCCCACTGAACTCAATAAGCATACAAATGATCAGACCCACCTTTCCCCTCCTTTCCCTCTCCTCTCCCTTCCTCCTCCTCCCCTGCCCACTCCAGACGTCCCTCCCCATGGTCAATTTCACCTATGCTAAGCATGATTGCATGGGAGTAAATGCCACTGAACTCAATAAACATGCAAATTATCAAACCTGCCCTCCTCCTCCCCCTCCTGCCTGCTCCCCTCCCCCTGCTCCCCTCCCCATCCCCTGTGGTCAGTTTTGCCTATCCTAAGCATGATTGCAGAGGAGTAACTCAATAAGCATGCAAGTGATCAATAAATTCTCAGCAAACTTGCACAGGATCCCATTTCTTACCTCCCGGATTAGAAAGCAGAGAAATTCACTAATAGGCAAAAACCCTTGCAATTTAAGAACATACCTAGCTATAGCCAACAGATATTTCTATTAAACTTTAAAAAGCAGGGAAATTGGGCAGCTATAGTGAATGCACCAGGGGAACAGGAGACCTGACCTCCTCTCTGAGATATTGCACTGCTGAACAAATTTGTAAAAATGCAAATACAATTTGGGTTGGTCTTTCACGGTCCAATCCATTTCCTGTGTAGCTTGGAAGAATTTGGTAACATGTGCCTCTGAGCATATGGTGAGTGGTAGCAACACCTGCAATCAGCCCAAATAACAGAAACAAGACATGTGCTGTGCTGATCTTGTTTGAGCAGGGAGGAAGCAACAATATTAAACAGTTGATATAGTTCAGATTGTCACTTTAAATATTTTGATTTACTTTGCAATTTTAGTGACGTTTCCTATAGTAAATTGTTCTCTTTTGCTTCTTTTTTTGTGAATATGTGAAGTACAGCAACACATTGCAACACTAAAAAAAGCTCCAAAAACAATTGTGGAATAATGGTACTGACTGTCCTGCAGAATAGTTTCCAATAGACACGAGGAGTGTCTCAGTTTGCACAAGATAAAACAGTGGGAGGTGAAATATATTCTAGCAAAATTCTAGGTGTGCTCTATGGTTTTAATTGACCATGCCCACCTTTCCTTAAGTGGAGTAGTTTAAGCATAGCAGGCTAAAAACATGCATCTTGGGCAGGCCAAGTTTGTTTTTTGCAACAGCTAGAGTCATTGCTTAAGTAGCAACATATTGTCATCAGTCTGATTTTACATCAAACTGCAGTTTCAGATTCAACTGTTAATGCACCCAAAATAGAAATAGAGTATAACCTCCAGTTTGAAACACAAAAAGCTGTCTTCACCATCATATGACATTGACCAATAAAATGCGTTTGAAATTAATAAAAATAAATTTGACACAGATTTCTAGGATGAATAATGAGACAAATATAATTTTCTAGGTTAGATTCTCTGCAGAAACAGTAGTAATACAGAAAAGAAGCAAAGTGAGAACACCAACAAACATACAAAAATGTAATTCTCCATCTTTGGAGATGGCAGGTGTTGCCACCGCTCACCATATGCCCAGAGGCACATGTTACCAAATTCTTCCAAGCTACTCAGGAAGTGGATTGGACTGTGAAAGACCAACCCAAATTGTGCTTGCATTTTGACAAATTTGTAGGGCAGTACAATATCTCAGAGAGGAGGTCAGGTCTCCTACTCCACTGCTGCATTCACTATACAATTTCCTGCTTTTTAAAGTATGATAGAAATATCTGGTAGATATAGGTATATTCTTAAACAGCAAGGTTTTTTGCCTATTAGTGAATTATAAAATCAAGTGTTTCTCCTAGGTCACTTCAGACTGTCACTCTTCTGAGGTAGGGATTCAATCACATGCTGAAAATTTAGGTTTGTACAATTAAAATGGATTTAAATGGCTCTGGTGCAACAAATCCTTTTTTGTTTTTTAACTTTTTTGTGGTTAGGAAAGGGACAGGGAACTGCACTGGGTGGGATAATGATCAACTGAGGGGAAGAGGTATAACCTCCCTTCAAACCAATAAGAATGAACACTCAATAAACAGCAGGCATCGTATAACCTCCACACAAGCTTTGCACAAACAAATCAGGAGAAACACTCAATAAACATGTGTAGGGAAACTGCAGAAGGGCCCCATTTTCTTCTTAGGAGACTGTGGTTATCTTGTACAGCTGTGTTAGACTTTAAAAAGGACTCCTAAGGAAGCCCCATTGAGCAACTTATTAAAAATTAAATTGCACAGAGCAATAAAAAATACCTTGGGGAGCAATCCTGCCTTGACAGGGTCGAGCCATTAACCAAGGCAGATTAGCTGGTTTGGGAAGTAGATTTGAAGTATATTCATATTAGTTTTATATAGCAAACAGTTTACTGTTTAACATACCACAAAATGAACTGGATCTTAAAAAAAAAAATCTTGCCTTGAGCTGGCTGATCATTAGTCTAAGCCCATTAGTTTTGTGATAAACAAGAACTTAATTAAATATGCCTTTTAAAAATGGCAAAACACACCAGTCAGCCTATGTAGTCCAAAAGAACATGCTGTAGAATCA